>NC_061135.1:9653968-10274222 GCF_905220365.1 Vanessa cardui
ATAAATCTTGACTGCATCATGGCATATTTACATTTAATAAGCGCTCTGTCTCCTCTGAGAAATATTTTTTGTATGAAATTCTGACATTTTATTCAAACAAATGCCGCATTTATGAATAAAAGAACGATTTGTTGTAGCAAATGTATTTTATTGTATGTAAGGAAAATATAGCCTAATGAAAATGTAAACTTACTATTTCGGCTCTCACGTTCGGATAAAAAAAAAGTATTTTTATGTATTAGTAGAAATTAAAAAAATTAAAATGAAACTGTCAATTTTTTCAATTACATAGGTTATAGCTATTTCATTATTAGTTGCCATAAAATATAATATTCGGTATTCGCCAACGCTCTTGTCTAAATCATAAAAATATACGACAGGAAGATGTGTAAATTTCGCACGTACAACATGCAAAATGAATGCAAAAAGTGCTATTGTGAATGATATTGATTTTATATGAAAACTGTTCGTTTAGCATTTATATCAATCCAAGTTACAAACAGTGATCAACAGCCACAAACCAGTGTTGGCCGACGAGCATTCCTTACACCGTCAATGCGCCACCAACCTTGGGAACTAAGATGTTATGTCCTTTGTGCCTGTAGATACACTGGCTCACACACCCTTCAAACCGGAACACAACGATACTGAGTACTGTTATTAGGCGGTAGAATAACTGATGAGTGGGTGGTACCTACCCAGATGAGCTTGCACAAAGCCCTACCACCAAGTAAAACATCTATAAAACATTTGTTACTATTTTATTGCAGTAAGGGTATATTTTACCAAGATTAAATTAACATGAAAAGAATGAATATGAAAACAATATAATTAGCTTCGTGTCACTATAATTTATGTTTTTACCTTTATGTTTTAGCATGTATAATTCCATCTCGGGTTTGTTGTAAGAAATCCCTAAAAAGATTAAGCCTGCCTGTCTTACTTTGACTTTATTTTCCTGTGATACGAAATCTTATATCTCTGAAATGTAATAACACGTTAAAGGTATTATTCGAAACAAATTATTTTAACATAATTTTAATAGCTTGGTCTCTGTTAAGCCCTGTTTCCTTTGAAATAAGATTAATGCATCTATGCACTATATGCTCAGTAAAACTTTTGAGTACGCTCGCAAAGTCAATTGTTCTGGCATTCGGTACAGAGTAAATTCGACAGAAGACTATTGTAATTGTTTTTAAGCTCTTCTAGAAGCTCCTGATATTGTCCGCACGAGAATGAAGTTTTCGAAACCATACGATGGCATTTTCAGCCAAGCTAACGATTCAAAATATAAATATTATTATTATTATTATAAAAAAATATATATAGTATAGCGAACCGCCCCGATTAAGCACGGGTACTATCCTGCAACTAAATAGACTACAGAATTTGTTTATTTAGGACATGACTTTAGAAATTTCTAAAATTACCAGTGTTTATTTATTATATTCTCCATGTATTATAGAAAAAACCTCCTCTCGAATCACTCTGTCTATTAAAAGCTACCTTTTCAAAATCCGTTGCGTAATTTTAAAGATCTAACCATACATCGAGACAGACAGCGATAAGAGACTTTGTTTTATACTATGTAGCGATTTAGTAAAATCGTCTAAAATTGTGATTTTAGATTTTTTTACAAAGGATTTAAATTTTTTATTTAAGTACAGTAAAGTAAGTAAAGGACACATCCATGGTCATTTAAATTTGGATAGTTAGAACGTATTTCCACCGCGTTGTTCAATAGCAAACGAAGACACTATTTCACCCGACATTAGATTCCTCTCGATGTTTCTCGTTAAGTGCTGAGCACTAAATGAATTATAAACACCCCTTAAGCATACGTAAATTCATTTGCATAGCATTTGAACTCAGTAAAGATTCAACCAAAATTTATTTCAAAACGTATAAAACGAACGATTTGCCTGTTTATCTAGAACAACTGGGTCAGATTGTATCGCCAATATAAATTTTCGTCTGTGATTCCAAATTCGATTTCTTGAAATATTTCAATGGTAGACTATTAATTATTTATAATAACTTTTTATGCAATATTAAATATGAATATTATTTAAATAATTGAATGAAGTCCCGACTACTCATTATCGCATCTTGGGTAGGTACGCAATGCTCAGTGCGGAGCGGACCGCTATTCAAACCGCGAGCACTTTGGAATGTTCAAACTATGCCGTCTGACTTCTGAACCATCTCTGCTATGATAACAATATCCGTTAAATGATTTAATCAAACACGTTCATGTTAAATGCTCGCATGTACCTGGTAAAAGTAATATATCAATACATATAATAAAATTGTAAAAGGTCAGTGTCTGTACATGCAAGTAAATAAGAAAAACTTTGTTAGGGGAACTTTATATACGCAATAGAACCCAAATTAATGATTTTTAGAATTTTTGTCTGTTTGTCTGTATGTCTGTATGTCTGTTTGTCTGTTTGTCTGTACGTTTGTTCGCGCTAATCTCAAAAACGGCTTAATCTAATTGAATGCAGTTTTCACGATTTCGTTATGGTTTGCAGGGATTAACATTTAGTCTTTGTTTTGTTTCAATCGGTTCATAAATAAAAAAGTTATGTCAATCTAAAGAATTGCATCATCACATCAATCAATCTGATCAAATTAAAAATAAAACGCCACAATATTGTATTCATCCTTACCGTAATAAGTTATTTTATATTCAAGTCTGTTTCAATACCTACTAATAACTTTTTGAATTACTCAAATCGGACATTCCGTTCAAAAGATATTAAACCCAAAGCGCAGCGGTTTAAATTTTTTAGTAGTTTCCGTTTGATTTTGTTAGATGGCGCTGTACCGTCAGTCACAATTCCTAAAACGCGGTGTCAAGATTTTTGTCAAAATAATCACCTTCCCAGGCAGCTTTAGCTTTAGACCAGTGGAAAAGTTGAAGGTTTCCGGATACTACGTCTACCGGGAGGACCACGCCTCGCCGACCGGAACTGCTTATCGGGGTTTAGCAGTCTTGGTCCGTCGAAAAATCATTCACCAACTCCTGCCAGTACAACAACTGCAGTCGTCGTACGCCCTGGGCGTGGAGATATGCATCGATCGCCAGCCCTTCCGCGTGTTCGCCTTCTACAAGCCTCCGAATAACCGACTCGCAGTAGCTGACGTCCACACTCTGTTGAACTCGCCGCTGCCCACGGTAATTGCTGGAGACTTCAACGCGAAACACACGGCGTGGAATTCAAGCACAGTGAGTCCGGATGGCAGACGCCTCCTGGATGTTGCAGACCGCCACGGCTATTATGTGTTAGGACCAGAGGTACCGACGCACTACCCGTACTGCGCAGCCCACATGCCAGACGTCATCGACATTGCGATCACCCGCGGATTGCCCGCCGCACCGTCGATCGATGTAATGGATGACCACCTCATTTCCGACCACCAAACAGTCCTCTTAACATTGAATACCACGCCGATGACAGCAAGACCACCTTCTCCAAAACATCGCCAGGACTGGCGACTCTTCGCCGAATACCTGACTAAGCACTCGCCGTCCTACAGAGTTGAGTCGCCAACGGACGTCGACCGACTTGCCTTAGACCTCAGCGCGACTATGTCTGATGCGCTTCGTGAATCCAGAGTTGATGCTTCAACCACATGTAGACAACCCCAGCTACCCCCCTACATCAGAGCGATGTTAGAGTAGAAAAGGAAGCTACTCAGGAACTGGCAAAACCAGCGATGTCCAGCGATGAAGACGCTACTCAATGCTCTGGCTCTCAGGATCTCGGAAGCACTGGAAACTGTTGCAAACGAGTCTTGGCAAATTACCATCGAACAAGCTGGCGAAGACTGGAACGGTATCCACCGCCTTTGCCGACGTCTCTCCAGGAAGCTACCCCCGATTAGGCCCCTAATGGCCAGTGACGGTACCCCTCGTTACCGTGCTGAGGACCGAGCTGAGATTTTTGCAGATTTCCTGGAGACGCAGTTCAAACCGAACCCGACCACAGATGTACAGCATGTTGAAGCCATCGAGCGACACGTAAAAGCATACCTCGAATCATCGATAGCACCAGTCGAAGACCCCGTCGTGTTTTCTCCTGGACAAATCCAACGGATGATTCGGCGAACAAAACTGCGTAAAGCGCCTGGCCCTGATCGAGTCACCAATGAAGCCCTGCGGCACTTACCCCCGCGAACAATAGCAACTCTAACGCGACTTTTTAATAGCATCCTTCGCATCGGGCACTTTCCATCATCGTGGAAACTCGGTCGAGTTATCCTGGTTCCCAAGCAGGGGAAGAACATAATGCTTCCCGGGAGCTACCGTCCCATCACGCTGCTGTCATCGACTTCGAAAGTCTTCGAGAAACTACTTCTACTGCACATCACGCCCCACCTCCAACCACGCGACGAACAGTTCGGTTTCCGAGCCGAACACTCCACCACGCTGCAAGTCTCAAGGGTTCTGCACCATCTCGCTGTCGCCTATAACAAACGAGAGCACTCCGTTGCAGTATTCCTGGATATGGAGAAAGCGTTCGACCGTGTCTGGCACTCCGGACTCATATACAAACTGTCCACATCTGCTACTCCCCGTCGAGTAGTTAAGACTGTGGCCAGCTTCCTCCAAGACAGGCGCTTTCAAGTGGCAGTTGAAGACGTACTGTCTACGGAACGTCCCATCCAAGCCGTAGTGCCCCAGGGAAGCTGCTTGTCACCCATCTGCTACAGCAGATACACGGATGACATTCCAGTTGCGGATGGTGCCATCTTAGCACTGTACGCTGACGACGCCGCATTTGTAACCACGTCGTTGAATGCCTCGCACGCGGCGACCAAAATGCAGCGAGCACTAGATGCACTTCCCCCCTGGCTGGAGCGTTGGAGGCTTAAGGTCAACGTTGCAAAGACCCAGGCGCTACATATAGGGCGGTCACTAGCCCCGCGACTAATGGTGTCGCTCCAGGGAGAATCGGTCGAGTGGTCTCCGTCTGCAAAGTATCTAGGCGTGACCATCGACAAGAAGCTCTCAATGCGTCACCATGTTAAGAACGTGGTAACGCAGACGCGAGCGGCTAGAACCCTCTTGCACCCCCTCCTGGCGTCTCATCTGCCGCTCCGTGTGAAGCTGTGCTTATATAAAGCGTACGTCCGCACGCGACTCACCTACGCGGCCCCAGCGTGGTTCGCACTGACCAGCGAAACAAGCCGCAAGTCTTTGCGGGCCCAACAGTCGCTAGCGCTGCGCACCATCACCGGAGCGCCCCGCTACGTGAGAAACGCAGTGATAGCCAGAGATCTGCATGTGGAGAGCCTAGATGACCACGTTCGCCGCCTGCGTTCTTGTATGTTCGCGAGGGCCGACGGAGCGCGATCCCAGCATCTCCAGGGTATTGCGCCATACCATCGGCGACCACCGGACCCAAGAGGATTACCACGCGACCTCACTCGACCATGACCGCTTCGTCGTCGCCGGCTGACGGGCGTTCGCCGGGATCCACCGACGAACGAACGGGAGAAGCCATCACATGGATATACCACAGTGGGATCCGCCACAGGTTGCCGATTGCCAAGGCTTGATCGCCCTGTGGCGTGAACCCCACCTGGATCGAACACCATGGATTGCAATCCACCCAGTGACCCGGCTGTAGTTGCAGTCGGCGTTGCCACCACTGTAGGGGGCCATCGCCCCGACCAGTTACCCCGGGGCCTATGCGGGCCTGCGTGGATATCTCTCATTCACCGTGCAGGTTCTATCCCTGTTAATAAATGTGTTTGAATGTCGATGTGTAAGTGATAAATATTTGGGTCGTTTGGTCAAAAATAATAACAATAAGTGATCAATCATTAGATTAAAATAATTGTTTACTTTAACGTTCTCCAGGTTTCTATCCCTGATTGGCTTCGTTAGCTTATGAGAAACGGTCATTAAGCAAAATTAAAATACGGTCTCAGCTCAGGTTCTCTCCCTGACGCGAATTGTATGTGGAATTGTGGAGTCCACATTCTAATTAGATTTAATAGTTTTTTGTTAAATTAGTATTAAGCGTTTAACAGTAGTTCTTTCAATATTTTCAATTAAGAGATTTTATTGCAGTATTTCGTTTAGATTAGTTTGTTTTCTTTAATTTTTCTGTACGTTAGTAGTAATAATTTGACTTACGTAGGTAAAATAATAGTGTTGTACGTGCATTTCATTAATAACATTTTCTTAGTAAAATAATTAAGCAGTAAGAAGATTTTAATTTAGTTTTTTTGTTAGTTTCGTTTGTTGTTTTACTTACATTAGTTTGTTAATATAATAGTTGTATCATAGTGAGAATGTATCATATGAAAAAAATCTGATCTCAGCCAATTTAGCAGAGATGCTAAACGGATGAGAATAATTCGATCACAGGAATCGGAACAGATTCATGCAGCAAGACTTACTGCATCTCAGGAACGTCAGGCCAGGTTACGTGCGTCAGAAACATCACGTCAGCGAGAATCACGACTGAGGTCAGAACGTTCTCGATTGATGGCCTTTCGAAATAGAGAGAGTAGTGAACAGCGTAATGCACGTTTAGCAGCCGATCGTGAGGCGCATGCTCTATCGCGTGAGTCTGAGAACTCGATTGACAGGGAATGTCGCTTGAATTCTCAAAGAGTGCTGTCAGCTCGAATTCGGTCTCAAGAAACAGATGAACAACGTGAAGCACGTTTGACTGCCGATCGAGAGGCTCATGCTTTGTCGCGTGAATCTGAGACTTTTACTGATAGGTAATCTCGCTTGAGTTCTCTAAGAGCGCTGTCAGCTCGAATTCTATCTCAGGAAACGGATGAACAACGCGAAGCACGTTTGACTGCCGATCGAGAGGCTCATGCTTTGTCGCGTGAATCTGAGACTTTCACTGACAGAGAGTCTCGCTTGAGTTCTCAAAGATTTCGGTCTTTGCAGTCTAGAGAGCTGGAAAGTAGTTTAGAACGTGAAGAGCGTTTAAGAGCTGATCTTGAGCGAAATAACAATGCGAGAATTCTTGAAAATGAAGATGAACATGGACATAGACTACAAACAGCTAGAGAAAATTATAATCTAACCCGTCAGGAAGAGGAATTGTTTTTATTAGCAGAGAGAGAAAGAGTGAGGGAAATACGGCACGAAGAAACTGTAGACCAACGTCAGTCACGATTAAGTGCCGATCGACTTCGACATCGAATTAATAGAATATCCTCGAATTCGATAGAAGGCTCGGATGATAGTTCAGATAGTGATGTCCTTCCTTGGGTCACAAAGGACAAATCAGGATTTCTGTATACGCCCAGAATAAACTACTCAGGATTCGCTTCTTTAGGAGGTATGGAGATACGTTGCCAGTTTTGTAACGCTTTAAAATGGAGATCTTTTCTCCAGAAATCCTGATTTGTCCTTTGTGACCCAAGGAAGGACATCACTATCTGAACTATCATCCGAGCCTTCTATCGAATTCGAGGATATTCTATTAATTATATAGTTATACCAAATGGAATGTGCTGTTCAAGTGGTAAAGTGCTCATTAATAATTTTCGTGAGCCTCCAGAATTCTTAAAAGCATTACTCGATGGTAACCATCCTCAGTTTAAACATTTCTTAGATAAAGTACGTAATTTTAATAGTGCATTCCAAATGACGTCTTTTGGCGCCAAACAAATTACAGAAGGACCATTTATGCCAACTTTTAAGGTGCAAGGCCAAGTATATCATCTTATAGGATTGTTGCTTCCCCAAAATGAGCCTAGATTTTTACAAATATATTTTGTATCAAATTATAATGAACAGGCCAATATCCGTAACGGATATTTTTCAGATCTGAACATCAACCTAATAGCTGAACTACAAAATATGTTACATCAAGTAAATCCATATGTTAAGAGTTTTAAAGCTGCTTTAGACTCTATCTCACGAGATCAAAATAATGACTACAAAGTTGTAATTATAATTGCAGCAGAACATCGTGGACGGTATAATGCTCTTGTTGTAGATGAAGTTGCAATAGTCATGGTTGATCAGGAATGCGATAGACGAGACATTGTATTACGCACTCACGACGATCGCTTGCAGCGTATTTATGAAACACACCGAGCTTATGGTGCCTTGCAATATCCTATAATATATTGTCATGGGGAAGACGGGTACAATTTTGGACTCTACCAAGTCGATTCAACTACCAGGGTTACAAATTATAGAAAAAAAATTTCTGCCCTTCAGTTTTATTCATATCAAATACAAATAAGACAAAACAATTTTAATTATTTGCAGCGATTCCGAGGATTGTTTAATCAATTCATCGTAGACATGTATGCCAAAATCGAAACAGAAAGGTTAGTTTATATACGTACTAACCAGACACGATTACGTGCTGAGGATTATGTGCATTTGCGAGATGCAATGCAACATGATGAAAACGTGGAGAACTTGGGACGATTAGTCATTTTACCGTCGAGTTTTATAGGAGGTCCACGTTACATGCACGAACGAAAGCAAGACGCGTTTTGCTATGTTCGTAAATACGGTCGTCCTGACCTTTTCATTACTTTTACAACGAACCCAAAGTGGATTGAAATTTCAGAACAACTTTTTCCTGGTCAGGCATCACATGATAGGCATAATATAATAGCCCGAGTTTTTCATTTAAAGCTTAAGCTGTTGATTGACATAATCACTAAAAAAAAAATTTTCGGATTATCTTTATGCTATATGTACACTGTCGAGTGGCAAAAACGAGGATTACCACATGCCCACATATTGCTATGGTTAGAAGAAAAAATTAGGCCTGATACTATTGATTTTATTATAAGTGCTGATTTTCCTGATCGTAATCAAGATCCCATTCTGTACGAAATTGTAAGGACTAACATGGTACATGGCCCATGCGGCACATTAAACAGGAATTCTCCCCGTATACAAAATGGTCAATGCTCTAAAAAATATCCTCGAGCACTTTCAGACCACACAATATCAGGGGAAAACGGATATCCTTTGTATCGCAGAAAATCCCCCCAACAAGGTGGTTTCACAGCTAAAATTAAAGTAAACCGCCAGGAAATAGAAGTGGATAATAAATGGGTAGTACCATATTCACCGGTGCTATCCAGAACATTTCAAGCTCATGTTAACGTTGAAGTTTGTAATAGTGTCCAATCGATTAAATACATATGCAAATATGTAAACAAGGGTAGTGACCAGGCAACAGTAGGATTCACAAATAATAATAACGATGAAATTACAAGATTTCAGTCCGGTCGGTATATTAGCTCTTCTGAAGCTGTTTGGCGTATTCTAAGTTTTCCTGTCCACATAAGATATCCACCCGTTATCCACCTCGATGTACATCTGGAAGGTGGACAACGGGTGTATTTTAACCCCGATAACGTGAGAGAACGCTTAGAAAACTCAAGACGAACCACTCTACTTGCATTCTTTGAACTTTGCAACACAGATACATTTGCTAAGACATTACTTTACAATGAAGTTCCATTATATTATACTTAAAATAAACAACGGGGTATTTTTAAACGCAGAAGACGTGGCACACCTGTAGATGGTGCATCAAGCATTTATAAAGAACGTGTTATCGGTAGAGTATATACTGTACATCCCAATAATTCTGAATGCTTTTACCTGCGCTTGCTATTGCATACGGTTAGAGGTCCTACTTCTTTTGAAGAACTTCGAAAAGTTAATATAATTGTCCAGCCTAATTACCAAGCAGCTTGCCGGGCACGTCACTTGCTAGACAATGACCAACACTGGGATAATGCTTTGTCCGAAGCAAGTGTCAGTGATAGTCCTCAAAGAGTGCGTCATTTGTTTGCAGTCATGCTGGTATTCTGTGCACTTTCAGATGCCACACAGCTGTGGCATAAATATCAAGGTAAATTATCTGAGGACTTTTTCAGACACGCGCAGCTATCGACTGACAACCACGACAATGAAAGATTACGTGAAAGTCTTTTGAATCGTTGTTTGCTGGCTATTCAGGATATAGTTATATATATTGGGGGTAATCCTATTTTACAATATGGCATGCCTGAGCCATCACTTGATGGCGAACACATTAATAGAGATTATGCAATGGAAATAAACTATAATCAGCGGACGAAGTCGCGGGCACAGCTAGTAATACTAATATATCTTGTTAAAAACTTCAATGTATTATTATTATTATTTGACTTGGAAGAAGGATAGTGCAAGCCCGTCTCGTCACTTAGTCTATCGCTATACAGCAAGATTTTGATGTTTCAGTTTAAAGAGAGTGTGAGTCAGCATAACTACAGACACAAGAACGTAACATCTTAGTTCTTAAGCTTGATAAAAGTATTGGCGATGTAAGATATGGTTAATATTTCTTACAGTCATAATGTCCAAGACTAGTTGTGACAACTGGCTAATACTTTATTATATACAGAACAGGATATAGTTTATAAAGTTCATTATGATACGTATGTGTTTAATAAAAAGGAATGGCTAGTTATTGTCGCTTCTAGTTGGAAGAATCTAGATCCCGAACTGGAAATATATTTTGAGTTAGATCTATTTTCAAATGATCAGAAATAAACAAATAATTATAAAATTAAACGTAGCAACAATAAATAAGTAGTATTTCAAAGGTTCTTATTAAAACCTAGTTATTTATTCAAACACAAGAAGCAATTTGGTTGGATCTAACCCCTCTAATTAATTCGTAACTACGCCCATAACTAAGTAGGGAAATATTGAAGGGTATTTTCTAAATTGAGGGCTTGCTCTTGGTTTTATACTAGTTTCGAATTTACATTTTAGCGAATTAAAGCGTTGTTATACAAACGATAATTACGTACATTACACTTAACATTACTCCTTCCCGTACTTTGTGTAAAATTTTCAATTGAAATTTGAAACTAGCAATTAAATAATACACTTACTACGACTTGAAGTCAAACCCCTCCGCTCTACAAAAAATAACCGTAAGTATTACAATGAAATAAGAAACGCTAAAAATTTTGTAGACACTTGTAAAGTATGTGATCTACAAGTCTTAGATATTGTTAATACATGTACATATCTTTTTTCAATATAATTGAAGCTAACGCATTTTTTTTTATTAAGCCTAGTACCTAAAATGTTTTCGTGATCAAAAAACCAACTTTTTATCTTTAATATATAACCTGCAATGTAGTATTAGTTTATTGGAATTAGCGCCAAGTTGTGATATGCCAACACGAGATGCTTGAAAGATTTTTCTGAGAAGCTATTGAGGTATCGATAAACAATATTTCTCTGTAAATCTCATCGCCATCCTCAGTTAAACAACATACATAAACAGTTTTTACACAATAAAATTTACCGGGACAAACAAGTAAGGATTACGCTACCATTTTAAACTTTTACTTTACATATTAATAATACCAAAAACAACTTATAAATAACCTTTAGATTTATTTGGATTTAATATAAGTAAGTTGACATATGGGATCCTGGATATAATAAAAGTACACCGTTCTGACATTACATCGTCAATGTACCAGCAACATTGTGGATTATTGCTCAACCTCCAAACCCAAACACAACATTTCTAAATGTTGCTAATTGGCGGTAGAATATGATCGTATAATAATGCTCACTCCACTTAAGAACTCTGATCCAATTATATCGAGTTAATTATACACAGTTATAATAAAGTAAACTGCAGATAGGTCTTTTAATTACTGTCTAAAACCATTGAAATGAAAACTCATGTACATAGAATTCGTTTGAATTCGTATTTTCTGTTTATCGTATGCAAACTTTTGCAGCGTTCACACTACTTGTAATGCCACATAATATTATGCAAGTTTCGGCTTTCAGCCATTCCAAAGCTTATCCCAGATAAATGAACAGATATACAAAAGTTCCGAAACGACTCATTATGTTTATTCAGACATGAATGTGTAAAATTTCTCAGTATATTTAACACTTTATTGTTTATTATGTGAATATAGTAAATATCACATTTAGAAAAATAATAAATTATTACATACATCAAAGACAATATAGATAATAACAATTTGTTTATTGATATTAAAAAATCTACCACCAGTTCGAAAATAAAGAAAACTTAGAAGCTTTGCGGGATTTTTGTTACAAACTTTTTTTTTATTAAATGTAATTTCTATAACCTTTTTCAAATTATAAAACAACAAATATATTTTCGTTATTTGAAATAGAATAGAGGATATCATATTATCATTTCCATGGTGTGCAATCAACTAATCAGTTTTTAGATACAAATATACTCTTTCACCATAAAAATCATTCCCTAGAACAGTCATAGTATGCTTTCCGATTTTCTTGCAGTTTTATAAGATGGCTTATACGCATAACGATAGGAAATAAATAATAGTGAACTATAGGAAACATCTCAGATAAATTGTATAGTGTGGAGTAATTTATGATATCAATAATACTTCGCTATATTTCTTCAATCAATAAATTTACTTAAAAAAATATAAATGCCTGCAGTGAAATTAACTGGCCACGAACTTATTGCAAGCCTCAAGATAAATTACTTACTTTATAACAAATTCGTTATATATATATTTCTTATATTGGTAGTTAGAAAGTCAATTTGCCCAACGGATGGTCACAACCATCCATAGACAACGGCGCTGTAAGACATACCTTATATCGCCAAAAACCTTGGGGATTAAGATATTTCACCATTTGGTACCACCCAGAGGGTTACCCAAAACCCTATAACCACGAAATTTAAAATTGTATGTTAATGGAATGCATTATAATAACGAAATTGCTCGCTTAAAACATTTGCGTGTCGTATTTTTAAATTATTAATGTAACCAATACAATGATTTGTATTCGTGTTAAATCCGCGTAGAAGTGTTAATTAAATAAATGCCGTAGTAAGCCACCCATTTCGCTTGAATTTAAGAGCACGTATTTATATTTATATAATTCAAAAACAAGTGTGCTCTACCAAACGGGAATAGTTCTATCGCCACATAGATAAACCTACTTTAAAAGGCTTACCACACTCAGCGGCTCTTTTGCTATCGTATTTGCGTCGCACTCGAAAGGCCGTATTAAAAGCTAAGCGCTCTTCGCGGTTAAAACAATCGATCTTTCTGTCCCTGCAAAGAATATCGAATAGAGTTAATGTAGCGGTTTTTCGTGAACCGTAATAAAACGTTCCACATGTCAGCCACAGCCTGCTGGTCGCGTGCATTTGGCGTGAAGCAGAATTGATGGTACACTCCATCGCATGTGAAATGGCCCTTCAAAGCGTACGGCCGCTGGTCGCTACCAGAAATTGACATAATACATATTACGTTCAAACGAATGACTTACGTTCGTAAACTACAGAATATTATCGAATAAAATCATTGATTATACAACGACTTAAGTTAACGTAACCGTATTGCATATTTGTTCAAGTTACTTAATTTCAAAATTAAAAAATTATTTTATTTATTTTTTGTAATCAACTTAATATCTATTATTTAAGTTATCAAATTACAAAACTTTCTTTAAACTTCATCTGTAATCAACACGATTGGTTTATGAATGTGAAGAAATGTATTTTCGTTATTCAAATGCTGCACCTAGCGACTGCACTGCACTTATCATATTTTGATATTATGAAATATATTTGTCTGAAAAACTTTTATTTGTTTCTAAATCATATAATTTCAAAATCTTTTCATTAATCTACGAATCATTAATATCTCAGTAGTTGTCTAATACTTTCTATTATCATAACTAATAAGTTCACTAAAATGCAAGTAGTGATTACTATTTTGTCTAGTTACGAATCTTTATTATTATATACATTTATTTTTGAAAGTTATTTATTATATACTAGCTGACCCGGCAAACCTTGTACTGCCATAATCGAAATGCTTAAATTAGTCCAAATTTGATGTGCATAGAAACCATTGCACGCAGCGAAACCGGTGAAATAATTGATACTTACATTAAAAGCGACACTGTCAATATTTTTTTCTATATTTTCAATGACACAGGAATCATGCGGTTGCGTGATAAATTGCCATGTCGCTATGATTAAGTCCTTATAACATAAAGTTTGCAAAACCTTTTAGTGTAAAGTGGCTATACCATAAGTTTTAATTTGAAACTCATTTACAACACAAATGAATAAAATATCACTAAATAGAACACAGGTAAAATATAGGTGGTCAAGTTTTATTACGGTGATGTTGCTTATAATATTTTTAAAATATTGTGTACTTTATATTGCGGAAAATAGTCACGTCACAACAATTAAATACTTACAAAACAAAGTTTGTCTAAAATACTGGCTATTTAAAAGTTTTCAATTTGATAATTACACACACAGTAACGATACACTCTGTTAATCAATTTAAAGCTTTTTGATAAACTAAATTTTTTTAATTTTTTTTTTTTGTTGTGACCACGCGACGTATAATTGTCCATGCGCGAAATAGGGAAACTCCAAGTTGATTCCTCAAACATCCAACGACTGGCCTTGCGATTTATTTATTTTATATTTATATATTCATCGCAAAGGCCAGGCGCACGGGAAATTAGATTAAATATAATTAATTATAGACGTTTAAAATCGAATGGTAAATCCGTTGGAATCATCGGTAGACGCGGGATCAAGACTTCCTTTCCTTTATATTTACCCTTTATGGTTGTTGCCTCACTGACGTTTTTCATTATCTTATTTGGAGTGTCTTTATGTGCCGCCACAATTGATGATTTTAGGCATGCGTTTAGTTCATCAGCAACAGTTGATCGGGGAATAACTGGAAGAATCTGGCGAAAATCACCTGACAACAGAATCATGGCCCCACCAAAAATATTTTGGTTGTTACGAAGATCTTTCAACGTGCTTTCCAGTGCTTCCACTGATATTTTAAGGGCCATTGTGCATTCGTCCCAAACAATAAATACATTTGTATACCTGTAGGATCTTGGCTATTGCGCTATTTTTCGCGATAAATTAATAAAAATAAAATAAATGATAAGAATGATCTGATAGACAGTAAATACCTGAAATTAGTTAAAATTAAGGTTTTTCTTTACAAAGATAACTATTCTTACAATTTGATTTCTGAATAACGGGGGCAACATCAAATGTTTGACAAAGTGGGGATTACCCATGTTACAAAAATGGTTATAGCGTTGATAATGACATCAATACCGAAAACTAATACTTGATGTTTATGGAGCTCTAAACATCGATGTTAATTGATAACATCGGTGTTTTTTTGCGACTGAAAGAGATTATTAAATTCGAGAAATATATATAACGAACTTATATGTAGCGTTATGCGGTGGGCATAACGTTATCGATTTGATCCGGAGTTATTTTGTGTACCCGCCAAATTAATACATGCGGCAATCCCTTTTTTTGCCAATCAATGGAGTACATATGGAATCATCTCTCCAAATATACATAATTTTAAAATTAAATCCATAATTACTTTCAATTTTTGACGAAAAACACGTGCTGTAATGTCCATGACGATCAGTTGTCGACTGTTCTTCAAATAAATTGTTTTTAATATCAATGGTCGACCGGATCAATATAATGAACAGATCCGATCGACCACTTTTCGTACATAAGAAATTGCGTCTTGTGCATATTCGTTCATATGCCGTGGGCAATCAAAAAACGAAGATGGCAATATAGTCAGTCGCCCGATGTCATTTACATTAGCATCATTCGCTATCGCATCTTGCAAATGAATATATTCTTCGGATCTTAATTTTGCTTGGTCGAAACGATTAAAATTAAGACATTCAGTTTCTATTTTGGCATGCATGTCAACGATGTAGTGATGATATAGTTTACCACATCTCGGGACATAATTTTGTGCTTGTATCGGAACCATCAATCGATACGAATAAAAAGTTAATGGCACTTACTTTTTTCTGTGTATTTAGATATGAAAATAAATGCAAACGCTGTACTTAATTTTTTTTTTTTTTTGTAAATGAAATAAGTATGAAGTAAGTATTACATCTTAAAACTGGGGGATGATTGTACTCATTTTTAATTAATACTTACTTATAATTTGACCGCACAATTCCCCGTCTAAAAAGTGTCCATGAACCAAATGACCCGCCATTTATTGAATTCATTTGTTACAAAAAATGTGATAAATGAAGAACCACTCGACCGATTTTTTGCAAACTTCACATAAACCATCTACTAAATAGTCCGATTGAACCCTTCTTGAGTTATTAAGTGATATCGAAAATTACTACTTATTTATATATATAGATTCGAAAAATAGATGTAACGATGGTTTTAATCATGCAAAATCAACTTTAAAACATCAATGTTTTGTTGTCTAACATCGATTATCATAGAAAATCAATGATAATTCTCTAATAAATCTATTTCTAAGGAAAAACAAAGTTGTTGTTTTTATTATATTCCTACCATTTTTATTATACTTACTGACCTTCTAAACCTTCCCTGGACTTCCACAAATAATTCAAGACCAAAATCAGCCAAATCGGTCCAGCCGTTCTGGAGTTTTAGCGAGACTAACGAACAGCAATTCATTTTTATATATATAGATATAAATATATTATTACGACCTTACACGTTACCGCCATAGTTTTACAGTGCCCATAATTAATGTTAATTATGAAGTGATTACGTCAATGGTCACTTCTCAAACCTACGTGACTCACTTAACGTTCACTACTTCTGGTATGTGTAAAATAAATGTATTGTAAAAGGGAAACATTTTTAACATTTATATTGTCATTTTTCAATGACAACATAGTAAAAGATGAAATGTAATTGATAGTCTAACTAAAACAGTGATGGATTTACAAATCTGCCGCTTGCTTTACTTTTTTTTGCAACATTTATGATTTGTGTTCTATCGTCCTCATTACATCGCTTTTGTCCCGTTATTAGTATGATTACAAACTAGGTGATATTTCTGTCAGTTACTAGATTATCGTTCCAACTATGTACTGACGAGTATACGGATTACGGACGTAATGTGTAAGTACATAATTATAAGTTTTTTTTTTTTTTAATTTCTGTAAGGTAATAACAATTCTAACTAAATTTACCGCCGCTCTCAATCCGCCGCCCTAGGCTCCAGCCAACTTAGCCTATTGGTAAATCCGCCACTGAACTAAAACACATATAGTCATAGAATAAGGATAATTAAATAACCTATAAAGAAACAAGTCCAGCAAGTCATTATGTATTTACGAAGAGAAGTAAGCGTGTATTAGTTTACAAGATACAAAATAAAAAATAGGTGTAAAGAATTAGCTATTTACGTAATAATTATTGACATTAAATTCTTATATCTACTGTATAAAATAAAAAAAAAATACATAATATAAAAAATATGTGTGTACATAAAATCTAGATAAATATACTTTTACATAATTCATTTTTAATGTAATATTTAAACAAAATTCCTTCATCTCAAAAATTCAAAACCATAAATTCTTTTAGATATCTTATGAATACGAAACAATCAGATAGGAGCAGTCTCTCAATCCATTATTTTATCTAAACGCTACGAGATTCATGACTATACAGGCAGCGAGCGCACTAATGTAGACTACGTGACGCGGTACCACGGCCGAACGGGACTCGGTTGGACAGGAAAATTTTATTAAATGCAGCAACATTCCGCCATGCATCACGTACAGCGTTGGATAGAATTCTACATTACATATTTTAAGGATATTTTTATACTAATAATATAGCTCTTGTGCCGTCTACTGCCTCGTCAGCGTATAAAGCATATAGATTGCAGACTACGACTACTGTATTGGGTTATAGTTCCAATCATTAGTGACTTTGATATCTCATTAAAAAAACGTAACGTATCATTATTTCTCACGAAAGAATTTTAATAAATAATAAACATTGGCTTCTATAAAACCAACTTAAGTAAGTTGACCTTGAGATATCAACTGATATTTACTTAGTTATGTTTCAACTAATAATGGTCTCCCAGATTGAATTTAATAATATTATAGTTGAAGTCCTCTTATATTGAAGTTATACTACTTTGGAATTAATTAACTCTATCTTTCTACTCTATAAGTGCACTTAATACTAACCATGCTATGAGTCAAAAAGGCTTTAACTTTTTTTACTATTAATCATTTTATTGTAATCTTTATCAACAACAATTACAATTGGTTACGTTACCATATATAAATATATATGATGTGATTGCGTAATTCCATTAAGGAATAACTTTTAAATATTCATATACTCACATAGGAAATTGAATTTTATAATCAGCTGTCTAGTCTAGGCTTGCCTGAAAGAGATCGCTTCTTTACGGACATCTCTTTTGCCACATGCACCGTTTTAAAACACGTATATAAATAAATGACTTAGTAATTCCAAAATAATACTAATTGGTCGATATTTTAGAAGAGAATATCATTTACCTAAATGCATGTAACGACTGCACTTTTCCATTTTCAATTCCATTGATACAATTCCACGTTCTTCTTACAGTTTTATACGAAATTACAAATCCTACAATACGGACGCTGTCCACTCAGAGCGCACTATTGTGAGAGGAAATATTTTGCTCACGTATACTTCAGAAATAGTGCAGTCATTTCTATGCTATGAAGTTTGTATAATTTCCTTTATCCTTACTCAACGGACCAGCATAGGATTCCGGTTGAAAAAAATTCATTTTCAATTTCATCAATTCATAGTCTTGAAATATACTGACTTAACGTGATATCTGAAAGACAATCTGATAAAATTTCGTATATAAAATTGTACATTTAATTGTCTGTGTGCTTTGAATGTATTTTGTCTTGATGCGTCTCTTATTATTGCGATTATTGTAATTCTGTAATAATATTGAAGTTCAATAAATTAGAAACCAATATTATTCAAAACTACTCTACGCTATTACAAGATTATATCAACTGTTTATTTAACGCAGGTTGGACTTTAGCTGCTTGTTATCTGGCGCGAATACGTCACATCGCTGAGCACCTTATAAAGAATTTAAAGAATTTGTAATATCTGTAGAAGCACTCGTGCTTTAGAAAGATATTCATTCGTAGAACTTCGAATATGTAAAATTTTGCCGTGTTAGTTATACTAAGGCATTAATAATAAATCAAGGTAATCTAATCATAACCAAATTACACTTTAATAATCAAATACACTAATTAAAATTTTACAAGATTTACATACTGGCACAGGAACAATAACAATACATAAGATTCGTAACGTATACGTAATAAATAATAGTTATGTTTCCACCAGAAACTCCCAGTTGGCATCTCGAGCTCGTCCGTGAAGGAAAACATCGTGAAGAAACCTGCATGTGCCTAATGGCAACGGAATTCTGCCGCATTTGAATTGATCAACCAGTATTGGAAAGGCGTGGTTGAATACGATACTAACCTTCTCGAAAGGAGACGAGACCTCAGTCCAGCGGTGGGAAATTTACAGGCTGTTACTTTTATTATGTAATTTGTTTGTGATACAGATTTCTTTTTAAAACGAACACTGAAAGTCTTTTTTTTTTGATTGAAAGCTACCACGTAGCCTTGCACGGAGTCTAGATGAGAATTGATCGTAGTACCCTTTTGACGTTTGACGTTAGTTAATAAACCTAGGCTGTAACTATTTAATCTTAATAATAATTGAACAAGACAATAACTATGATGTAAGTAGATATATAATGTGTGTAATAAAGAACAGACTTATTATATTATACGTAAGTTCTGTATTTATTTGTAAAAGTAACACGTAGATCTCATGAAGAATTACAGAAGTCACTTCACGGAATGCCTTTGAAAGTGAGAAAAGACAAAAGAAACAAGAAACTTTGCGGTCGGATACGATGGTATTAATACATCACATCGAGCGACAATAATTTGTCAACTGTACGGACAGACTCCTGATTACTTGCCTTTATAAATATTGTATGACTGGGCAAGCAAGCTTTTGACATTATCATTACATAGTGTAAAACAAAGTCGCTTACCACTGTCTGTCCCTATGTAAGCTTAGATGTTTAAAATTACGCATTTTGATGCGGTTTTTTTTTTTAAATAGAGGTATTCGAGAGGTATGTTTTCGTATATAATACATGGACAATCTAGTACAAAAATGTGATTTAGAAGTTTCTAATGTAATGTCGTAAATATAAAAAAATTGTTGTACCCTTTTTCAGTCTGGTTAAATGAAATATTACCTCCGAGCAGAAATACTTAGTATTATTTCAGTTTATAAATTAAGTGTGCCGACCTACTTCCACATAACATTACATAAACGAGAAATTAACACCTCAGTTCTCAAGGTTAGTGATACATTGATAAAGTAAGGAATGGTTAAAATTTTCGTATGACAGGAAATAATGAAGAATATAAAACTTATATAAACCCAGGCAAGTACCACCGAATTTTCAATTGCTAAATTTGTTTTTATAATTTATATTGCGCTCCGCAGTGAAGGAAAACATCATGATCAAACCTATGTCTAATTTCAAAGAAATTCTGCCACAAGTGAATCCACCAACCTGAATTGGAACAGCGAGGTGGAATATGCTCCTAACCTTCTCCTCAAAGGGTGTGGAGGCCTTAGCCCAGCAGTGGGAAATTTACAGGCTGCTAGAATTATTATAATTATTTTATTCAAGTGTTAGAATAAACGAACAATCTTAAATGCTTCCAGCTCATTTTGAAAAAATCTTTTTGCCAAACATAAACCATTTACTTTAATTTATAGATTACATAACATCACGCTACAACGAATGAGGACTATTACGCGGGTGAATCCGCATATAAAATTTAATAGAATTTTTTTTAAAATGTAGAATACAGTACTATGTTTTTTAATAATTTTTAGTACTACACTAAATTGATATAAGATTGAATTTCACATATTTATCCCCGTGACATGCACTTATGTGAAACGAAACATTTACACAAATTTTGCACTTTCATACAAAGTGAGTTTGTGGGCTATAAAAGGGGAAATTTCATTATAATAATGGCTCTCCTAAACAAACGATGGATGTTTTGTGACACGTAAAAGATTTATCAGTTTTTAGGTGATAATTTCAAGCGAAGTTGTATTATTTTGAGGACCACATTTTATACTAAATTTAAAGTTATTTAGATATTTTAATGTTTTATGTTAAATTTACAGCTATTATTTTTTCATAGTGCACAAATTCTTTAATTAAAAACAAATGAAAAATAAATCCAAAACATGTTTAACAGGACGCGTTATCATTTCTACTGATATGTACAACGTTTGTGACAAGATCATGGTGATTGGTGTATTTAACTTAAAATATATAAAAAAATAGATAACATTACATAAACACCTAAAAAAATACAGTAATATATATTATAAAAGTTTAACAAATTATTAAATGATATTATTTAGTAGTCCAAAATTCCAAAATAAACTTTATATATTACATTTTATTCTAATAGAAAGGAATGAAATTTCGATCTTAGTATAAGGCATGTTGGAACTATCCGGGGTTTTAAAACTTGCTCTGTAGAGATCCTTTTAGAGGGGTTTCAGCCAAAAAGCCTTTGAGTACGTCCTACATTCTACTATTGATTTTACATTTGTTGTGGCTTAATGAAACCTTCCAAAGTATGCAAATACTTTATTTGCAATTATTAACATAATCGAAACTCTGGACGAATTTAAACATTTTAGTTGACAAATATAAATTTTTATACATCTCTTTATAACTGTTGCGTAATATTTTCTTTATAACAAAATCGATTGTGTTTTGTTTTTGTATAGTACTGATAGAATTCTTGTCTCCACCGTCCATAGACATTAGCGCCGTTAGATTACTGACATCATTAATGCGCTTACATTGTAATCTAAGATTCTTTTTAGCGGTGGTATAATATGTGATGAATAGGTAGTACCACTAATTGAAGAGTGATTATATTAATTATTTGTAACATATTTAAGGCAATGTCATTATATTAATAAAATTTTATATTATAAATAATACTTTCTACAGAACTGTAGGTACTACATTTCAAATATAAGCATGTTAATATACATGGTTTGAAGAGACACGATATTATGTTAAATAGAATTCTAGATACAAACGAAGCGTACGCTAGACGTGTTATTGCAGGCATCTAAAACTATACCAACACCATACAATGGAAATACATTCGTTTATTTTTCTCCACAAACGTGAATGTAACTTTATTACTTTTTCTTTTGGTAACTTATTCATTGAATTGATATAGAATCTTCACGTCAAGTTTATTGATTGATATATTAAATTATATAATATGTTCATTATATATTACAGTGTAGTTTTGCAATTATAATATAGTATTGCTGAATTAATAATTTTGGAAGATTAATTAAAAAAGCCAAAACTTTTTTTATTGTTTTACAAACTATTGATCAATCTTTTTAACCGACTTCAAAAAAAGGAGGAGGTTCTAAATTCGTCGGGGCCTTTTTTTTTTTTTTTATTTTTTATGTATGTTACCGAATTACTCGAAGATGGCTGGGCCGATTTTGACAATTCTTTTTTTGTTTGAAAGGGCATGTTTTACAGGTGGTCCCATTGTCAGGAGATCAGGATCTGATGATGGGATCCTGGAGAAATCGAGGGAACTCCTCAAATTTTATAGGCACACCTATAGTGATTTTGGTTTTATTCAAAGTGCCTTGGTCATATGCTCACGAAAAGTGACATTTGATGAAGTGGAACTGATGATGAAGCCCACAACTGATAATCAGAACCTATTAGTAAGTAACTATTTTACGGGTTTAGTTCTATTTCTTTAAGATAGTCGTCAAGCAATTGATGTTAGTAAACATGCCTATGATGAAGTCTAGCTGATGGTGGACTACCAGGAGAACACCTCAATGATTAACGGCATTGCATCGGGAAAAATGGTATTGTCTAATTGGCGATGAGCAGTTAACATTAGGCTATTGTAATTTAGGTAACGCTTAATTTGAGTTGCAGTCCAAATCGTATTAAAACGGCGTTGAGTTATGTTTAGAGTCGAAAGCCGAAATGTACTGAGTATAATAAAGTGAATGACAAACACTACCAATTGTAATTATAAATAACAAAACAACACTGAAAAGCAGTAAATAATTTTTTATAAATAAAAAAAAACCGCCTTCAAAAATGAACTAAAAAGAAAAAAATAATCAGTTACATCCATATCCAATTTACGATTTTTTAATCACCTCTCAAAGTCGGTGCCAAGTGCCAACATTGCTAATATATATACATAATACATACATACAAAAACTAAATATATTTATTGTATAGATGACACCATTACACAAACCTTACTATCGATACAAATTAAATGATTTCAATATAGGAATTTATTTACTTTCTTGGCACCGACTTCAAAATGTTATTTACCAAACAACGTGTACGGAACCATAACCATATAAAACAAAAGCTAATATAAATTCAGTTAATGCGTTCCGATTTTCCTTTTTTATTAAAGACTGAAGTATTTGTCACATTTCATATGATTATGAATTGTTATTGACGTATTAAAAAAACTTCATTTCGTACTACCAGGAATTTGTATTTGCATAGTTACGTCACTATTATGTTCCGGCCGCTTTTCTGACTCGTCATAATCTGATATCTAACTAACAAATTCGTTGTGTAAATAAACCTAGAAATAAATTTGCAAGGAACTAAACAGAGCTCGGGCAAAGCATCGACTTTACGTGATTTCCAAAGGAAGGAAACGTGAGCACTAGCAAATTCTTATGTCGGGACTACTACGAATAAATTCTGGGCTCAAAAACTCAACCTGAGATTCAATAAATCAGGAAGCATTCTTTATACGCCTACGATCTGCTACTAAGGAGGAAGTTAAAATTGAAATACAATGAAATAATTTATACTAGCTACTCGCCCCGGCTTCATACAATGCTAACACAAAATATTCTATAGAATTTGTTTATTTACGACATCACATTAGACACATCTAAAATTATCAGTGTTTCTTTACTATAAAAAAAAACATTCCTCTTGAATCAATCTAATCTCGTAATATTAAAGATCTAAGGAGACATAGGGACAGGCAGCGGTAAAAGACATATTTTATACTATATAATGAAAATGATGATCATCAATATTATGATTATAGATGTGAATGTGGAACATTTTGAAAACTACTAGAAAGATCTCTAATTCGGTCAAGGATCAGACGTGAACGAGTTTTAAAGAGTACCAAACAGTATAATGACATAAGTCTGTTTTTTATATTTGTAAACATTAATTTATTTCGTTTAATGAGTTGATTCTATTTGCAACCAGAGGACAGCTATGACATACTTCTTTTGAAATTTATTTCATCGATAGGATTTTATACTCAGTGTGATTGATAGTAATCCTGATATGTAATCCCACGTCATGCTCGTATCAATGTTTTGTTTGTGCCTAAATAGGATAGACTTTCGTACACATACGTAGTATACCATATGCGAACCATTATCTAACAGCGTATGATACATCATCTGAAATACTAGTATGTTGAATGTTGTTTTTTGTCTTCGGGTAGACTTTTCGTCTCAGATAGCACAGATTTTAAAATAAACATCGAAACTTGGTGGTAGGGCTTAGTGCAAGCCCACCTGGGTAGGTACCAGCCACTCATCATTTATTCTACCGCTATACAACAATACGCCGTATTGTTGTGTTCCGGTTTGAAGGGTGAGTGAGCCAGTGTAACTACAGGCACAAGGGACACAGCATCTTAGTTCCCAAGGTTGGCGGCGTATTGACGATGTAAGGAATAGTTAATATTTCTTACAGCGTCATTGTCTATGGGTGATGATGAGCACTTACCAGCAGGTGGCTCATACGCTCGTCCGCCAACCTATTCCATAAAAAAAACAGAGAATTGTGGATACAATCCCAAACGAGTATAACTAAGTTTTGAACTATTTATATGTAGTGTGTTATATAAAATAACCTATAAAAATTACATCAATAAAGTAACAAATTATAATGAACGTAAATGTCCTTACTCAATATGTCTTTACTCGGATAAGTAAAGAAACTGTAAATGACAAAGATAAAATCCACAGAGCATATCCTTAAATTCATATACAGAAGTTCGTTCAAAGTCAGGTTCAGAAAGGCAAATGTATACTCTAATTTTTATCCAGGGTCCGAAACGTAGTAAGCTATGCAAACGACCTCTCACCGAGACGACGCCCGGCTTTATCTAAGGCAGATGTTTCAGCGTTCAACTTCGTCTCTATTTGGTTTACAATTTTGTATGTAAATTGTTCACTTTGTTAGTCCTCTTAAATGCATTAAAGGTTTCCCGCTTCTCTCGTGAAATCTTTGAACTTATATTACCAGAAAATTAAAGACTCAACTTCGCATTTCACGCCTCAGTCGTCACGAATAGCTAAATATTCAAGAGGATAATGTGATTAATATTTCGACGGGTGTAATCACATGAGTTAATAATTTAAAGAGCTTTCGTAATCAGTGGTTATTTTCGGTTTGTTAGGCGAAATTGTGTCTAATGTTATTAGTGAAATTTAATTAATTTATCTTCTCTTCATGTGGCATCTAGTTATTGGTATTTGAACGTGAAAAAATGTCTGCTTTTAATTAGTCCCTAAATGTTCTCCATGGACACTGACATTGTAAGACGGAAAAAACTTGCTTAAACTGCTGAAACCATTAACGCGTCGATAACTTTATTATTCAAGCTATGACTGACATATTCAAGTTTTAAACAAAACTACAAAATTATCACTCATATACGTTATTTCGTATTCATTTTGTGGATTTTGTGGATACGCGCCCAAGAATTGTTGCATTGATTCCTACTACAGATAATCATTTGTAATAATATATTACAAAAACTGTTAATTTTGAGACTAAGATTTTATATCTTCTATATAAATATGGCACGCTCACGATTCAAACTGGAACACAACTATATTTACTATTGCTGTGTGGTGCTCAACTAAGCGATGAATGGTACCTACCTAGATGGAGTTGCACAAATATCTCCCACCAAGTGAAATATCTACTTACTGACGTATTTTCTTTTCAATCTCAAACATTTATATTTCACTTATAATATGCTAGAGTAACTACCTTAAATAAATAATATATCAGTATTTTTATGGAAATAAATAAATAAAAACAAAACATTGCACCACTCACCACGAATAAATCCCAATAATCTTTGAAACACAACCCATGTCAACAACGTTGGTAATATATATTTTTTAATAATATCACGCACAGTTTGCTGTGAATTGTCAAAAGATATGAACGGAATAATAAAGTGAAGGCAATGAGACTTCATAATCCGAGTTGTCGCTCCGGAGTGGCGTATTAAAATTAAATTATTCACTTAATGGATCCATCTACCGTCCGTCTTTCCAATTATTCATTTTTCTTACTTTTCATAATACACTAACTTACATAATTTAGACGTGAAGTTATTCAGTTACACTTTTTTAATGATTAGATACACATCTCAAACTGTGAAATGAAGCAGCATTTGTTGAGTAAATTCAAAAGTTTTTTTTTATTGGTATAAGTTGGTGGACGAGATATGGGGCATCTGATGGTAAGTGGTCACCATCACCCATTAACAATCTAGCTGTAAGAAATATTGATGTAAGGAATGGTCAATATTTCTTTGGCGATCCAAATTGCCACCAAACTTGGGAACTAAGATATTTTGTATCTTGTGCCTGTAATTACACTGGCTTACTCAACCTTCAAACTGGAACACAACAATACTGAGTACTGTTGTTTGGCGTTAGAATATCTGTTGAGTGGGTGAACCTACCCAGACGGCCCTGCACAAAGCCCGGCCACTAAGAAAAATAAGTTGTATGATAAAGTTATTTGTACGAAACAATACGTAAAGAATCATCTATCTCTCCAAAGGTCTGAACTTAAACTGAACTGAAAAGAACTGTCAGTTATACTTTGCTTCGTCTTCGAGATTAGAATACTTGTAGTAGCACGAACCGTGTGGCCATTCATACACTAAAGTTGAGAAAATACATTTTTAAATCAAAACAAAAAATAAAATTTATTTAATATTCTATACTTTATGTTTTATTTCTCATAGTGGCAACACTGGTCGCCATTACTTGTCATTCGCGTTCTAGTGCTCGGCCGTTCTACACATAACTTTTAAAAAGTCATCTTTAAGTTTAATAATAACGATGCCTAAACGTAAAAGAAAAGACAGTGATGAGTACCTACTGCGAAAAATAAAGAAATTAGAAAGAAAGATACAAAAACGTACACGAAAATTATCGGACTCATCGTCAGACAAATCCAATACGGAATTGACATTACATGAAGGTAAGATGTCAATTAATGAAAATTATAAGTGAGAATCCAGTTAAAAGTGTTATAATATTAAGTGTTGAGTACACTTCCATAGAGAGTGTTACCTTCACGATAATATACATTGAGGATAGTTTGTGAGACTATCGCCTTTGTATGAATTATAACAAAAAAGTGTTGAGTTAATCTTCTAAGGATTATACCTTCACATTAATATTTTGAGCACAGGTTGTGAGCCTGTGTCTTTGTTACAAACATAGTAACCGAATTTAAAATTTTTATTTTAGACAATCAACCGGATGTGTCACCAGATGTGCCCGCAATCATCGACAGCATAGATGATACGATGAGTGTAATTCAATCGTCACCAGCTGAAGTGGGATTGGACCAACCGATCACGGAAAATATTTCCGATATACCTTCAACTTCTGAAGCACCAAGTGAAACTCCGGTGGTTTTGGATAATAATATTCTAGAACTGCTAGGTGAAACCCCTTCTAAAAGTAAAAAATTCAGTTCATCAATACAAACTGAACTTGCCATCCGGTGGGAACACATTGCTACCACGGGGCTATCAAAAGAAATAAAAAGAGATCTTCTTGAGAAATATTTCTTAGCAGAAAACTGCCTCAAAATTGGTTGTTGTCTGACATATTGCTAAAAAAGGACAAAGCTATAGAATTAAAACAGAAACAACAAGCAATCGCTATTACATGCATAGGTTTGACAGCTTTGACAACTATATTTTCAAGTCAAAATAAAGACTCTGGTGTAATAAAACTTTTATTAGATGCAGCTAGACTATTATGTGACTCCCAGTATATTGAATCTATGTCTCGTCGAAGTTTTGTAACATCGACTATTAAAAAAGAAATTAAGGATCACTTATATTCTACCGAAACTGACAGTTTTCTTTTTGGAGAAAAGCTAGCCGAGACATTAAAAATAGCAAAAGCTATACAAAAATCAGGAGTTGAAATAAAAACTGTGTCTCAAACTAAAGTTTTATCACAACATAATCAAACTCGTTCTTTAAACGCAAAACCTCCGCTTCCGCTGGCGAGGCAGACGGGAGCAGCAAGGAGAGCAGCGTATGCAACGGAACAGCCTCGCAAGTACCCAGCACCGCCGCCGCCGCCGCCGGCAGTGACCCGTCATCGTCAATATCAGCCGCCGCCACTCGCGCAGCCGCAGCGCTCGCGCGGGCGAGCGCAGACACGCCGATAGAGGAGGTACGATGCACCGCTGGTAGATTAGCCGCTTTCTATGATAGGTGGCGCCTTATTACCAATGATCCCGTAATTTTATCATGGGTTAAGAATGGTTATAAAATACCTTTTTCTACAATCGTGAAACAGGAATTTATCCCATCCTGCAAAAACGTTTCTCAGAAGGAACATAATGAATTTCAAGTCGTTATTAATGATTTATTAAATTCGGGTTCAATATCTGAATGCACTCCATGTAATATGCAATACATTTCAAGTATTTTTCTCGTTCCTAAGCCAAATGGCAAAAAACGATTTATTTTGAATCTTAAATCACTAAATAAATTTACTTTAACGAATCATTTTAAAATGGAGGACTTGCGAACAACCTTGAAATTACTTTCCAAGAATTCATTCTTATGTACAATTGATTTAAAAGATGCCTATTTTTTATTACCGATTCATGAAGAATTTAAAAAATATTTACGTTTTATATTTAATAATAAATTATATGAATTTAATGTTCTCCCGTTCGGGCTCAATACAGCTCCTTTAGTTTTTACCAAGTTAATGAAACCTGTAATATCCTTAATTAGGTCTTTGGGATATATCTCATCGATTTATTTAGATGATATATGCATAATTGCTGATTCATTATATGATTGCCAACAGAATGTCACTCATACTATAGATATCCTAGAATCATTAGGTTTCATAATTAATTACGAAAAAAGTTCATTGACACCCCACACTAAATGTAAGTACTTAGGATTTATAATTGACACGAAAAAATTTCAAATCACTCTCACCGAGGAAAAAAGAATCTTAATAAAACAAGAACTATTAAAATTTTTGAAATTAAAACGATGTACTATAAGAGAATTTGCTCGATTAGCAGGCCTCCTTACCTCATCTTGCCCTGCAATCCAATATAGTTAGTTGGTTGTAAACTAAGCATATCGAACGATGCAAATACCTAGCTTTAAAAAAAACTGAGAACTATGACAGTTATATGACTATTCCTGATTATTTAATAAATGATTTTGAATGGTGGTTAACACATATTGGGAGTTCAGTCAACCCTATCAGAGATGATTCATATAGGTTAGAATTTTTTTCTGATGCCAGTAAAACGGGTTGGGGGGCGGCATGTGGTACGGATAGAGCTAACGGTAAATGGAGCAAAGATGAAAAAAATATGCACATAAACTTTTTAGAGATATTGGCAGCATACTTTGGTTTACAGGTGTTTGCAAAGAGTTTAAATAATTGCCAAATACTTCTTCGTATAGACAATACAACTGCCATTGCTTACATTAATAAAATGGGTGGTGTACGATTTCCGTATCTTACTGATATCACCAGAAAGCTATGGAAATGGTGCGAAGACAAAAATATTTTTGTCTATGCTTCTTATATCAGTTCACTTGATAATGACGTTGCGGATGCAGAATCGCGACGTTCACATCCCGATATCGAATGGGAATTAACTGACCACGCCTTCAGTAAAATTGTAAAATACTTTGGTAATCCAGATATAGATTTATTTGCTACTAGGCTAAATAAAAAATGCGATAAATATATTTCTTGGCATAGAGATCCAGGAGCGCTAGCAATAAACTCTTTTACATTAAATTGGAAAAAATTAAAATTTTATGCATTTCCTCCAATATGTGTAATTTTGAAAATGATCCGTAAAATAATTTCAGACAAAGCTGAAGGCATAGTAATTATTCCTCTCTGGCCCACGCAACCCTGGTTTCCTCTATTTAAAAGTTTATGTTGCGATATGTTAATACTTGGAATCAATACAGACGTGTTGTTATCTGTTCCCAACAGCCAACTGCGGAACAAAGTGACGCTGGTGGCCGCGAAGTTATCCGCGCGGCATTTTCGAGAAGAAGTATCCCTCGAAGTGCATTAGACGTAATGTGTGCATCATATCGAATAATTCGATTAAACAATATAGCGTCGCTTTTAAAAAATGGTTACATAAAAATAACAATATCGATGTTTATGAGGCCTCGGTTCCTCATATAATTAGTTTTTTGACCGAAATGTTTTATACCGGAATCAAATATAGTACTTTAAATAGTTATAGATCCGCCTTATCATTAATTGTAAATCCAAAAATAGGAAAAGATGATAGGATAAGTAGGTTGTTTAAGGGTTTCTACCGGCTACGCCCACCCTTACCGAAGTATAATGTCACTTGGAATCCTTCAATTGTGTTAAAATTTTTGGAAAGCTGGTACCCAAACGAAGATATTAGTATAGAATATTTAACAAATGAAATTGTGACATTACTAGCTCTTGTAACAGCACACAGAGTGCAAACTTTGAGTAAAATTAAAGTACAAAATATCGAAATTATAGAAAATGACAGAATAATTATAAAAATACCAGATCGGATCAAAACTTCACGGGCTGGTTTTTTTCAGCCTTCCTTAATTATACCTTTTTTTAAAGAAAAGCCAGAAATTTGCCCAGCAAATGCGTTATTGGTATACACTCATAGAACAGCTTCCGTGAGAAACCATGACCAATTGTTCCTTAGTTTTAAAAGCCCACATAAACCAGTTTGTACCCAATCAATTATTCGGTGGATAAAGGAAGTTTTGCATAAAAGCGGAATAGATACAAAAAATTTTACAGCTCACTCAACTAGACATGCTTCTACTTCTTCAGCATATAAAAATAATATTAACATTGATCTCATACGAAAAACGGCTGGATGGTCTGATTCATCCTCTGTGTTCGCACAATTTTATCAAAAAGTTGTGATAAATAATGATGGTAATGACTTTGCAATGTCTATTCTACATAATAATTTGTAAACTATTAATTATTATGTTAAAATTATTTCAAATCACATTATGTTATGTTAGATTCATTTTATTTTGTGATATGTAATATTTATATAAATATAGTTGATTATATAAATATGAGTATTTTTATTATTATTATTCTTTTTATTCTTTTCATTCATATATAATTACATTTTTAAATATAAAATATGAACATAAAATATATTTAAAAATATAAAATACAGAGGCCAACCAGTGGCGGGAACAGGGTCCAAGCCACCGGTGGTCAGGGCTCCAAAGAGAGGAACTTCCTCACAATACGCGCCGTGCCGAGGAGTACTGCCTTCTGCATCAGGCCCTTGACCCAGCTACCTAACGAGAGCCTCTTAAGGTGTTGGTCGAGGCTCTTGGCCATTAGGCCATTCGCTGAAACAACTATCGGCACAATAACTGCTGTATCCACATCCCACATGTCGACAACCTCGTGAGCTAAGTCAAGATATTTTATTTGTTTATCTTTCTCAGCCTTCACGAGATTCTCGTCATGAGGGATGGTGATGTCAACAATTATCGTGCGGCGCTCTGACCGGTCTATCACCACTATATCAGGCTTGTTGGCGACAACAGTCCTGTCAGTGATTATAGATCGGTCCCAGTACAGCGTGATATGACTATTCTCGAGAACTGGGTCGGGCACATACCTGTAGTATGGCACCTCTGATACCACAAGACCGTATCGAAGTGCAAGTTGTTGATGGATAATCTTGGCCACTTGATTATGTCTGTGCAAATACTCTCCGTTAGCAAGACGAGAACAACCGGAAATAATATGTCTAAGGGATTCGCCCGGAGTGTGACACGCCCGACATATGTCCACCGTGCCATCCCCCACAATATACTTCCGGTAGTTGTTCGTCATGATAACTTCGTCCATAATCGCACAGACAAAACCTTCGGTTTCACCAAATAGGTTGCCGAACCGTAGCCAAGATACGGACGCCATAAAATCCACATCGGGTCCATGAAGGGCCCGATAGAAGCGTCCGTGTAACTCCTTGCTCTTCCATACTTCCTTGCGGTTCTCAGTACTTAGTACTACAGGTTTGCGCCAGTTCTCTTTGCCTAAGGAGAGCGGAGTTAGTCCCTTGTCTATTGTAACTACATCTCGGTGCATATCCAAGTCAGTGTGGAGAAAATACTCCCTGAGTTTGTATACCTCACGGTTATGTAGGGTCTTGGCATTTAAAAAGCCACGGCCACCACATCTCCGTGGGATGTACAATCTCATCACCGAAGACCGAGGATGATGCATTCGATATGTAGTCAGCAGGACACGGACTCTCCTATCCAATGCGTCTAGTTATTTTTGAGTCCACTTGAGTATGCCGAAAGAGTACATCAAGACCGGCATGACCCAACCATTGAAGGCGCGAACCTTATTGCCACCTGATAAAAGACTTTTGAGTACTTTTTTCAGGCGACCAAAGAAACGCTCCTGCAATGATTGTTTCATGTCGGTCACATTGATGCCTAACGCTTCCGACATACCCAAGTATTTGTATGATTCGTTTGCGGACAGTGACTTAAAGTTTATGGAATCTGAAAGTTGTAATCCGTCAGATTCCACAATCTCTCCTCGCTTTACCTGCATAACCGCGCATTTGTCAACTCCAAATTCCATTCTAATAGAATTACTAAAAGTTTCTGTTACCTTTAGTAACTCTACCAGTTGTGAATCTGAAGGTGCAAAGAGCTTTAGGTCATCCATGTAAAGTAGGTAGGATATTACTTTACCTCCTCTCCGCAAACGATAGCCCAGCCTTGAGCTCTCCAACAGAGTACTTAGAGGGTTCAAGGCTAAACAAAACCACAATGGACTCAAACTATCGCCCTGGAATATTCCCCGGTCAATCCTTATCGGTTCGTCATTACTATGAATCGTTCGACATCCTGGATAGCGAAGGACTGCCCGCCATTGTCCCATACATGATCTCAAGAAACTGCATAGAGTTGTATCTAATTTATACAACTCTAGCACCCTCAAGAGCCATGTATGCGGCACGGAATCATAGGCCTTCTTGTAATCTATCCAGCATGTCGACAGACTCTTTCGAGAACGACGAACCTGTTGGCTAATGGTCATATCAATGAGGAGTAGCTCCTTAGCGCCTCGTGATCCACCCCTACATCCATTCTGAGAGACGGACAAAATACTATTATTTTCTATGTGACTATTAATCTTATCTCTCAGAATGGAGGTAAGGAGCTTATAGACCGTCGGTAAACAAGTAATCGGTCTATAATTTTTAGGATCTGTTGCACTACCTGACTTATGGAGCAGGTGGGTGACTCAGGTGGTAAGGAACTGTGGTAGCGACCCAGACTCTAGAGCTGACTGGAACTGAGATGCCAAGCATTCATGCGAGCTGCGCAGACATTTTAGCCAAAAGCTATGAAGCCCGTCCGGTCCTGGAGACTTCCAGTTTGGAACGGACCGAACTGCAGCGGCTACATCTTCAGAAGCGATGGAAATTTCTCCCATCGCTTCCAAAGGCTCGCACGCTTGCCTGACTTCCCGCATCCAGTCAACTTCTTTGTGGTCGACGGGTACCGACCAGATGTTGCGCCAAAATGTATTCGTGGCATCATCATCCGGGCGACACCCATCGCTCACACCCTCGTCGAGTCGCTCCCACGTTCTGTACACCCACCTTTGATCGCTATGGAACATGCGATTCAAGTAATAACGGTCCACACGCCGCCTGTACCGACGGATGCGGCTTGCCCATGCATAAACTTTTTGTTTTAGGAAGTCAATACGCTCCACGACATGGGACGGATATTCTTGCGGACTGATACCAGTCCCCAAGGACGCCCGCCCCACGAAACGCATTACACGTGGACGCGTATTCCCTTCCTTAAAACAACATAGTTTTCCAATGAGCACTCTGGTCTCATTAATACGTTTCTCAATCCTGCTCTGCCAGGCCGGTGCAACAGTCTTTGGTCGTGTAGCTCGTTCGGTGTCTTCAAATGTAACACCAGCTACACGACATGCTGCAACAGCCGCACAAAACAGAATTGAGTGCGTATCTTCGAGATTTTCACTGCTCTCGAAATAATCTGCGAGCAGTGAATCCAGAGTGCACACTAGGTCCCTATTCCGTTTAGTCATGGGTAAACGTGGCAACCGTGGCCTAAGCTCAGCGGGAATGTCACGATACTCCCGAATCGCATCCTCCAGTGCGCTCCTCAGTTGATCACTGTACTTACTTGTTGTAATAGCAATGTCACCCTCGCCCTCATCATCATGATCATGACATGGGCCCTGTGGTATTGCAGGAAGTGGTCCCTGTACCACGGGTTGTGACGGAGCGGAAGTGACACCGCCATTACACTATTTACATTATTATTATTATTATTATTTTTTACAAATCATCTCTAAAGATCTACAAGTATTCTAATCTCGAAGACGAAGCCTTCGTATAATTATGATAGAACGTCACTTAAGGTAAGTTCGTTTAATCATCAATTATCTTTTATTCTGTTTTCTTAATTTCAAAAAGTAAAATGTTTATTATTACTTTTTTTTATTTAAAAATACAACATTTTTTTAATGAAAGCAAATAGTATAAACTAAAGAGTATTTTCTTTCATTTACCGATTTGATTAGAAAAATGTTTCAATCGTTTAAATAATATTGACAAAAAAAAAATATTCTATAATTTAAAGAGTATATTATTCACACATCTAATAGTCGCATTTTTATTTTAATAATTTTCTTTACATTATTTGATATTCAATTATCTTCCAAGAATTCTTCTTCAAATGATTTTTCTTAGTATTTTAATATACTTTTATAACTTAATCAATCAAGATTATAAGGAGTCACTGATTTGAAGGTTTTGAAATTTAAAAGTTAACCAAATTTACGTAGCGCGCTTTGTCGGCATTTTTACGCAATCACTGTAATCACCTTATTAAAGTAAAAGAAAAACGAATCATCATAACATCGTATAAAACAAAGTCGCTTCCCGCTGTCTGTCCCTGTTTATGCTTAGGTCTTTAATATTACGAAACAGATTTTGATGTGTTTTTTTTAATAGATATAGTGATTCGAGAGGAAAGTTCTTGTAATACATGGACAATATAGTAAATAAACAATGATAATTTTAGAAGTTTCTAATGTGATATGGTAAATAAACAAATTGTGTTGTGTAGTGTGTATTTAGTATCAGTATTGCACCTGTGCGAAACCAGGGCGAGTCGCTAGTAATAGCTACAAAATACTTCCTAAATTATTTTAGTATTATATCTCGACAATACGCTTGTTTTAGAATAGAAAAGTAAAACATATAAAATCTATCCGTTTCGTTGATCTAACAGATGGTATCTCCCCTTTTTATCTTATCCATTATTTTTACAACGTAATCTCAGAAGACTTCTTACAATAATGAAAAGATTAAACATTCTGGCAGTCATAATTACCGAGGCACTTAACCAGATTGCTCCGAAAGGATCTGTTTAAAATGAACCTGACTGGCTTTTATTTTGATCGTAACAAAGTGTAAAAGCAATTAATATTGTATTTCTGGTCTAAAGTCTCTATCTGATACATGATTCTTGATAATTATTATCTTTCTGAACGATTTATATAATAGCAACGAATAACCAACCACGGATTTATTATGCACATGTGTTTGCGAACACAGGTGTCCTCTTCACGCTTTATTTATCCTAAGCCGATGAAACTGAAATTCAAAACTAACGCATAGAGTTCAGCCGCAGATCTAATGACCAACCAAGATGATTTCTAAGGATATGTAAACAATGCTGACTTTAAAACTCAAAGCAGTATAGTAACATGTCAGATCGCACTCCTGATATTTTGGTTACTAACTAACATTGATAAGCTACTTTGATACGTGTTTACTGCAAATTATATATATATACTTATAGCGATTGTCGCTTATCACAATGTGACATTTCACGTTCGTGTTATCCGGTGAGTGTCGACTTTCGTCTTACAGAATCCCTGTACGATACGTAATTCTATACACAAAAACTTCTAGACGTAAAATCCTTCATTATGAGTTTATTCTAGTTTTCGTTTTAGGACTTCCTTATTCTTATTAACTAACCACATAGTGGTATGTAGATACTATCCAGTTGAACTAGGCTACGCAAACACTAAAAGGGTATAAATATCTGACGATAAAGAAGACAGATTAGACACTGATAATTTAATAATCTAGCCTAAACCAACTATTAATATAAAATAATTCAAGCACTTTCTTAATATATCACTAGTTACTACAAGTATTTAAACGGGAATATTTAAGATTTTTTTTTTATTTTGGCATCAAATAAATATACTTTCAGTTTACTTGCTTCAGCAGTACATATAGGTAATAAAATTGGAACGATACAAAAAAGATAAGCATTGGCCCTGTACAAGGATGACACCAAAAATCGTAAATAGTTCCACATTTGGGAGTTCCACCAAATAAAAATAAAATACGTGGTAAATATCCCGTTTTAAATGTTTGTAGTAATAAAAACAACGATATTATAAAGTCTCATATCACTAGTTCTTGAACATATACCATACTAATTTCCAATGTCGTTCTGATTTAATTCTTTTGTAACGTCGTTTCATATAATGACAGACGCTTACAACCCAAAAGGCATGTCTGCACTAGTATCAAATTAATAGTCAGGTCGTGCTTACTTAACATACCTACATATATCACGCTATCTATCTCACTCTCACACATAAAAATAATAGTATGAAATGCTCTCGAGGTTGGGTGAGTTGGACCATGGAGGGAACGCATGTACAATAAGCGTGGACGCCATGAGAATCGGCTTTCAAAAAGGTGACATTGCAATCCGCTATGGCTGCCTGTTAGCCTCGAAAAAACACGAGGTCATCGTATATGAGGACCGGGGAGAAAACCTGAGTTTCCTGAAACCAGAGGTCACAACACCTTTCCCTACCACAAAGCCGGCCACCATCGAGTCCCAATTAAGCGGATCTGAGCGCTTGCAGTTAAAAATAGCGGCGCAGAGAACAGCCCAGGCCCCGAAGAGCCCTCGGGACAGACGGCCGAGTCCTGGACCCACAGTGGCGGCGGTGACATGTTTAATCCGCGATCTGGTATCTCCAAAGAACAAGACGTCGAACTCACCTTAATCAGTCCCTGGCCCGTCGGGATCATCGAGTCGACAGGCGAAGGCAATGAGGGAATTCCTTATGGTCAATCATCCGGAAAAGCCCAAAACTACTCGCGCCCACCTAACAAGGGCCGATAAGCGTCAAGTAATACCACCAAAGCTAAAACCAGCGTCTAACCCTCGAGACCATGCAGTGAATGCTTTCCTAGAGTTCCGGGCTATTGTGACGGCCACCCGCGAGGTCCACTTAGCCACCTGTAAAAAGATCATGCAGACCTACCGACGCGGTAACGAAAAGCTGCTGGAGGTGGAGCTCGAAGAAGCCGGGGCGGCCATATACAACAACGACACATCCCAAGTTATTAAAGGGAAAATGTCGGGGCGGTACATGGCAGCCTACAGCGCTGTAGATGGATTCGTTGGCCTGGTTGAAGCGGAGGGGCGAAAAGACGCATTCCCTAAGTTCTTGATACAAACAGGAGACTCAGTGGTAGTAGTAGCCAGATGCACGAGAGTAATGCTAGACGACAGGATACTCGTGATGGCAAAGTTCGTCTCAGAAGGTCCGGGCGTCGACGCACCTCTCGTGGGTTGGGAGCTGCCACAGATATCGTGGATAAACCGTGGAGTACCAGGATGCGGAAAGACGACTCACATTGTCAGGAATTTTGATGAGGATAACGAAGTGGTAATTACCTCAACAATCGAAGCCGCCAAAGATCTGAAAGAACAACTTACACGCCGATTTGGCGAAAAAGCTAAATCGAGGGTACGAACTATGGCATCCGTGCTAGTAAACGGGTTCAACGAGAGCACAAAGTGCAACCGACTGACGGTCGACGAAGCCCTCATGAACCACTTCGGAGCCATAGTAATGGCGGCACAGCTCTCTGGAGCTACTTAGGTGGTCCTTATCGGAGACATCAACCAGTTGCCTTATATCAACAGAGAAAATCTGTTCGAAATGAGGTACTGCTGGCCAAGCCTGACAACAAACATCAGCCGCGAGTTATCCTGTACGCACCGAAACCCCCTGGACGTCGCATACGCCATTAGTGAGGCCTACCGCACCATCTACTCTGCAAGATTCACTGACGCCAACATACCATCCGACCAAACCGAAACCCTAAATCTGGTCCATATGCAGGAGGAAAAGAAACTCCTGATGGACCAGGTATATGGAAAAGGAGAAGGATCAGGCGTCATGACCGGATGGTCGAATCTCAGGGACAGACCTACGGCGACGTTATCATAGTCCAGTCGAAAAATGTGAGGCTCCGTATTCACGAAAGTGTTCCTTACGCAGTTGTGGCAATTACTAGACACACTAACACCTGTGTCTACTACACGGACGATGGTGACGACGCTATCGGCAGATTCATCGGCCTGACTGATATTATATATATATATATATATATATATATATATATATATATATATATATATATATATATATATATATATATATATATATATATCAGTGTGGGCCACGTCTCCCAAGAAGACGACAAAAATGATTTCCAGCGAAGATCTGCTGATGTTTAGTATAAAATATAAAACGCCAAAATGTAATTAATATAAAATGTAAAAAAAGGCACGGGCATCTGCGAGCCTGTGGATGTTGTATTTTAAATAAAAAAAAAAAAAAATTGTATGAATATGTATATTGTAGTAAGTTAAATATTAAATTAGGACCTACTTACTATGAGGCTATTCAGTTGGAATTCAGCATGTACAAATAGTCTATACATACAATAAAATTGAAGTGTCTGTTTGAATCAATCTGCTTTTTATCAAATGCATATGCATACATGATATAAATTACTATTTTTTTTTTTACGTTTTCTGTATGTCAGTCTGTTTGTTCCGGCTAATATCTGGAATTTTGAGGGGACTTTTACTAGCGGATAGCTGATTTAACAGGAGTAACTAGAGCTACTTTTATTTTCGATTTATAAATAAAATAAGAATAAAGTCACGCTACCGAGCGTAACCCTCGCGTATGTGACCATTCCATCGTCACGTCGGGTGACTCACGTCGGGTCACCAACGACTTAATATAATAAATGCTGCCAAGTACAGAATTAATAGGCTACAGTACAATTTGCGATATGAACATAAACTTTTTTCGTCGTAAGTCGTGGGCACACCTTGTTTTATACAAGTATCCTATTTTTGTATGTATATTTCAATCGACTTTTCGAATAAAATTAATGAATATTCCATATTCAAGTTTATTATAAAATATATAAATAAAACATTCAATTTAGAAACCCTTGATATTATTTACTGTTAGAGTCCTGAATAGAAAGGAAATTGGAATCAAGCTCTTATTACCGTAACTAATGTCAATGATGACCTTGATCCGTATAACATTAAATAACGTCAAATTGATGTATTTTGCGTTGACACAAGGATTAATAAATAATACCGATACATTTTTTATATCCAAAACAAAAATATATAGTATAAAGAATAACTTATGCTTTAACATATTATTTTTACATTCTATAAATATTTAGCATTTAAAAAAATATTGAAACTTGCGTGAAAGACCTACTTAATAAGATAAATACTCGGAAGACACTCACAAGATATTTTTATTTGTGAAATAAGTTAAAAGTAAGTCCGAAGTGCGGACTTGAATATTAATTTTAATGATAGTATAATGCCCACTTATATATAATAGGAGTGTACCGTTACTAGACTTTTGAAATGGTATACTTATAACTCAATTGTATTATTAACTGGGTGATAAATAATATAAAACCTTTTTTTGTCATGATACCCTATAAAAAAGTTTTAATCATAAAATACCGCTGAATCGTTCTACTGATGTTTTTTAGACTTGTCAAGTAATTTAGCACAAGAAATTTGTTCCAAGTTGAGAACTGAATTCTGCAATGCGAAGGACGGGTTTGTGGGTAACTTTGTCCCCGGGCAAACGGACAGTGTTTGCAGAAATGTTTTAAAAGTTGAATAAAGATGCATTTACATTTTTTTAAGCAATTTATTTTATATGAACAAGGATGTAAGTCTTAATATCTTAGCTTCAAGTGTTGATTGAACAAAAACAATATACCTTTATCATTTATGTATATTTTAAGGGAAGGTTTGTTTGTCAGAAATATTGATTCCATTGGAATTCCATATGCACATCCTTTCACTAAGTGCAATACACTGAATCAAGTTTCGCCTTTCCCCGCCGTAAAAATCGCGAGTGTAGGAGTTTATCTATACACCGAGAACCTATTTAGGTTGGAGGAGTAATCTAAAAAAAAGAAAAAATAATATCGTAGTGCTAATGATGGTGTTAACGTCTTTCTACTTAATAGTCCATCTATATTTCCAATATGAAACTCTCAATTGAAATAAAATAATTATTAACTCATTTTTTCACCCGCCAATCATTATACCTGCTGGTCATACTTCCCCACCTTGTACATCCTATAGTATACATCCACCTCTTTCATATTATTGGTTCACATGCTCTTCCTCTTAACGACTTATACGCTAGAATTATTTTTAAACTTTTAAAAATACTATGCATATACTACGTAGTGTTTTTCAATAACATCCAAAAATAACCAATTGCGAAATTCCTGTTGGCTCATATTTTGTATCTGCACTTAGGATTATAAGGATTAACGTTTATCGTATTTTATTAATGGAATATATTCGAATTCGTTAAAAGTCTAGTATATTCTAACAAAATAGCAGATTCATCTATTTTTCACACATTTAGTTGCGGTCGTACACAAACGCAATTACCAACATTATCGCGTTCACTTGCAGCATGGTAGCTCAAAGCAAAATGTCTTTAAACTTTATCGATCAAAACTTTATCAATCACCAAGTCCACTGACACACTTACATTATCATAGTGACTTAAGTTACTTAAGGCGTTTTAGACTTTAACAATAACACGTGATATTTCAGTTAACATTTAACAACCCTATTTTTAAAATATACAAAATTATTTATTTAAGGATTTATATGAGAAAAAAATATCAACATCGCTCCTTTTAAAGAGAAAGCTTGAAGAATATTCGATCACACTATTTTATAGATTAAATGAATTACAATTTAAACATTTTTTTAATACGACCTCCGTCGATACTGAATACCAAAAAGGTTGGATAGAGTGATAAAAGAAAATATTGCTGCAGCGGTAGTATATACCTGATCGACAGGATCGTAAAACTTGTGTATGTTATCAACAAACCGAACTTCTAAAATAAACAGAAATATATTTTATAGCCTATAAACAAGGAGTTACATTATTACAAACTCTCGTGAATACTTTGTTCCTTACAATAATAACACACAACATAAAACAACAAAATATACATGTCTATATTGAGACTACATACGCTATACTCGAAACAAGTTATGAATAAGATCTCACCTCCTGTTTTTGAATCTCGATAATCATTGACGAATGACAACTGCAGGGCTATTCTGTAACAAGAAATACGACTCTCACCGCAGAACGCCAATATGAAATATCGGAACATGTTATATGATATTGACTATAAAAATTATAAAATTTCTAGAATACAAGAATTGAAGTGACGAATTACAATTCACTTGTCAATATTTCACGACTCAAATGCGAAGTTAATTCTTACAGAATCGCACACCTGATGACGCTATAGGTGACCAATGAGCGTTCATTTTAAAACGAAATTAGTAAATCTGATTTTGACCAACATTTCGGAAACTAACAATGAAAATGACAGTTTGAACGGGTGAAAGGGGTTACGATTACGGGGCTTCGAAAATAATTGTATTAATATCTATTCATGTAATAAAATTGGAGTGTCTGTAAAATTAAAATAGCGCTTTTTTACTCAATGCATATGTATTCATTCACGGTACATATACCAAAATAACATTTTTATAAATTTTTGTCTGTCCGTCTGTTTGTTCCGGATAATCTGTGGACCGATTTTGACGGGACTTTCACTGGCATAAAATTAATGTAATAAAAAGTAACTTAGGTTACATTAATTTTTTTTGTTACATTCATACGCGTACGAGGTCACGAGCAAAGCTAGCTTAATATAAAACTATATAAAAATAATTTCTCATTTCATATTCCTAGATAATATTATAATAATATTGATCTGATTTATGTACAAGTACATTGTAAAAAAAATATTGTTTTATAGTTAATTACACTTACTTTAAATTACCTCCAACACTACTTATACTACATAAGTATATTATACAGCACAAACAGCCTGGAAAATAGAAGGCAAAGAAAGCCCAGATTTCTGTTTTATGTTTATCGCGAGTAACATCGCTTCTCTCAATGGCTTGTGGAAATTGAGTAAGGTTAAGGAATAAGATTTTGTTTAGAAAGCCTATAACCGAAAATACAAAGGAAACCTTCCAGAAAATTACGTCAACGCTTTTTGTTTATTATTTAAAATTATACACGATACAACATTCATATTATCATTCTATGTTTCTTCTCTTGCCATAAAATACGTACAATATTTTTTTCTTTTTTATGGTATAGGTTGGAGGATAAGCATATGGGCCACCTGATGGTAAATGGTCACCATCACCCATACACAATGACGCTGTAAGAAGTATTCACTATTCCTTACATCGTCAATGTGCCACCAACCTTGGGAACTAAAAGGTTATGTCCCTTGTGCCTGTAGTTACACTGGCTCACTCACCCTTCAAACTGGAACACAACAATACTGAGTACTGTTATTTGGCGATAGAATAACTGATGAGTGGGTGTTACTTACCCAGAATGGCTTGCACAAAGCTCTACCACCAAGTAATTTTTTTTTTTTGGGATGTAATTACTGTAATAATGTTATGCTTAAAATGTAATCACTTCGCGACGTAGAGTTTCTATTATTATATTTAAAAATGTAAACTTATAAGTGTAATATACTGATGAAATGCTCAACAGCTTAGGTCACCCGGATCTTGCTGACGTTTCTGGATCTCTGAATAATCGGTTCAAAACTATGCAAGTGGTACAGAATTTTTAAGTCCTTGATTTAGGTTTTTAAATCACTCGTGCTCGGCGGTAAAGGTAAATATAGTGATGAAAACCTGCAAATGTTGCATAAAATTCTCTCACAAATAAGTTCATCAATCCACACTGGAGATTATTAGAAAATGAACCTTTTATGGGTTTAAATTACCTTTTATTTTTAAATTTTCACACATAAGAAAATAAATTAATATTACTTTCCGGCAATATAGCTACTTAGGGAACAATAATTCATGAGTCTGAAAACCATAACTAATTATTATCAAATACAGATTATATATAAATAAAGATCTATTTAGAATTTATTTACAGAGTCTCATACTTTTTATAGCATCTAAAATATATTTGAAACAAACAATAGTTATATATATGAAAGAATATCTAAAAAGATAGTAATAAAGTATTTGATTTGAAAAATGTTTAATAGCCTCGCGCAGAGTCTATACCCAGGGCCTCGGAATATGCAACATTATAAGCTATCTACTATTACAATGAAGTCAAGAAATTGACATATATGTATTACAACAAAATTTCCCACTCCTGGGTTAAGGCCTCTTCTCCCCTTGAGGAGAAGGGTTGGAAAATGTTATTCCATCAAGCTGTTCTTATGCGGGTTGGTGGAATTCACATGTGGCAGAATTTGTATTAAATTAGACACATGCAGGTTTCCTCACGACGTTTTCTTTCACCGCCAAACACGAGATGAATTATAAACACAAATTAAGCACATGAATATTATGCGGTGATTGCCTGGGTTTGAACCCGCAATCATCGGTTAAGATGCACGCGTTCTAACCACTGGGCCAACTCGGCTCCGGTATGTATTACATGCGAAATAAAGTATTCACGCAAATGATGAGATGTTATGGTAATAGCTGATGGATTTCCTTGGAGTCTTCATGCGTAACAACATGAAAGTAATGCTTTCTCACTTCACATTTAATCTGCGCTTCCGAGTTTATTGCTAAAAGAAAACCACTTGCTATGAATACACTCATATAAAAACACGTGACACGAACATTTTTTAGTGCAGACATGTTTTATATATCCGTAAAAAAATCTGAAAACAAATTGTTCCTTTTACTGTTTTAGCTATATTTTATGTCTCTTCGTGCGATACGAAATAGAAAACAAAGTTGCTTTGCTATATGTGTGTATTTATTTAATACTTGTGAGATATTCCGACGACGACGACTTTATCGAAAATAATAAATAATATTTTAGATAAAGTCACCTTTGAACTCGTGCGTGGTATACGACACTGACTGTGATCATTATACAATGTATGCATGCCTTCATATATCAACATGGCGTATATATAGAATTATAGTGTTGAAAATTTAAATATTTAACGTAAATTAGCACAATTTTGTACTCAATTGATTGTTTCGATTTAATCGACGTTTTCTTAGCGAAACTAAAGTTTAACATGAAAAGCTAACAAATTTTTACTTCAAGTTTAGATAGACCTGATAATAATGATAAAGTGCATCGCATGAATAATTTAAATAACGTAGTTTTTAATTATATCATTATTTTATTCTAGAAAGTGGACGGGAAAATTGGCAGCACAATTGTAAGTGGCACTACAAACATTGGAGCCATAAGAAATATTAATCATTATTTACGCAGCCAATGCACCACCAACCTTGGTGATTAACTTAACATCTCGTGTATGTGTAGTACACGTACACGGCTCACTTCTGCCTTCATGCTGAAATACAACAGTGAAAAATATTACTATTGTAAGCCTCTGTATGAAACCATTTATCGTGTAAATATTTGAGGATGGAAGGTTATTAGAGCATACGATATTTTGAACCAGAGCATTTAACGTTATATAGGAAGCATATTGAAAATGATACATACATAAATATAGTATTGTTTGTTGTGGGTTTCAAACATTGAAATCGAATTAGAACCTCTTTGAGGAAGTTTCAGTTTGATAACATTTATCAGATGAATCGTTAAATTAATATCTAGTTTCAAACTTATTGACCGTACAAGCTCAATATCATGCTGGCTAATTGCTTATATACTGAAATATATACTATTAATTATTTGGAATATAATATTGAAAGCATACAAATCTGTCAATATTATCTTCCTTTTTTAAAAGATACTGATTACGCGGATATATGTTAAGAACGAAATGACAGTTGTTAAAAATTGCTAATGATTTCGATGCAATACACGACATAAGGCCTGTAGCACATAATGTCCTTTAAACGTGCAGATGAAGCACTTTGATGCGCCCCAAACACAATTTCAAATGAAACCTTGTAACCTCAGCACAAGGAGCGAACGGAAAACGACTTTGACTATTATTTAAAAATTCAAAGGGACAATGTTATTTTCATTTTTTAATTGAAACACTTGGATCTTAGAATAACAGTGCAAAAACGTATACTAAGAATGCAACGTCTTGTTTTTTCGAACGTATTTGTGACCAGACCATTGGTTCATATTCATTCAGAGCTTCTAGCAGAAGCGTGATTATTTCTACACACTAATTCTAAAGAACAAATAACCTGAATATATTTAATATCGTTGTAACAGCGTATACATAACTATTATGTATAAAATACATGAGTCTCATTTTCAATTGATTGAATGACAAATTTATTAAAAGAGAAGTATAGTCATTTAAAAAAAATAAAAACAAATATACCTAAATAAAAATATCGTACGTGATTTTTTGCGAAAGCACACTGTTTAAATTCCGTTCCAAATTGGTCGTCAGAACCGAGCAATGCAAACGTCAAATTGGGTATCAAGGGCTTATCGACGTATTCTTTGTTCGACGTAATTTTTGAAAGTACACTCGAACAAAAGGATTATAATGCGAAAACGCTTGTGGAACTGTTTCAAAAACATACAAATTAACAAATAAAAATGTCCCACTGCCAGTCGTCAAACTAATCTATTGAAATTAGGTAGATGTTGTCCACTGTTCATAATCCACGAAACGAAATAAACCAGTATTGGATATAATACAATTTATAACAAAATCTCTTTAAAAGAAAGAATGCAACGCATTCTTTCAGCAATGCAAAGCGAAGCAAAACTTCGCCTCGTGCTTGGTGGTGATGATGTGAGGAACCTGCATGTGTTAGATGAAAAGTTCCAGACCTTCTTTTTAAGAGAAGAAGACCAACTGTATGACATTTGTAGGCAATATCTTTTACTCTATTTTTATATACAAAATAAACAATATTAGTTGGTAGGAAATTATAGAAGCGCGCCTGGGTAGTACCAATTACTGATCTGTTATTCTATCGCCAACAGCAATATTTCGTATCGCTATGTTCCAGTTTGAAGGGTAACTAAAATGCAAAATCTTTGCTTCGATCAACATAAGATGACCACTTACCATCAACTGACTAAATAAAAGGCAAAGCTTTAACGTTTCATAAGAAAAAAATATGTGTGTACTTATATGCGCTTGAGAAGTTTCACTTCTTTGTCATAATTCAAAATTATTAATTATTTTAAAATGAAATAAAATTATAAGAGTCTACTTCTTAATAACAAATATCGATTAAGATAAATTCTATTAAAATCATCTACTGGTAATTAGCTTCATTATTTTTTCAAAACGTGCCAAATGAAGTGTAACTTCATAAAAAGATCAAACAGGCAATAAATAACAATAAAATAAATATAGGGAAATAGAATAGCCGTTATAAACAGAGAGCCCGCCATTAAACGAGCCAATCACGCCCGTCCTTGTACATTACCATGCAATGTTTCATAACGAAACATTATGAAAAAGCAATATTGGTTTCAAATTGCATCCGTTCGTTTGTATTGCACCTGGAATTGTTCTTTACAAAGAATGTTCTAGCACTAGTGATGTTAAATGAATTTGTAAATTAATAATACCATTATGTATCTGTTACATTTATTAAAATATATATACTTTTTTTCTACTTAATGATGTTTTTTTCCATTTTCTCTCTTTCTCGATTTCTTTCATTAAAATCAATTTAGTGGCATCCACTAATTCTATATATTTTATTAAATATTCTATTTTATGTAATGTGTAGGCGGACGGAAAATCGGACTACATGGTGGTAATTGTCAATACCGCCATTAGGCAATACACTATAAAGTGCCATCAACCTTGAATTTATGTCCTTTTGACTACAGTTACACTAGCTCGCTCACCCAGTAAGGCAAAGCACACCTAGACTAAGTATTCAATTTATCTTACAATCAATTCACTTATATCATTTACTATTTTGGTTCTCGTTATGATACTAACAACTAACTCTAGTAACAGCAAGACTTGGTGGTAGGGCTTTGTGCAAGCCCGTCTGGGTAGGTACCACCCACTTATCAGTTATTCTACCGCCAAATAATAGTACTCAGTATTGTGGTGTTCCGGTTTGAAGGTTGAGTGAGCAAGTGTAGTTACAGGCACAAGGGACATAACATCTTAGTTCCCAAAGTTGGCACATTGACGATGTAAGGAATAGTTAATATTTATTACAGCTTCATTACCTATGGGTGATGACCACATACCATCAGGGGCCCATATACTCGTCCGCCATCCTATACCATAAAAAAGCTAAACTTATAACATTCTTGTTACCAGATTTTAATAAGAATGTTATGAGTTTTAACTGTTAGTAGAAACATGACTGACTTGTAGTCCGTAAATTCTCCATTGTCTTCATATTTTTTCTTTATTGATATTTTTAATTAATTTATTACTTGTAAAATTATACTTGTTACAAATAACTAGATAAAGAATCATATAATTAATACATCATAATTATAATGTACTGACGTAAAAATATTAAGGCTTAGCTGTCGAAGAATCGCAGGTTCATCCCATCTCAATTTCGCGGGCTAGTGTAGGCGGAAATTTCATTTTAAGAATGGCTTCAGAATAAGCGATGTACGTGCACAGAAAGCTTAAGTAAAAATCGGTAGACACGTATTGAACTTATCACTGGTATGAATCTTAAGGCTTTGTTTTGTACTGTACAAGAATATTTTGTTTGTTTAACACGTTAAATAATTATTACAATGTCATTTTTATACTATACTAATTCTTCATTTCATAATAATAAAAAAAATTGCAACTGACAAACAGCAGCCTGTAAATTTCCAACTGCTGGGCCTATAAGGCCTCCTCTCCCCTTGAGGAACATTTGGAATATATTCCACCACGCAAATTGCGGGTTGGTGAAATACACATGTGGCAGAATTTCTATGAAATAAGACAAATGCAAGTATTCTCACGATGTTTTCCTTCAACACGACGAGATGAATTATAGATACAAATTAAGCAAACAAATATTCAATCGTACTTGCCTGGGTTTGCACCTGCAATCACACGCGTTCTAACCACTGGACCATATCGGCTACAAAAAATATTTATTTATTTCATAAACAAATTGTGAAAATAACAATTACAGGAATGTTAATTACAAACGGCAATATTTTTGTATAATAAACTATTATTCAAAACACTATACTTATTTACAAAACTATTATCGACTCTAATATCGTACTGGATACACTGTGTTGGTTCCTCTCGAGACTTTCAAAACTATACAGTTATAGAGAGTCTCTGAGCTAAAACATAAATTATAATTGAATATGCTATTGAAACTTTAGTACAACATATTAATTATAATACCCTATTTTGAATATAATATTATTTGGAAGAAATATATGCATTCGTTACATACTATACTCGTATAGTATAAGTAAGCAAAGGTAATGCAAAAACAGTTAAAATTTTCAGAAAAATAGATTTTGTTTATCGTATCGATTTCAATATATAATTACATTTAACATATATTCTTTTGATGGGAGATTGGTTTCCGAGAAAATGTTCACGATAAAGGTTTTATATTCAGATGGTAATGTCAATGTAGTAACTGCAGAAGCACTATAATAATTTATAATATACGATACGATGGAAATATATGCATAGAATAAGTTCATCAACTTCAAAATAAGAACAAACATAATAATAAATTCTTTCTATATCTGTACATCCCATTTCTTTACTTGTACTTGGCGTCGTTATAAATATTGACGTCGAAGATGTCTACGATAGTTATACATAGATAGCACTGTGGTAAAAGCTTCTAGTTGTAAAGAATCGCAGCGAAATAAATTGTTGTATAATGGGTGAAATACATTGATTCTTAAAATATACCAAAACAATTACTATTACAATTACGATTATCGATCAAACGATAGATAACATACATTTGTGTTATGGACGTCACACCTTACCATAGTAAGTTGTCTTTTAAAACTATAATAAAATGAATAGACCATGTGTCGGTATGTGTTCATCGCTATCAAATCTTAATAATCAAACCTGATGAGAAACGCAAACGAACATTTGAATATAATATATAATTAACTATTATCATCATCAGACACCATACAAATACAGACTTACAGAATTAGTTTTTTTTTATGGTATAGGTTGGCGGACGAGCATATGGGCCACCTTATGGTAAGTGGTCACCATCACCCATAGACAATGAAGCTGTAAGATATATTAACTATTCTTTACATCGACAATTTGCCACCAACCTTGGGAACTAAAATGTTATGTCCTTGTGTCTGTAGTTACACTGGCTCACTCACCCGTCAAACCGGAACACAACAATACTGACTACTGTTATTTGGCGGTATAATAACTGATGAGTGCGTGGTACCTAGCCAGACGGGCTTGCACAAAGCCCTACCACCACACCACAGTTATTAGTAAGTTGTAATGATCATGCGTCTAATAAATACTCACAGTATATTTATCTGAGGATCAAAAAACCAGTCTGTAGTCGTACTTTTTGTAATAAGTTATATTGTACATTGTATGTAAGATTTTTTCATAATTACATATTTCTGATATATACAGTTATATTACTGCGTAATGATTCTGTTTCGTTTCTGCGGCTACACACTTTATCCTTGATTTCTCCTGAGAGAACAAGCATTTGTCACATTTATCACAGACCCACGGGCTGACCCCCATCATGAATTTTCCTGTTACAACAAAGTAAACAAATAAGGATTATTTTTTAATTTTATTTAGACCAACCAGAGTTATGACCGTAAAAATACTGATGTTCAAAATTGTTTAAGCTTTTATTTGTTGTCTTTTTAAATGTTTCTCGTTTCCATGTTTTGTAAAGAGTCTTTAATATAATTAGATTTGATTTATGTAAAAAAAAACTTTGTTTCGTGTAATTGATAGCTGTTTATTTGTTAGTTGCTTAGACATATAAACAGGCGAAGTACAAGAAGAAGACTTCCTTAAAGTTGTAATTCATATATAACATCATAAAAAAATAGAAATTACGATACGTTATAAGAGAAATATTACAAACAATAGCGAGTTCGCCATGGCTAGTTTTAAATATGATCTAAGTAATGAAGAATTATTATTAATATCATAGTTAAAATAACGTAAAATGTTTCCCCTTGACCATTGCTAAAGCGGCTGTATTCAAACCTGGGTATCTTCAAAAAATTCTATTACTGGTATTTCTTTTATTTATACTAAAAGAAACAAATTCGTACGATGTAATCTGTTCTAATGTTATTAAGTTAGTGTCTAGAGAAAATGACTGTTTTATCGCGCTGATCTAAGGCTCTACCAATCCGGTCTGAAAAACTATTTTTCTTTTATTGATCCTATACGCAGTGTAACTTCACGCTTCGACGATAAGGAGCGGAGCAGTAATCATAAACGTTAACCATTCTAGCGAAGTATACTAGTATTTCGTAAATGGGATGAACTGAAAGTCACCATGTGTAGAACACATATAATCCATATACGCGACACGACCAATAAAAATCAAAATCAAAATAAACTTTATTCAAGTACTTTTGAATCGTCATTTTACAATTAAGGGAAGCTACCACCGGTTCGGAAAGTAGACTCTACCGAGAAGAACCGGCAATAAACTCAGTACTTACTCTTTTTCAACATTCAAAAAATACAATCATCCTATCCTGCCTGGAAGTCAACAGGTATTATATAATTATTATAGGTATTATTAATACTCAGCATATCTCTTTAGTCTAGTGAATAGTAAGCCCGATTCAAAGGTCCCGGGTTAAAATACTAACTATTATTAACATGAGTAAAAGCCATAGACAAGAACTAAAGTAGTCACAATAATTTCTTCATCAGGATGAAAAATAGCGTGCATTGTGTGTGTTTATTAACGTACACACTCATCCTTTATAATATGTCTTTATCAAAGAAATCAATTTGAAGAAATAATCGTTATCAATACTAAACTAAACATTGCGTATAAATAATAACGCAAATTTGTGCTACACATAAAATTATAATCTGTTCATTCGTTTAAAATGTAGCTTGCGATAGGTCTTGCTACTATGAAATAAATTTATGAATATTTTCAAAGTTTGAAAAGTATTCGCGCAATGTAAAACTCTTTTGTTCTGTTTTATTAAAGTAGGAGAACTAAAAAGGATAGCATTTCGAATAAGTGAAAAATAAGATAAAATAAATATTACAAATATTTCTCTCCAAAACATATAACATTTTGTTTCAATTACAACGAACATGGCGTAGTACATTTGCTAAACTCGAAAACCGAACTTATTTTATTTCAAGTATTATTTTAAAGCCTAAAAATCTGTTTGCAAAGTGGAGACCATTCGAACTCGCGATATTAATATTAATTCACACCATTAAATTCTGAAGAAGCTTTTAAAATCTAAAAACCAAATTTCCTTGCCGTCTATTAGAAACATGATTTGAATAAATATAAGTGTTTCTATTGAGTTTAAATTCCATGATGTTTATTTCATTGTTTTCTTGTTATTCCCTTTTATTACGATGATGACGTCATTCTCATTCGTCAAAGATATAGAACTTTATTTATAATGCCATGCAGTATTTTCGGGTTGCAGCAGAATGGGCAGGCACGCGCAGTAAAATACCACTGTTACCTCTTACAAAAAATCGGACTACAGCGGTGGCTAAACTGCCAAATTTTATCCGATATGTAAGATTCCTTGAGGTCAAACAGGATAAACTACAGATTCCATGCTGCAGCTGATCCCATCTACAAAAATATGATTATGAACCTGTGGTAGATTTCTGACTATCAATATGAAAGTGTAATGATTTTATTTTTATAAAAGTGAATAATTACAACTTTGAGTTTCTTTTAAATGAACAAAAATTTTAACAAAAATAAAAACCGACGTCAAACAATACACTATTTTAAAACAAATAAATATGCACTAAAAAGTAATAAAATAATTGCGTATTCAATATATTTTTTAGAGTTCTCCTAAGTAAAATAAAATGAAAAATATTAGACTACTTAAAAGTCGATTTACGTTTTATTTTTTAAATATAAGGTCGAATTGAGAACACTCCATTTTTTGAAACATTCAAAAGACTAACTGTAAATCGAAAATATTATGATACCGACTGAGAAAAAAAACGTCCCGGCGAAGTGATGTGATGTAAACGCTGTTTACATAAAATGTACAAACAGACGTTAAATTAAAATTGGTTACTTTTAATTCAACCAGAACGACTTGCTACTAAAGGAAAATTATGATTAGATGTGTAGAGATGCCTTGGTGTCTGGTATTAGTAGCAAGAGTTCTAAATCCAGTTAAATTGCCCGCAGCGTGGGCTTAGGTCTGACACTCAAGTTTATTTAGCTTAGCTATTCTAATTGCTTTTACGGTATGCCATTTCCAAGCAAGTCTCATATAGAATGAGAAGAGTCTAATGTTCTACTATATTTTTATCTCGGTAAAACAATGTAATATGTACATATAATTATAATATGACAAAAGATTTTTAAATCATTGACGTCTATTTAAACGAATAGGTAAAATAATATAATTGATTTTGTTACACTTTCAAAATCAAAAATAGAATATGTTAATTAAAAATGCGTCTACAGTAAGGCTTTATAGATACTGCGTAGAAATGCTTACTGTCCTACCCTACCGTACCTCTAAATATGCAGTACGCTGCATATTTAGATTAGTATAGTATAGTATGAATCGTGGTGCATGAAAATATTCCGATTCATAAAACACTTGGTGCGATCCGAATCCCTCCAATCTTTCAGAACTCTTCTCCGTTGAAAATTATATTTGATTTGCAATACAATCAAACGTACTCTTACTAATGAAATAATGAAATAGGTTATGTAAGTTTTATACCCGAAGTTTCCAGAAAACACTTCTGGGAATTGAATTTAACATGACCCTGTAGTCTTTGTACTGATATACACGACATACTTACCGTATTTTATCTCAGGTATGCTCAGAGAAATTAAACTTACCTATTCTATACTTAGCGAAATGTCCTTTTAATTTTGGTGAAAAGTTTTAACTGTGACAAAGTTCTGAAACAGATAAAAGGAAGTGTACTTTGCATGAGGAAATCAGAATTGTACTTTAGTTGGTTTTTGTAAGCTTTTGTCAGTACAAATGAAATGAAAATCTTTTTTTGACTTACTTTTTTTTCAAATTATTTGCACGGAAGTGATCAAAGAAAGATATTTTTATAACAAACATTCATTATATGGAGATGTCTTGTGTACTTTCTTCTGACGGCTCTTCCTTTTTAATGTGAAGCGAATATTAAGTTTCACTAACGATTTCAAACTTTTTGTTGTATTTGATGCCAAGGCCCTTATCATTTTAATCTGTCAATATTGAATGAATAAGCATGATCCTAATTATACTTAAATTATTTGGTAATCTTAGCTTCCCTTAATCATCATATTAAATAATAAAACCCAAATAAATGATTACTAAGAAAAAATTTATTTCATTGCAAAAAAAGGAAGTTAACATCATATCATACTTTGTTATATAAGTAACAGTTTTCAATTATTATTGTATGATTGAATTAATTAAAGTATAAATTATGTTACCTGAACTTGGCTGACACGCCACCGCGTGTCTAGATCTATTAATTTAAGTGTAATATATTTTTATGAAAAAAATAATATTTATCTAAATATGTACATTTAATTACGTGTAAGTTATCCTCTTAAACATATTATTATAGAATTTGACAGTTGAATTAATTTGAGTATTCCTTGACAAATATTAATGGAGCCGTGATATTACAAGACGAGAATTTAAATATATGATTCTGAGTTTAAACCCAAGACAAGCGCTACTGAATTTACGGACTCAATGCAAATGCCGTGAGGTAGCCTGCACGTGGTACTGCATTGGAGCAGCGTCGAATTCTACAACCTTCTCCTTAAAATATACGAGCCCTTTGCTCAGTAGTGGGAATTTAACGAGCTGTTATTTATTTATTGCTTTATGTTGGTGGACGAGCATATGGGCCACCTGGTGATAAGTGGTCACCACACACAATGGCGCTTGAAGAAACATTAACCATTCCCTTCATCGCCAATGCGCCACCTTGGAAACTAAGATGTTATGTCCCTTGTGGCTGTAATTACACTGTGTACACTAGCTTACTCTCCTTTCAAAACGGAACCCAACAATATCAAGTCCTGTTATTTGGCAGTAGAATATCTGATGAGTGGGTGGTACCTAACAGACGGGTTTGGACAAAGACCTACTACCAAGTGATACTTTACTTTAAATACTTTACAAAAATAATTTGATTTAGTACCTTAAAAATACAAGAACTTTCCATAGTGATAAAAAATCGTATGATATTTTGTCATAGTCACTAACGATACAAAATGTAAAAAAGCAACTATCCACGATTCAGGTAAACAATCCATAATAGTAACATGGCGTCTGAAGTAATCAATGGTTTAGAGCTTGTGTTTATTTTACCAGAAATCTCCCTGCTGACCCTTGTCAAGTAACATTTGCAGTTACGGCTACGGAACAAGAGCGTGAATTTTCATGAGATTAGCAGCAAGGCGGAGTTCGCATAAATCCCTTTGCGGAAATTCATGCGAATTTATGAAAACTAAATGAAATTATTTAACAGTTCTCATATTACAATTGTTTCTTTATTAAAATATTTTTGTATTAGAAATTCATAATAGCCTTTATAAAATAATAATTTTTATTTTAATTCCCATTATATTTCCGAGTCAAATTATATAACGGAATTTTGAAGAGTTTCATTAAAACGGTAAAACTCCCCGCAACACACACTAAATACTAGTGACAATACAATCCCATATACTACGGCATAATTACTTGATTTTATTAATTTTATTTCATACTAGCTGTGCCCGCGCCCTTGTACGCGTTTAAATTTAACAAAAAAAATTATGGCCTAAGTTACTCCTTATTATATCAGTTATCTGCCAGTGAAAATCCCGTCAAAATCGGTCAAGCCGTTCCACAAATTAGCCGGAACAAACAGAAAGACAGACAGATAGACAATTATTGCAAAAAATGTTATTTTGGTATGTGTACCTTGTAAATATATTGTATGCAGTGAGTAAAAAGAGCTATTCTAATATTACAAACACTACAATTTTTATGTATATATACGGGTGATACGCTTTCCCATGCGGTCATGAGCATTAAAATTAAAAAAATAAATATTGGACAACATCACATACATTACTCTGATCCCAATGTAAGTAGATTGGTTATACAAATTCAGAAGTAACGACGTTACTACAAACACCCAGACTCAAGACAACATAGAAAGCTAATGAACTTTTTCTTCATCGACTCGGCCGAAATCGAACCCGGGACCTAATGGATTCACAGAGGTTAACTACTATTAAAAGACAATTATTTTAAAAGGAACTTAAAAAGATAGAGTCAAATGATAATTTGTAGATATAAGCGCTGAAGAAATATTTAAAATTGTAGTATAAATATCACGATATAAAATAAAAAGCGGCCACGGTCCGCTGGATAGTCGCCTCTTCCTCTGGCCGCCCGGAACCGGTAGACTTCCGCGAGCACTTCCGCATTATAAGCTTGTACATATAATTGGCATCCTGTGATTTTCTATAAAGCAAGGTAGACCAAGTAAACGGGGCTTGTAACTGACGTCGCTTTCACTGCCTCTGTTTATGCCATATAACTATGTACGCATAAAGGCATATGGATGTTGTACGCATCCAACACAAAAACGAAAAAAGTGTTATTATATTATACGTCCAGTTTTTTTAATTTCCACCTTAAACTAAGTAATTAAGTTTTATTAGTATTATTATTTAATCTATATCAATATTATAAATGTGAAAGTAACTCTGTTTGTCTGTCACTCTTTCAAGACCAAACCGCTGAACCGAATTTAATGGAATTAGGTTTGAAGCAAACTTAAACTTCAAGAAAGGACATAGGTTACTTTTCTTGCCTAACAAATGTCAACTAATACCCTAAAACGCGAGAGAAACCGCGGGCGACTACTAATTAAATATACTATTCCTACGGTAAGTTTCTTCTTAATGTAATTAGGACAAAGAATAATATACTTAGATTAAATATAACGTATAATTAATATTAGTATGTTATTCCATATAAAATTTCAGCTCATAAATGAATTGGTATCTTGAGACTAATATTGTAACCATTTTATTTATATTTTAAAATTATTTCAGACCTTTTCTCGTTACGTTATTTTACCTGAATAAAATTTTTCACTAATAGGTATATGGAAATTTGTCAGCTTAATAATATTAAGCAGACAAATTTCCTTGCCTATAGTGGGTCAAATATATTATTATTACAAGGTGATTAAATTTTGTAGCTACCACCGATTTCTTACATATTTACAGTCAAACAGCAATATTTAATATTATTGTATTCTGGTTCGAAGGGTCATTGAACTATACACTAGTTCAATGACCCTTCGAACCGGAAAACAGTCACAAAGGATATGACATCTTAATTCTCAAAGTCACCGACATTAGCATCAGACCGTGTAGCCTATGTATATAATAAATAATAAAAGATTATTATTAGTGTACTTAAAGCTGTAACGATATTTTGATTACATTCAAATAATACTGAGTATGTTTGAATTTTAGCAACGTAATAAATTACAACCATTAAAAATTGTTCGTTATCATTTTCGGATGACAATTGATAACACAGCCTCACTCGTTCATCAATTGTAAAGAGATAAATGTCACGTCGACTGTGAAAATGATAAATGTTTACTAATTACCTATTTGACGAAAATCGTATAATTTATTGAAACTTTTCTGTAGTCTTGAATGGGGAATCAGTTTAAGTGTATAAAGAAAATCTTTATTATAATGCTCGCTGGTACAATTACACTCATTACATATTTGGTTAACTTTTTTATATAGGTAGCCAGATGCTCTAATGGTCTATGGGAGGTCTAAAGGGTCTATGGGTCTATATAATGGGATAATTTGCATATAGCAAGAAGTAATTATTATGTTGGTATTATAAAACTAGCCTTTATGTTTAAATTGTAAACAATTATTTAATGTATTACACAAAAAGAAAAAACAAAAACTTTACAAATCATTGGAGAAAGGTACAATTTAGAATGTTGTTTACACCTATAAAGATGTATCACCTCGAATGTTACGTATATAAAATATTATTTTTAAGTCGACGAATAAATAAATAAAATAAGAGACATATATTTGTAAGTCCAATAAGTCATTTAGCCATCATCAATAACATTTTGCTTTTTCACCAACATTATCATCTTGCCGAGATGGCCTAGTGGTTAGAACGCGTACATCTTAACCGATGGTTTCGGGTTCAAGCCCAGGCAAGCACCACTATATATATATATATATATATATATATATATATATGTGTGCCTAATTTGTGTTTATAATTCATCTCGTGCTCGGCTGTCAAGGAAAACATCGTGAGGACCTGCATGTGTCTAATTTGTCCGAAATTCTGGCACATGTGCATTCCACCAACCAGAAGTAGAACAGCGTGGTCGAATATGTTTCAAGCCTTCTCCTTAATGGGAGAAGAGGCCTTAGCCCAGCCGTGGGAAATTTCCAGGCTGTTACTTTACTTATCATCTTGCCATACATGCCATGACAGCCGGTTCCCACACAATATTTTCTTTACAAATTTATCATAGGTATTAAATTTACCTTAAAATGTTACTTACTTTAAGAAAACCTTTATAAAGCGTCATAATAATATTATTAATTCCGGAAGAACGTTTATCTCCAGTAAGAGCCCTCATCCTTTACGTCTAACCTTTATCATCGTGTTGGCTGTAACTTAATATAACCGACCCGAAATATACTCCTATATTGAACATCGAAATAACCATACAATAAAACGTAACAGCCAATATCATATTTATTTGAGATTCCATGGAGAACTAATAACGCTTTTCGAAGATTAAAATATGCTTATATTAGTTTATACTCGAAAGTTCTAAATCCTTAGCCTTATGGAGTTTGTTTAATGAGTGATTATCTAATTATTTTTTTTGCCAGCGATTTGACATTTGAAAAAAGCAGTTCAGAGAAAACAACATTCTTTAATTATTTTATTTTGTATTACATCATTTTTGGATTAGCTTAAGTAGGTTCTAATTAAATAAGAAAAAAGAATCAATATTTACTAGTATATAAAAAATCCATAACTGCTATTTTCGAAATAATGTGCATTATATTTCAAATATATATAAACTTTTACAGTCACAACAAATAAATTAAAAAATACCTCTTTATATATTCTGTTGACTTGACCAATGCTAGCTCAAGTCAAGTCATAGTCACCATAAACATACCTTAAGAATTGAATCAAGGTGAAATTTCAACTTCGTAAGTTAAGATGAAGTGTTTCCATTTCGGTTTGCAAGATTTGATCGAAACAAACAAACACCACAAGTTAAATTAAAGCTACGCTTTACCTATGATCTCGATAGCTTTAATTCTCAGAATCCAACTAGCACACGTTTTAGAAAATATAGTAATAATATGATCGTGTGTTTTACGAACCTCACCGATAATTGGTACGATAGTTGTAGATTAAAAATCGTTTATCATCTCATTTTTAAGAGTTCCAGTAGATGTGCAGAATAGAGAGGATTCTTGATTGCAATTTATTACATTTTTATAATTGAACAAAGAATTAATTTAAGAACGGAAGTTACTGGCCACATGGCTGATAGATATGGCTGCCTAAACAATAAACCAAAATTAAATAGCGTGAAAAGACGTTTTCAGCCCACAACAACAACAGCCTGTAAATTCCCACTGCTGGGCTAAAGGCCTCCTCTCCCTTAGAGGAGAAGGTTTGGAACATATTCCACCACGCTGTTCCAATGCGGGTTGGTGGAATACACATGTGGCAGAATTTCTATGAAATTTGTCACATGCAGGTTTCCTCACGATGTTTTCCTTTACCGCCGAGTACGAGTTGAATTATAAAGACAAATTAAGAACATGAATCAGCGGTGCTTGCCTGGGTTTGAACCCGCATTCATCGGTTAAGATGCACGCGTTCTAACCACTGGGCCATCTCGACTCTTCAGCCCACATTGACATTCAATCAAAATAAAACATGACAATGTTTTCGAAATTAAAAAAAAAAACACGTGCGACCCACAGTTACAAAATAAATATAAGTATAATTTAATTAATATATTCTATAAACTGGTGAAACTGTATATATAAATCTCTCACGAAAATTATAATACAAACTGATAACATCAATCTCTAGTTTGTTGTAATATCGGCTGTAGATAGAAGTTTATGGACGTAACTTTTTTATATTCGTACTATGTACTAAAGATTCCGTTACTTTAGATTAAGCCAGTCTTGCTCCACATACAACATTACGTGGTAACACGCCATTAGCAGAGATTCGGAGTTTCATTTTGTCTTAAATTCATGGGCTATAAAAGAGGAAATTTCATTATACGAATCGTTCTCCTGAATGAGCGATAAACACATTGTGGAACGCCTGAAACTTCGCTGTGCTCTACTAGGAATAAGTATGTCAACTCTTTAAATATTTAACATAAACCTACCTATTACACGAATTGCAGAAACTCTTTTAAAAAATACAATTTAATTTGAACTAAATATATTTTATATACACATCAGCATGTGTTAATGATTACTGCTGTCCAATTTGTGATTATCACTAAAATGTCCGTAGATATTAGAGATGTCAGGTATATTAAATATTCCTTGCACGGTCATTGAACTATGTGTTATGACCGTCGTCTCGATAATTAAAGGGTTTCACTTATCCTTTAGATAAACTAACGACATTACAAAATATTGTGTTATGCAATAAAATTACATTACAGATCAGGAATGGCACAAGAGTTAAAACATGTTACTGTTAAGCGAGGATTGCGGGTACAAATCTATTGTTTCTCTAGACTTAATTTTTGTTTATGATAAATAAGAATCTTATAAAGAACGTGAAAATCCACACACCCGCTTTGAAACAGTATAGTGTAATCAGCTACAAACCTTCTCTTCGAGAGAAAGGAGAGCATTACGCAACAATAGGACATTTCCTGTAAGCTATTACCATATGATAACTTACATTTTTTTTTCTATTTAATCTTCACTGGCCAATCACTGAACCGAATTTCATAAAACACTTTTTTGGCGCTAGTGGAGTCGCGGGCGACAACTAGTAATATAACTACAACTACTGTGTTCTATATACAATTTGTCACTATACAGGTTTTTTTTTAGATTATATTTTTTTAAAACTGAATACTTACACTAAAATATAAAAATGATATTCATTTGACCCTTTTATATGTGTATCTGGAAGGCCATATTGCTTTCAGAGATAAACCTAAACGCTGACCCAGGCTCTAAACCTTGTTAGCCTATAGCTTATGTTAGCTATAGGATTAAATACACAGCTACATTAATATTTATATAGGAGATTATCCTTAGCGTGTATACAAACAGAAAAAATGCCTTATATTTGTATTTTATAAAAACTAGTTGTCGCTCGCGGTTCGTGTTTTTTTTTTATTCATTTTCTTCAAGTAGATTACATTTTAGAAACATTTAATTATAATATTTTTATAGATCGCCAATCGGATATGGCGTTGATATGATAAGTTTGAGTTTTGACGTCATACGATCACGACACTTATTTCTGTAAACCGATCTATGTACAAAGCGAGCAGCATTTGCTTTGACAGCTAAGTCGGATGAACGACCAAGCTTGACGTACTTTCCGTACACAAGTTGTGATTATATGTTAAAGGGATTATTGCTAGAATTCTAAAAAGTAACAAATGAGTTTCTTACTCTTCTCAGTCAAATTGACGTTTTGAACTGGTGATATCTTTACACTGCATACAATGTACGTATTACGTAAACGGGTACTCGTTATTATTGTAAATAATAATTCATAATTCGATACTATATTACTAACCCAACTAAATGCCAAATCAACAATGTTCAAATCACACGTAAATAAAAATAAGTCGTTAAATATTTTATTTTTCGTCAAAGACAATAACTCTATTGTTGTTTTATATAAAGACACTCATTAGGTAAATAACAAGCCAAATAACACACCTTAATCTAACAAATGATTTAATTACATTAAATTAATTAGTTTCGGTAGAATGTTAACTTCGTACAATGAAGTCGATTTAGCCTTAGACTAACTTCAGCTACTATCCTTCCCTACCGCAAACAAATGAAACTAATTTAGTATAGGCCTGTTTAGTTTAATTTCTTGAATACGACACTTAAACTATTTAAACGAAATTAAATGAAATATATTCATTAAAAATTGTAAAAAATATATTTATTGCATATGACGGTATTTGGTTTACGCTTATAAAATAATAACTTAAAAATCTAAACGCTAAATGAACTGAAATTTAACGAAACAATATAAATAGTATACTATTTTTTATTAAAAAAATAATAATATTACAAATTAATTATATACAGGGTGACTGGTGAATTAGTATCGATACTTAAGGACGTTATATTTGACGATCATATATGACAAAATAAAAAGTAATACAACATAAATATTAATAAACTTCTAAGTAAAGTGTATATAGAAAACCCAGTTTTGATACATATTCAATCAATACAAAACGTAATAAAGCTATTTTTAAACCATACATATATATAAAAGCGAAAAACCACTCACTTATAAATCATGCAATCTCTGAAACTAAACAATATAAATAGTATACTATTTTTTATTAAAAAAAAAATAATATTACAAATTAATTATATACAGGGTGACTGGTGAATTACTATCGATACTTAAGGACGTGATATTTGACCATCATATATGACAAAATAAAAATTAATACAACATAAATATTAATAAACTTCTAAGTAAAGTGTATATAGAAAACCCAGTTTTGATACATATTCAATCAATACAAAACGTAATAAAGCTATTTTTAAACCATACATATATATAAAAGCGAAAAACCACTCACTTATAAATCATGCAATCTCTGAAACTATACCCACCTAGATATTGAAAATATTTATAAAATAGCTGCAGCTAGTCTTACTGTAAATTTTAAAACAACTTCTCTAAAATCATAATTATAATTACATTTAACTTAGCAAATGTATCAGTGCATCATAATACATGATTTAACACTAGGATAGTGGGTATAGTCAAATTTAATTGGTGGTAAGTTAGACCAATCAACTCTTAGACTTAAGCTTGATAAAAAAATAGTCTGACGTTTGCTTCATATTGAAAGGACTTTAATAATAAATACAAGTTTGCATCCACGCATATACTTAGCATTTTAAAGATTTTTTTTCTTTTGTCATGTGTGTACTTACCACTGTAAGAAATATTAATAATATATTACATTATCACCACTACTATCCTTAACACAGGTTATTGAGCAAGCTTGGATAGCGAGTGCCTGATTTATATTTCGTTTGATGATTATACACAAAGATACATATACTGTCTTAGTTCAACCATGTAATTTTTCAAATTTATTTTTTGTGAAATAAATATAAAATGACACACCAACCTTGGGAACTCTGAGGTAATGTCGCTTGTGCCTGTAGCAACACTGGCTCATTCATCCTTCAAATTGGAACACAACAATTCCTGTATTGTTTGGCAGCAGAATATATCGTAAATACATCATTAGGTGGTACCTGCCCAGACGGCCTTGCATCATACGAGTATAATAACTAACAATGGCCGTCAACAATTGGTTAATTACAGCAACGCACTTGCGTTCATTGTTTTGTGAATAACCAAATATTAGCATCTCTGTTTATTGAATTTTCGATATTCAACTGTGTTAACTTAAAATAAAATCAATAACGTCATTCGACTGCAACAGATAGCATGTTCGTAAGCTTAATTTCTGATATTTTCTTCTTTGAAGAAATTTTAATGTCATAATCATTTTTTATACATTTCGTGCACTTGTAAATTTCTATTAATAATGACTCTGAAAGTACTTTTCGTCATAACTATATAAATAAATATATACATCATCCTCCTGTCCTTTTCTCAATTTTATTTGGGGTCGGCGCAGCATGTCTTCTCCTTCCATACTTCTCTGTCAGACGTCATCTCACAAGTAACATTCTTTCTAATCATATCGTCCATCACACAACCCATCCATCGTTTCCTTGGTCGTCCTCTACCTCTATAATTTAATGTTGGTTTTTTTTTAATGCATGTTTAACGTGCGCAATTTCGAACGAATCTATTTCAATACCTACGTCCAAGTATATTTATTAACATAAATAAAATATAACTTACATTTGATTACATAATGTATACATTTATATTTATTTATTATTATCAAACTTTTGCTTGATTTTATAAAAAAAATCGGCAAATTTTAATGAAAAAAGTTTAAATGATCTCGACCGAAAACCTTCAGCCCTTTGGATTAAAGTCTGATAGATTTATATAAGAATAATTACTTTAGGAGGCAGTCCTAATTACTTTACCAGTGTTGTCGTATTGGAAAAAGTTAGTAAATCCCTATTAACATATCTGAGGATGAATGAAAACTCATCGATGTGTTCTAGTAAATAATGTGGTACAGATGAACTTTTAACTACTTCTGAACAAGACTTGTCAGTTCCAAAAAGTTCATGCTGTTAGAGTATGTGTGGAAAAATAATACGTTATTTATTTAGCTACAACTGCCCTAAAATACGAAATCTGTTCATGCTAATAAACAGTATTGATTCGTTTACGATAGTTTGCAATGAATATGAGACTTGATCATTGGTCCTGTCTTTCTTGAGATATTTGCATTGTTAAACTCCATTCGACATCGATTCGATCACGAAGAACCTGAAGAGCCAGAATATCCCAAAAGCAATATCGAGGTGGAAAGTTGAGAGCACTACAATCTTCATGCTTCTAAATTTAAATAAAGTTTCGCATTACCGTTTCATCAAAGAGCCGAGATGTACTAGTGTACACGTGCCTCTCAACCGATGATTGCGGGTTCAAATCCAGGCAAGCACCACTGAATTTTCATGTGTTTAATTTGTGTTTATAATTAATCTTGTACTCGGCTCGGCTCTCCTTCTCTTCTCCTCGGCCTTAGCCCAGCTGTGGGAAATTTACAGTCTGTACATTTTCCATCGTTCCTTGGGAGTAAGGAATTGGCGACATTTGCCTATGCACATGCCTATGCTCTAAAGATGTCCAACATCAAAGAATGGCTACCATCGAAATATTTGTCCTCTACTTTAAATTAAAGGGAAATATAAATAATAATAAATAAACAATTTTTCCCAAGGCTGTAAGAACATTTTTTCATTCATAAACATCATACAAACTTTTATTCTAAGTTTCATCCTCTTTTATTTACTGATCTCTTAGGTGATGTACTTTTTTTATAAAATGCTTTAACAACCATCTTTCAATGTGTAATTAACATAAACCTAAAATCCACGAGAAAATTTTGTGTGACATTTCAAGTTAGATCAATCGATTTCGTCTATGCGTTGAATTTTAGTCAGTAAGTAGTGTCATGTGTAACTCTATTATAATCAGACATATTCCAACTCGAATATTTGGTTGTTTTTTGTAACGTAATGAGCGATTTCTATAAAAACATTTCTCATTAAAATAAATCGCTGTAATATTTATAAAAGTAGATCAGTAAAAGAGCTATGACGGATAAAAAAAGAAATAATAATTATTAAAAACGAATAGTTCTTTGTTTTTTTGGCCTGTATACGTTCATCCGATAATCACGAACTGACTTTGTTTAGATATTCTACGTTATCCCGCAAAGGTTTATGACTCAAAATGAAGAGATTTTCAATATATTTATATAAAAACGTTTAACATAATAATGAACTTGATAACCATATTTCATTAAATAATACGAATTAATAAAATAGAAAGTATACATATATTATTTGCATTCTTTATAAGGAGAAGCTACTGATGAATTAATGATACAACAACAACAACAGCCTGTAAATTCCCACTGCTGGGCTAAAGGCCTCCTCTCCCTTTGAGGAGAAGGTTTGGAACATATTCCACCACGCTGTTCCAATGTGGGTTGGTGGAATTAACATGTGGCAGAAATTCTATAAATTTTGTCACATGCAGGTTTCCTCACCATGTTTTCCTTCACCGCTGAGCACGAGGTGAATTATAAAGACAAATTAAGCACATGAATCAGCGGTGCTTGCCTGGGTTTGAACCCGCAATCATCGGTTAAGATGCACACACGTTCTAATCACTGGACCATCTCGACTCTTAATTAAATTAATTATACATCGAATGTATTTTCTGTAATACATTACTTGACCATTATTAAAAACGAGTACTAATTTAAAATATATTAAACCGACTGACACGGCCTTAAATGGCTTATATTTTTATGTATTCAGTTGTCTTGCGACACGAGGACAAAGCAACTCATCAAACAGAATCAGTAACTCTATTTACACAAGCTTACATTATTTAACCAAAACGGCGCCAATTTGTAACTTAGTTAATGATTTATTCATGAACAATGTTTTACCTTGTTACTTGGTACAAGTGAATTAAAGCTAATTTTGGTAATACCTTAATTTTGGTCAATGAATTCTGTTAGGTATTGAATTTATAATAATGGTTTGTTTAAATACTAAATATTATTTCAATAATGTTTAGTTTTGTCTTCGAAAGTGTTGTTTAGACGTTTCAGCCTTGTATGATAAATTAATTTAAAAGTAAAATTCTTTATATAAAGACGTTTTATCATATCGTTAGTGTAAAGCACACTTAATATAAATGCAGGTTATGCGCTATCATTACAGTATGTAATTTAATGTATTGCACTAAGTTAGCAAACTGGGTCATTGATGTAATAATTGTTTTATCCTGCTTCTATATTTTACTGATTGCCTCAGTAGACTGATGTCTAAATGATTGAGTGCGCTCAGTCACCTTTTCGTCGCAAAGTACTCGTCGGAGTGTATGCCTGGAAAATTATTGAACTGTGGACGAATCTATTGCATAGCTTTCCTTTGGCAATAGTGTATAATCTATTCCTCCTTTCATTGCTTAGAATGTCATATACAGAAGAAGATGGCAGAGCAGGATTGGTTCACTTATATGCTCGTCGCCGTAAACCCACGACCTCAGGTGAAATGATAACGAGTTCATATACATACATACTTATACGCTCGTGTGGAAAATGCTTATACTACCTGAAATTTCAAACCCTATTTCATCTTCTTATGGATTGAATTTCCAATATTAGTGGGTGTCTACATAATAAATCGATCCTACTCACCAAATTTCAAGGCCCTAACTTGAACAGTTTACGTTCAGCGATGATGAATCAGTCAGTCAGGACTTGCATGTATAATAATATTTGTGATACAAGTCTATTAATAATATATTTCTAATAATTAAATCGTAAATAACATCACGGTAATGCTTGCCTCGAGACAAAGGTAATTAATTAAACGTGGAGATGTTCTCAGTACACGTGTGATAAGTAAGCGAAAAGCGATAAATATCCCACAGCTGAGTAGAAGCTTATCTTGTGAAGGAGATACGGTTCTCTACCTCTTATTAGATTAAACACGTATATTATCGTGTAGTTATATTAAGAACATTCTTAAGTAATGCAATTTTGTTATGACGTTTTTCTTTCAAGCTGAAAAATAATTCAGTTGAATAAGGCTTTTGTAAAGATTAGGTGCAACTACTCATCAGACACTCGACTAATAAAAAGCATTTCTTAGTATTGTAGTAGTGAGCCAATAATATATTAGCCCCCAATGCTATGGTAGCGCATTGAATATAATGGAAAGGGAGAGAAAATCATTATTTCTTTAGTGGTAAACACATATCATCAATAGCTAATATGGCTGCCTAAAAATGTAACAAAAATAATATCAATCATAATCACAAATGAATAAGTAATAATAGTAATAATAATAATAATATATCGAACCGAAATAATTTGTTTCTTGAAATAGTGTAGATTTTTGTCTCGTAAGTAAATGAAGAACAAATTGTTTTCATTTCTGTTTGTATGTTCATCACTATATTTTATAGAAGACATGAAGTCGTACCTAAAATGCACATGTACATGTACATATATAAATTGAAGTTCTTGGCTCCGCAGCAGTAACCGCAGGTTTTAATTTCGCTTCTTGTGAGCTTAGTTTAGTATTCCAGAGCGCACGTTTAAGAGATCGTATTCTTTAAGATATTGCTCAGGAATCCAATTACATACGAATTAGATTTTAAAAGGATGTTTTAATTTTCATACATATAAAACTTTAACAATGTTTCTTTATAAATGCACAAAGTTTGAATTAAATGTTAATTAATCTAATAATAAGTTCATCTCCATATATGTAATAATAATAATTGTGTGTATGTATTGAATAGCAGTGATTCAAAATTGAAAAGGAATTTGGAATTCTAAAAAAGCTATTGGATCATCATAATAACTAATAAATGTAAAGAAAATTCAATACCGATCGAGAAGAACCAAGAAACTCTATTATTAATAATCTCCGATATTTTAAAACTTCATGTTAATTGAATAAAAATTAATTACGGAAAATCAACGTAACTCAACACGAATTAATTGTGGAGCCTGTACGGAAACAAGTTCATAAGTGGGCAGTAACATCAAGGCACTGTCGTTCTTTCCGCCTGATAATGAAAGGAAATCTGAAGGAATTAAATCAGGAAAACCGCTTGCCTACCCATGAAGTAAACGTAAAAAAGCTTAAAACTCATATATATATTGTTGGTCCACTTAATTATATGGCTTTCTGCAAGACGGTCTCTGTAGAAACACTTCAGATATTCTTATGACAATCAGCACTTCTTAATACTCTCATGTTCCGGTTTGATGTAAGTGAGCCACTGTAAACAATGCATGCTAATGTCTGGGTTGAGATGAACTTATCATCATGTGAGTGAGAGCTGAGATGGCCCAGTGATTATAACGCGTGCATCTTAACCGATGATTTCGGGTTCAAACCCAGGCAAGCACCAGTATATATATGTGCTTAATTTGTGTTTATAATTCATCTCGTGCTCAGCGGTGAAGGAAACATCGTGAGGAAACCTGTATGTGTTTAATGTCATCGAAATTCTGCCAGATGTGCATTCCTCAAACCCGCATTGGAACTGCGTGGTGGAATATGTTCCAAGCCCTCTCCTTAATGGGTGAGAAGGCCTTTGCCCAGCAGTGGGTAATTTACAGGCTGTTACTTTACTTTTTACTTAATTTTATGATCAGGTGGCCCATTTGCCCATCCGTCAACCTATCATATAAAAATAATATATAATTAGTTTATTAAAACATATCATTATACGATCATATAGCACATAACAGTATACCTAGGTTATTGAAATGCTTGACGGAAATAATGAAATTAGTGCCTAATTGCTTCGGTGCTTTCATTGTGAACATTGTTGTTACGAAAATTATCAATAGACTAGCGACCCGTCCCAGCTTCGCTCGGGTGCGGGTGTTACTAAATGTACTACAGAATTTGTTTATTTACGATATTACATTAAAAACTTCTAAAATTATCAGAGTTTCTTTACAATATTGTCCATGTTTTATATACAAAAACCTTCGACTAGAATCACTCTATCTATTGAAAAAAAACCGCATCAAAATGCGTTGCGTAGTTTTAAATATTTAACAATACATATGGATATAGGGACAGAAAAAGCGACTTTATTTATACTATGTAGTGATAACATAAAGAGCGTGGAGGTATAATATTTTGTTCTTGATAATAATTACATTTAGTGCGGAATATTCAATTAAAAAATGTTTCATAATATTTTTATTTCATGTGAATTTGGCCGTCTAAATTATAGGAATCGAATTTTTAATTGATGACGTATCACCAAAAGATACACAAATGTTCGGTCACTTTCACTATTTGCTCGTATGGATCCGTCATTTTTATTATACCCACGTTACAATCTTCGTATGAAAAGGTATAATTACATAACGTTTACCCATAAAACAATTTATTCAACGTCAATTAAAAATTTTAAACGTTTTTTTCTATTCTTTTTTTAAACTAAACCACTAAAAACGAATTTGAACCAAAGACGAAAGTAAACATACAGCTAACGAAGCTGGAAACCAGTCTCAATAGCGAGCGTTGCCGTTCCAGTTGTATTTGGAAAATAGAATTTTTAAAATTCACCAAAGTTTGACGTACGCTTCGTTATGAATAATAATAATATTTCGAAATGAAGATGCCGTATTGTTTAGGTCACATCCATCACTGTCAGACTCTGAGATAACTATTACTTGATATATGGGCTGCGGCGAAGGAAACTATACCCTTGAGGATACAGTGAATAGTTTAAACAAGTCTCGAAATTTGCATAAAGTTACATATTGACGAATGTATTACGTGGTGGTAGGACACCCTACCAATTTTAGATCGGTATGAAATTGAAATTAAATTCACCAAACAATTAATAAAATATTAATTCAACTTCAATTCATATAAAGGCCACTTATGAACTTCCAAATGAATAAAAATAACAATTTTTTTACTTGAACTTACAACAAACTATAATCGTTAAATATTAAATGGAGTATTCGTTTCATTTTTAAAATATTTAAATAATGAGAGTTATATTCATTTGACCTTTAACCTTTTATTGTATAATTATAAAGTCAAATATATAAGTAAATTATAACAAAGAAAATTATAATTTTGTTTTCTCTTATTCGTACAATGGCTACAGACAAACAGATTTCCTTCCTTGTAATAATAATAATTAATATATATTAAATGGAAATGTATAAACTTATCTACGTGTAAAATTTCATCGTTCAATTCCTCTTTTTTAAAAATAATAATCAAACGCACTTTCTCATTTTTAATGAGACACATTTAAAATATTGTTATAAAAAATTGGACTTCATTTATCATCACATTTCGAATGTATTCATTTTAAATGTTAAATTTAAGTAGCCGTAAGATATTTTTCATTATAGTAAAATGACAATGATATTTGTAAACATAATTCTAAATGCTGTTGATTACAATTATGCAAATTAATAAATAAACAAACAAAAATTACGTCAATCACCTTTAAATTTACTTTTCTTATCTAGCTATTTCTATTTGACATTTAATTACGACCGTAAATATTTTATCCATACTTTTAAAAAGGCAAACGAAAATCTTCATCTAAATTACGACAAAGATTACAGAGGTGTTAACATTTTCCCGGGAAAGCGACTTTCAGCATTTCTATTTAAATTTTACTTTACCGTGACTCCGAAATACAAATTTGTGATCAAGGAAGGAATTCCCGAAACTTTGTAATTTCAAGTTTTATAAGGCAACCGACAGTAAATTTATGTTTTTATTTCAAATATTCTCACAAATACAAAGTCACAATCCATAAACAGCAATAATTAACTTTGTGTGCTTTGTTTGAAATCGTTGCATTCTTTCTGAAAGTTTCATTAGATATTTTCTTGATTATCACAATTAAATACTAACACATGGAACAAAATATTTGATCGTTAAAAAAAATTGTAAAATTCAATTAGTAAACAGTTAATTTGGTACATTTAAAGTATATGGAGGAGGTCAGTTTATTAGATTAACTAAAAACTTTACACATACATCCATGTATTTGACACACACGTACGCACTCATTCACTCATACACACACGCGCGCTCACTGACACGCACACACACACGCACATAATATTCAATGTTTAGAATAAAGTGTATTTTGATTGATTGATTGATTGCTTGATAGCCAGGAAGGTCTAGGAATATTAACCGCTGATTCATGTGCTTTAAAAACCATTCTCTTGCTGCTGTTGAATGGCTAGTAACTACCCAGACGGTCTTGCACAAAACCCCATCAAGTAATATTTTAGATAGGTAGGTAGAATTATAAAAAATAGATACACATAGTTATAAGGTACATAAAATAACTACTCCTTTTACTCAACTGCATGGAGTTGTAACCAAGTTGTAACTCTTTTGTGGAGAATTTTTTACGGTTTTACGACAGGATCCCAGTAAAGGGTATAAAATAAGTCGGTTGTAAAATGAAAAATGCAAAATAAGGCTTCTGTGCAAATCGTTATATAATTAAGTTCATTGATGAAAGCACACCTTGCGAAAGAAACGATCGCATTTTGGCCATTTATTTCAAAATTAATATTTAAAGAATTAAACACTGACAAAATAAAATTAGCATTAAAATCATAATTCCGGTTATTTTCAGATCAAAAAGATTTATTTCCCGAAGCTGTGTTAGTTTTTAATATGACAATTAATAAGTGTAAATCTATACTTATTAAATTTCTATACGATAATTATAATTTCCTGTAACTTGGGTGCCTTTTTAAAAACATGCTAGAGGCGAAATGCATTTGATAACAAACACATCGCGGACGCTGTCCGCACCTGCACCTTTAAAAGGATCCATTATTTTTAAAACTTTAAGAAAGAACCATTTATAACTGATTAATGAATGTTTATTGTTATATGATATTAATTTTTCACATACGTATAATAAAGATTTAGATAGTAAAATTAAAATCTAATTAAATTTGTTATTTAAACAAATGGAACACTCCAGTGAGTGAGTGGGTGAACCAGTGTAACTACAGGCACAAGAGAAATAACATCTTAGTTCCCAAGGTTGGTGGCACATTGACGATGTAAGGAATAGTTAATATTTCTTCATTGTCTATGGGTGATGGTGACCACTTACCATCGGGTTATCTACATGCTCGTCCGCAAACGTATACCATAAAAAAACTCATATTACAAATTAATGGTATCTTTTAATCATACAATTCGATAACAATATAAGATTATATGTATAGATGGTAAAAAGCGCAGGAGCTTATTCTTGTTAACTTCCAGACAGAATAAACTATACACATATTTAACTAACATCACTTTATATTATAAATGTTCCAAAAGAATATCTATAGAGTTACTTTTTTACTTGCCGTTTCTTCTCGGTAGAATCTACATTACGAACTACCGGTTCGGAACCGCCGCAACGGGTAGCGTCACCTAATTGTTTTTTTAAATGACGACTCAGAAGTGCTTGTAAAAGAATATTTGAATAAAGTGTATTTTAATTGATTTTTTATCTTGATAATGTGAGTTAATCAAAATATATTATACATAAGCTTAAATTCCTGCAATAAAGAAGATTGTTAACTAAAGTTTAATTTACTTTTAAATTAAAAGCAAAGCATCCCCTATCTTGTGCAAGATTTTATCAAAACATAATTCAACTGACATTTTTATGTTAAAAAAGTTTTGAAACTTCATTAGTCTGAACGCTCCTTAAGTACGACGAGTATCAAATTTTTAAAAGTATATTTAACTAGTTCATTGACATCAATGAACTTATTAACAATATACGCCTTTCATTAAAGAATGATTCTTGTGATTGTTATTTGTATTTACGATTTACTGCGGTTTTACTAATTATATTATAATGCCTATACCATGCAAAACTACATACTGGCATTTTTAACGATAGCGAGTAAAACAGAGTAATACTGACGAGATTATAAATATCTTCTTAATTCATATCAGTACTATCTGTGTCCGTGAATTTAATGCGTTTGAATTTAACAAAAACGGTTTAGTTGTAGCCTAAGTTACTTCTTATTCCATCAGCTGTCTGCCAGCGAAAGTTCCGTCAACATTGATCTCGCCGTTCAACAAGTAAGCCGGAACAAACAGACACACAGAAAGATAAGTGTGTGTTGGTCCGATTTAAATTAAATTTGCTACGGAAATAATTTGGATCCCTGAAAAAGATATAGGGTCCTTATTACGATTCAGCTCTCGAAGAGGTCAAATTAGGGCGATGTATGATAAAGGTAAAGCTTTCTTATTTCGACGGATATAACCGTATGTTCAACTAGTATGTTCAAATTTAACAAATTAAAAATCCCAATAAACAATACCAAAATATTTTACAGTAAAAATTATGAAGATTCGTTTCCATAACGACTTGTAATACGCTTGGTACACGTGTGTAATATTGTTACGGAGGTTATTACCTGAGCCAGAACCTTTGCAGTCTAATAGCGAAGGAGGCCGTGTATCACGTGCGTTTTATTACTGAATATAAAAACCCTTAGGCAACCTTTTACTTTCAGGCCTAATAGAACCTTATGTTTTACCCGTTAGTACGAACAAAGTAAACTATTATCATACATTAATATAAGGTCTGTAATTGTTTTACGACAATATTAAATAAATTATTGCTTATGTTTTATTACTGATAACATGTGCTACCTTTGATAAATAATAGTTTAAATTATAAAGGAATAATAAATAGACGACCTCCATGGTCGAGTGGTGTGTACACCGGTTTTTATGGCTTGGGTTCGATTCCCGGCCGATTCGATGTAGATTACCATTCGTTTTCTATGTCGTCTTGGGCCTGGGTGTTTGTGGTACCGTCGTTACTTCTGATTCCCATAACACAAGTGTTTCAGCTACTTACATTGGGATCAGAGTAATGTAATAGGTTGGGGACAAAGTTTCTTCGTATTTTATATGAAAATTCAAAAAGTTTTTTTTATAGTTTATTTACATTTGACTAAAGTATGTACGTGCCATTTTGTTCCATAACTTTTTGCCATCTTGTTTGTAGTGACATGATCCCATTGCTGTAAAAATTTTGGGGCTTCTGATCGAAAAACTGCGACAGGTGGTTTTGGCAGTCCTCTCGTGATGTTAACCTGACACTGCCTAAGGAATTCTGCAGAGACCGAAACAGATGAAAATCTGAAGGTGCAAGGTCAGGACTATACGGCGGATGCATTAATACCTTCCAGCCAAACTCTCGTAATTTTTGTTGAGTGGCTAAAGATGTGTGAGGTCTAGCGTTGTCATGGTGAAAAACCACACCCCTTCTGTTGATCAATTCTGGCCGCTTTCTCTCAATTTCTTGCTTCAATCTCATCAATTGTTCGCAATACAGTTCTGAATCGATGGTCCTGCCGGGCGGTAACAGCTCATAATGAATGATGCCCTTCCAATCCCACCATACACACAGCATTACCTTGTTGCGAGTTAATCCGGGTTTTGCCACAGTCTGTGAAGCTTGACCGGCCTTTGACCACGATCTTTTTCGCACGTTCTTGTCGTATGTGATCCAATTTTCATCAACAGTTATCAGCTTCTTCAAAAATGGTTCGGTTTCATTACGTCGTAATAAAGAATCACAAATGAATACACGGTTCATTAGGTTTCTTTCAGTGAGTTCATGAGGCACCCATATATCGAGCTTTTTTGTGTACCCAGCTTTATTCAAATGAGTCAAAACCGTTTTGTGGTCAATTGCCAGTTCTTCAGCTACATCGTAACTACTAATATTTCAAAAATTTTTCAAAAATGGCATCAATTTTGTCCGTAACAGGGCGACCAGAGCGATATGCATCTTTGATATCAAAATTTCCAGCTTGAAAACGCTTAAACCAAACTTGCGCTACTCTCACAGATACTGCATTAGGTCCATAAACATCACAAATTTTTTTCGCGGCTTGAGTTGCATTTTTACCTTTTTTATAGTAAAATTTTAAAATGTATCGAATTTCTTCTTTCGATTCACTCATTTTAACAACAACAAAAACAAATGAAAATCACACAAATTCCTAATTTGAATTTGGAAGTGCCTTCTTTAAAATTAAAACTTTTTAATGATACCAAAACCAGCCATAAACAAATGGTATAGCCAAAGAGATTTTATTACAAGTTCATACATACTATATGCGAAAAGACTTTTTCCCCAACCTAATATGTGATGTTGTCTCATATTATAATTATTATAAAAGGTAATTTCAATGGTATGTTTATGCGCATAATGCGATTAATTGTGTCAGTGGGTGTACATTTTGTATCATTGTGTTTTGGTTTGAAGGTAATATATATACGTAATGACCCAATACTATAAGCGCAAAGGTAATCTTACATAGTCCAGTGGACGGCATGACGTTGCAGATAGTGTTTTACTCCTTGCGGTATCTATAGTATCTAAAGTGGCTATTTAATAAGAGATCCGTATCAACTACAATGGGATTAGCAGACATTATGGAATGGAACATCTCTATTAATAGTTTGAATAAAAAAATATATTTGAGCAAATATTTATACTCTGTATTTTTTTACTAAATGTCTATGTAACGAAATATATTGTGTAGAGTAGCTTAAATTTTGTCTATTTTTTATATATAATGTCGTTTTTATATTAACTACGTCACGTTGCCGCGAATTAAGATACCACTGGATTTATCAAACGTTTTGTCTGTGGTTTAATAAATAAAAAACACATTAAAGAATCATAATATGATTTATTTCTCCTTAAAATATATGGTATTTAGTCTGTCAAAGACAAGACCACAAATCGTCTGACTCAATAATGTTTGTATTATAATATCTAAATATATATTAATAATGATACAAAAATAAATATTTCAATTTAATGCTGTTTGTTTACGAATATAAATTATATACAAATAATATTTATTTACATATACATTGTTTAATACTTTATTGATTTTTGTTAAACAAATGGATTCAGATTTAGAACAATAGAACGTTATACTGAATACAATTGTAACAAGGAATATAATTAAAGTTTTAAAATAATATTGAAATGGTTCTGTCCATTTTATCTTTATATTTTAAAGTGAAATTAAAATATATGAATTTTTTACTCATAAATGTAATATTTAATGAGACGCGAGAAAAAAATATGTATTTTCATTTTATATATCTAGTTTATATTACTTATAAAAAATCTGTACAATTTATATTTTCTTTGGGTTTTGTTGTACTGTAACAATCTTTCTTTTTTTCGAACAAAATTCTGCGAGGCTATTACGATACAAACATTTATTTACATTGACCATATATATAGCCAAATAGGGAAATAAGGCATAATTGATATGTAGTCAATATCCAAATCAAGTTTAATTAAGAACACTATTTTATTACAATACGCTCGCAAATTTAAATCTTAATTTTACAGCTCTTTTTATCTTATCTTAATTTTAAAATTAAATATAAACCAACCACCGTTGTAGCCAGTAGATTCTTTATTCAGGAGTTACTCTTCTTCCACGAGTAGTTCTAGTTTGCAGTTAAATAACATGTGTCTTCTTCTTTCTAATTTCAAACAAATGATGACAGAAATATTGCTTAACCAAACAGAACTAAAGATAAAAAAACAATTATTTTAACTTCAAGCTTGTCCAACTTGGCGAAGAAATAAAGGTGTAAGTAAAATACTAAATAAAAGATGTAATAAGATGGCTATACTCAAGACCGAAACTTTACATTCTAGGGTTTCGTCGAACAGTGAGAACCTGCCTTCTCGAGGAATGCAGGAATCTCACCACCGCCGAACATGAGATGAATTATGACCACAAATTAAACACATGAAAACTGTTTGTCCGAGTATGAACTTGAAATCTTTTGACGACTACGCTACGGTTTTTTTTAAGAAATAGGTAGGCAGCAGCCAAATCAGCCTGTAGTTGCATCTTTTGGGCCTGTAGTTACACTGACTCTCAAGCTCAAATTCAACAATACTCTGATGTACTAACTGTCGGTTGAAAATTTCATCAATGAATGGTACCTACCCAGATAGACTGTATAGTCCGTACAATAAAACGAATTTAATTAAGATCAATGAATATGGAACCCTATTTGTAAATATCATTAGCCCATGTATAGGGCATGAAGGTATTGGGTTACTCTTACGAAATGTTGAAGTTACTTATAACGTTCACGCCAGAATACGACCAGTCAAAATATTCTGCTGGAAAAGTGACGATGGAAAAAACGAAGAATCCACAAAGTCTGTCACTAAGTGAATTGTTTAGGGCATTTGAAAAACGATTGGGTTATAAAAATGATATTAAATGGACCACAGCTATTTTGTTATTCGTATATCACATAGCGGCAATTTACTGGTGTTCTTTATATGCTTTTCCGGCTAAAATTCAAACAATTGTTTATGGTAAGTTTTCATTTATTCATTTCTTAATGTGAAGTAAATAAAATTATGAAATGAATAATTAAATCAAAATAACAGAAAATGTCAACAGAAACTGGAAAATGTGCAAAGACTGGTTTATATGCTAAAAACTTTTAATGCGTGACTCAGTTACGCCCATTTTATTCATATTATGTTAATACACACACATATTAATTCCAATACGATCCCTACACGCGTTTTCATGACATTGAGTTTTGTGATTATTTTGATATTCATTATTAATTGATTGTACATCAATTTTAACTATACCCTCTTTCGAAAATATTTCTATTTTTCTAGGCATTGCATTACCGTTTGGTCCTATTTAAATTAAAAACAAATAGAAATCGGTTGAATACTTCTTAATTTTTTGTAGTATTTTCTTTTCGACCGCCTAATACTAGTAATCAGTATAAAATGTAGTCACGAAAATATTTTTTTATTACAAATCGAAATTATGCATTACAGCTTTAGTTATGTACGTTTATACCGGTTTTGGTATCACGGGAGGCGCTCACCGATTATGGACACACAAAGCATACAAAGCAAGACTTCCTCTCAAACTATTTTTGCTTATTGGATTTGCAAGCGCAGGGCAGGTATGTACAGCTATTTATTACAACGTTTGCAAAATGTAAACAAACTGTAACAACTAAAAATTTATTACTTCGTTAAACGCTATAGCTCGACCTCCTTTCATCGTAGCCTATATATTGTTTTTGAAGGTATATACTTTTATATCTTCAAATCAACCGGATACGGATCACGAAATTAAACAATTCAAACGATCACACAAGTAGGTGAAAAAACATTGCCTACGTGAACAAAGACTTTTTTTTATATTTATTGAGGTCTCCTAACTAAGGAGACGGTATGGGTATAATCCACGATACAGCAGCTACTGCCAGCTTTGCCTCTGGCCAAAAATATTAAGCCCGCTAAAACTCAATAGAACCTGTAGTGTGATTCAATAAGAATTCACTTAGTACTCTTACTGGTAAAATGATGTCAACTTACTTACTATGAAATGTCATTTTGCTACTTGTGTGATAGTTTCATTTTATATGGACAATATTTTCTCGCTCCTGATCTGCGGTATCAGGTTTAATTTTAACTTTACTGAATTCTATTAAGCACTCGACCTTTCGATAAGATTAAAGAGCTCTTTAAGAAAACTACGAAGACGAAGATTGCCATTAGACTTCTTTACTTTTTGATGATATTTAGAATTTAAAACTTGTTATTATAGTCAAATCTATATTATCTATATATACAGGGTTATTGGCAACTCGACGTATATCCGATAGGAGGTGATAGGGGTGACTTTTTGCAATAATTTTAACCCCTATATGCATAATCCAAAAGTGAACCATTTTTGAGTAATCACATTTTTTTTTTGCTTTTTCAAAGTTTGTCAAAAATGCAACTTCAAAAATTTAGTTAAAAAAAGTATCGATTAATATCTATTTTTTTTTTTTGTTTTATAAAAACGATTAAACACTGGATATTTGTCAATATTTAAACAATAATTATCGGTCCAAATTTAAAAATGCGAGACGGAAAACGAATTCAAAAATGTATAAAAAGTAGGAAATTAATTCACACCAGAAAGGACGCAAACAAGATACGTGACTCCTGAATCCGCATTAAGCACAAATTTATAAATAAATAAAATTTTAACAAAAAGAAAAACCGACTTCAAACAAAACACTATTTTAAAACAAATAAAAATGCTCTAAAAAGTAATAAAAATAATTGCATATTTAACATATTTTTTAGAGTCCTCCTAGGTAAAATGAAATGAAAAATATTAGACAACTTAAAAGTCGATTTACGATTATATAACGTAGTTATAGTTATTGCTATATTTGGAGCCGGTGTCAGCCCCTCAACAATCAAAAGAAAGAAGCGATACGAGCCCCTTGATTCACCCAGTATATTATCGTATGAAAGGTAATTTGTAAAAAACATATTTGTTAAAGTATTCTCGTATTGTTTTTTGATAGATATACTAAAGGTTTTTCTTGGCTGACACCGACTCCAAATATTGCAATAATTATAACTACATTATATAAACGTAAACCGACTTTTAAGTAGTCTAGAGTTCCATCACTACATCGTATAAAACAAAGTCGCTTTTTCTGTCCCTATATCTTTAAATCTACGCAACGGATTTTGATGCGGATTTTTTTAATAGATAGTGTGATTCAAGGGGAAGGTTTGTGTATAATACATGAACAATATAGTAAAGTAACACTGATAATTTTAGAAGTTTGCGATGTGATGTCGTAAATAAACAAATTATGTAGTATATTTAGTATCAGTATTGAACCCGTGCGAAGCCGGGGTGGGTAGCTAGTTGATTATAAAATTCGACTATGATCATTACATAAGCATAACCACATTAAGGAAGGTGACTCAAATACCCAACTAACAAATAAATGAAAGATTCGACCGAGTATCGTTAACGTGCTCCTCAGAATTGTTCCGTTCCCTTCCGTTCCGTTACTTTGTCATGGATCCTATGCTTAGAATCTTACCAAACTTTCACCAAACTACCCTTGAAGTATATATTTTATAATAAAAAAAGAATTATCAAAATTGGTTAACGTGTTTTTCAGTTATTCACCTATTTGTCGCGCATATACGTAATGCAAATTTAAGACTTATGTCGTTTTCATACGGATACCATCATCAGAAAAAAATAAAATTAAAATGGGACCCCACGGTAAGCACTACCTTTCAAACAAAAAAAAATTATGAAAATCGGTATTTTTTAATTTTTAATTTTATTAAGTATGTCAGTTTAGGAATTAAGTTTTTTTTAGGTTATTTTTTTGAGAATTTTAAATAGCGACCTTTGGTACGCATTCGTTCATGTTCGAATACTTATGTCCGCCAGCGTCCTTCCTGGTGATTTTATTTCGACTACAGTTATCACTTGGTGATGGATGGATAGAACAGATTGTGCTTAAAATAATTAACAAAGCACAAGGTCAAATTTTTAAAATGGACTGTATGGACATGAATGAACCGCCACTGTTCTTTACAAAAAGGTCTTAATTTAACGTAATATTTTAAATTAGTCTGTTAAGTTAAACAGCTAGTATAATATATAAGCGTAATACACATTACAATATAATCGTTACTTCATTCGTGACGTAGGCGCCGATTAAAAAAGTATTTATGGAAATTTTAAACTTTGATGTTTATGTGTGAAATAGGCGAGAGATATTTTTATGAACTGTAACTGTACAACCAAGATATCAAACGGACCCACAGAATCTAGTTCAGTTTCCTTATTTTGCGACCGCCTTTAATTAACAGTGAAATGCAGTCTTATTTTATATTCTCTTATTTGATATTGCCTTTGTGTAGTGTAACGGCATATTTCGAAATTGTAAACTACCTCATCAGCTATTCTACCAATATTCATCGTTCATTTAGTTTATAAGTAATTCTACGAACTTTCATCTAGCACACTGAACTACGTGGATATCAAAAAACCATCAATGAAAATTACTTTTACAATTATCAACCCTTGGAAATTCAAAAAGTAAAAATTGATTTATTATTTTATTAAAGTTAAGTTCAGTAACAGCCAAAAGCCACCTCTCCTTTATTTGGAGGGAGGAATTGGAGAATAAATCACCACGCTGTTTCAATGTGGGTTGGGATATGTACATGTGACATCTTTACAGGTTCCTAACACATACAGGTTTTCTTGTGATGTTTTCTTCCATAAACAATACATAAGATTAATTATAAATACAAAAAATACACATGAGATAGCAAATATGTAATTATGCAAAAGCAGATATGCTTGTCTTGGCTTTACATTTGCAATCATCAGCTAAGTTTCACGTATTCTAACAGCTGGAATATCTCAGCTATTGCCCTGACGTGTACAAAATAATATATAAAGATATATGAGATTAATTAATTTCCTTAGAATTCCCTGGAACAATGGGTACGTGATCACCGAGTACATCATAAGTACAGCGACACAGAGGCCGACCCGCACGATTCTAATCGTGGATTATTCTTCTCCCATATTGGATGGTTGATGATGAAAAAAAACAGCCAAGTATTGACGCGTGGAAAACAAATGGATATGAGCGATATTACTGACGATTCTTTGCTCCGATTTTATAACAAGTAAGAAATCGTTTTATATATTAATATAAGGGTATTAACCGCTTTTAAATTGTTGGTAGTAACTTGAGCAAGGACTACCGTCTTGATAGCCTCCACTCATCAGATATTCGACCGCCAGTTAGTGGCCGGCCGTTAGTTGATCATGGTTGGCAACATATTTGTGTGGTGTAAAGAATATTTGATATTTATTACAGCGCCAATGTTGCTTACTTAATAATTTTATATTATTTCAGATACTTTACATACTTCAAACTGGTGTTCTGCTACTTACTACCATTGTATATCAACGTTCACTTATTAGGTGAATCATGGCGATGTGCTATAGCCTGGCAATGGTTCATCCGCTTCTTAAGCATGTTCCACAGTGAACTCACAGTGAACAGCCTCGCTCATGCGTATGGTAATAGGCCTTATAACAAGTAAGTAATTTGAACCTCATTAGTATAATAGGCTTGTAATTAACTCTCTTGTTAGTCTATAGGTCAAATTCAAGTGTGAACCAGTTACATAAATGTATTCAACATCAATTTACATTGTATATAATGTAGGCGTTGTTAGTATGTTTTTTACTAATTTTAAATTGTAAAATTTTTAAGTATGGAATAAGAAAATAATCATAATGACGTCATCCTAATCGAATTTGCCTACGTCGACCTATATATATCAAGAAAGACGAGGTAATATAACTAAAGGTATTACAATGCACAAATATGTGCAACCACAGGTTTTTTCACTCTCATGATCGGATTAGATGGCATTCCAAAATGTTTCTTGGAAAATAAAGCATACGTGCAGATGACAGCATTTGGTTAAGTCCCATGGGATGACAAATAGACACGACCATAAATGTAAATCATACGTAGAACTGTGTAATATCTGAGGCACGAGAGGTTAAGGTCACCGCTTCGAATCACTTTTTAAAATTTCTGAATATTTAAATCACGTTGAACATTCCTAATTAATTAATATAAACGCAACATTCAATGTAACTATGTCAATTATCTATTTAAACGCACACCTACATACCACACACTAATATGTTAATATATTCTACTTTCAGTTGTGTTATCGATGAATTGTTTTTCAGAAATATCATACCAAGAGAAAACCGCTTCGTAGCCACGTGTACACTCGGCGAAGGTTGGCATAATTACCATCACGCATTTCCCTTCGACTACAAAGCAGCTGAGCATTTTGATACTTTTAATTGGGGAACGTTTTTCATTGATTGTTTCGAAAAAATCGGCTGGGCTTACGACTTACGACAGGCTACACCAACGATGATCAACTCCATAGCACAGCGATCAGGCGACGGATCGCCTATACATTTTCCGATACCGAATAATGGATCGGAATAAATTTTAGCAGGAAATTATATAAATATAAGATTCTTTTATCATTTATTAATTAGCTTTAAAGATATATTATAATTTAAAATAAATAATTCATAAGTTAAATAGTCTGAAAAATACCTTTCTTGTTATATACAATCTGTTTCTATAACATGATATTAATTTATGTAAATAACTATGGAGTTAAAAACAAATTCAAATTGTTTAATTTTCGCAAAACATGTGTAAATGTAATAAAATAAACACTTCAAACGCATACATTAGGTATGTGTCATTTTATGTCCCAAGTTCGTATTGAGTTTTTATTTGTTGTTGAATGCTGTATCACATGTAAACACAAATGAATAAATTAAATAACGTATATTTTAATAAAGTTATGTGATAAAAACTCAGCTTGACTTTGGCTGTCTTTAAAATAGCTATAAAACGTTGCGTCTCCGCTCTCCTACAAACATTTCATAACAGCTGTCTGGGGACAAAAACTTTTATTATCTACCCACGTTGTTCTCGTTTATGCTTTTAAAACTTTATTTCTCCACTAAGCAGTGTTTGCAAGGCCAGCGGCGTAACAATCTATGAGACAATTACCACAATTTAAATTTTCACTTTGTATTCTTGCTTTGACATAATCTGATCTACATAAATTGTGTTATGAAAAATGTATGATGATCTAGTGGTTGAAAGAAGTTAATTTTAACTGATCATTGGAGGAACAACCTGAGAGCAAGCGCTTTTGCATCGCTTAAAAGTAAAACCATCTTAAGGAAACTTACAAGTACAGGATAAGAACATCTCAAATGAAATCAAATCAAAGTATACTTCAATCAAAAAGGCTTATACTTATAAGCAGTTTTGCATCGTCATTTAACACACGATAAGTAAAGCTATCAAAGGTTCTGAATGCAGATTCTACCGAAAAGAAACTCAGTAGTTACTGTTTGTCAGCGTTAAAAATACAATTACATATTTATGTAACACTTTCCGCCTGGAAGTCAACGAGTATTAGCTCCATGCTGATGATAAAATAGGTAATAATTATTTATTTTCTATATATTCTGATATATTAACATAATCGCTCGATAATAACTACCTACTTCACGACACGATCTGCCATAGTGACATCATGATATAATTCTAATAATGTAGTAATTGCTGTAAATAGGTATTAACTTCGATTGTTGTAAACAATAACCTTACGCAACATTATCAGTTTGAGTATAGTCTTAATTGATATACGTAATCAGATAAATAATTAAAAAGATGACTAATTAAAATGTAAAAGTACATTAACATTTACTATACCTATCAAATATAAATGAACTTAAAACTTTATCCGGTCTCGTCTTGAAGTAAAGGCCGTGAATATCAAAGTTTTTAACGATAGAAGTGCTTTCTTAAACCGGTTAAAATAGCCGTTTCTATCGTATCTAGATCGCGATCAATCTAGAGTTCCTATAAGTCCACTTAAACGAACCCGCTCAGTAGTTTGCATAATGTAGCTAACTTATCCTTAAGAATATTAGCTGCAAGATTAGCTACGCTTTTATTCCCGTTAACTGGAAGTGTAAAATATCCAGGCTCGTGAAACTGTAGTCTTCAAAGTAGGAACATTAAAAGCAATTTCTGCGTGAAAACAAGATTTATAACCTTTATGAACTCAGTTATGATAATGTTTTAAAATTTTAAACACAAAATATAATATGATTTTATCTATATATTTTATGTAAGAATATAGCTTTTTAAAGTTTTATGAATTCTTCAATGCAATACAAAATTTTATGTCTGTACATTTTTAAGCTGCCTTAATATTATGCTTAGGTTAATCCGAATTGCATCCATCGAAAGTCATTATTTTTTTTATCGATACGGTCTAATTGCCATTGGATTATGAAAGTTAATTTGGGTGTTTTATTTTCTACTAGAAGTTTCACTAGCTTTTTAAGGGTTGGTTGTCTGGTGTTACGTACGAAAGAGTCATCTTATATACCTAGTTCCTTGGTTCCTTGGTTTTCAAGATGGCTTGATGGCGATTTTCATAAAATCTCATTCAAATAGGAAAAGCGAAACAGATATTTTGCCCATCGTCATGAACACAAGATCACCTACTGAGCACGATAGTCTTTCGTCAAACGCAATGTCAATTTTGTTTTTCATTTTTATTGAACGATGTAGGTAATAAACTACTTCCATAAAATTTGCCAAATTTCCGGATAACCGCGTACTGCTTTATTATTATTATTGTGCTTCGTTATCAATCTTTTCAGATAACGTCTCATAATTAAGAAAAAGCTCAACTCTGATATTTTTGAACCACTCTATACATATGTCGTAGGCATCTTGTCGTAATTTTAGCTTAACCTTTATGTACTGAATCCGTAAAAGTTTTTGATTTAGCAATTGTATTAGTCATAGTATTCCAAGTCGTTGAATGTTTTGGGTTGACGTCGAGGATTTTCAACAATGTTGTGACGTCGCTCGACTCATAGATAATACATATATACTGTAATCTGGCTCGACTGATCAACCGTTGCGTTCGATCCCGAAGCTAAAGGGAAGGGCGCGCGGGTAACTTTAAAGGCGCCGAAATAAGGCTCATATTTGTTTTTTCACGGTCTGTGAGACACCCACGTCAGAACTTAAAGATTAATTATCCATCCAACGAAACGCCTAGCCATTTTAATAAACGACGTTGTACAATCGGCGGTGTCAGTAACACTCAACCAACTCCGTTCATAGTACAGCGACTCTCGTGTAAATAAAAATATTTTTATTGATAGCTCAGGTCTGTCCTTAGCCTAAAATGCTTTTCTGAGATAGTGAAAACCGCACATTCGCTTGCGTTTCCGGGGCAGGTATTATAAAAAAGTGCTTCAAACAAAATTTAATCAAATTTGTTTCAGTGTCAGTCGTGATGCACAATACTAAAGAGAACTGTAAAAGTCTATTCTTTCAGGAAGGCCTGTCGTCGTTTAGTAAATTATTTTATAACAAAATGAACAATTAAATTTTTTTTTTCACTTTTTACGAAAGTAACACGCATATTAAGATATTGTTTATTGTAAAAAGGTTACACCACCGACTTATCACTAAACACTTAAAAAAATAAATAAAATATTTAATATGGGTGACATTCGAGGTGATACATCTTTATAGATGTAAACAATATTGACGTTCAAAAATAGAAACCAGACTAACCTATGTAAAATATAAAATCTAATTTTAAACTAAATTATATAATAAATTTAAGAATTAAGAAATAACTAAAGATATCTTGAAAACACGAAACACGCGTCATTCACTAATTCAACAAGAAGCGAACAGTTCTATAGCAATTAATATATAGCAAGTTAACTCAAATTATATATTAAATTCAAATAGAAAGAATAGGTACAATTTAAAAAAAAAAAAGAAAAAATTATAATGGCAAAATTAAAAAATTCATTCGTATTCATAAAAACCTTTATTTTACATTATAATTTAAACTAAGCAGTATGTTTCCTTTTAGCCGACGGTTTCTCGAAGACTTGCTTCATGCCTCCACGGAAGTTGGCAAGTCGCGCTGCGGATCCTTCATTGCTCCAAGCTGAATCGAACTCAGTAGTGTCTTGATCTACCAAATGCGTGTACTTGGTTCGACCTGATCTACCGAACTTCTTCACTTGCATAACCTAAATTAAAATATATATTAGTTATATCATGTCTAATTTAACTACAACGACATGTATATATTTTTTTTATTGAAGAAGTATTTGAAGTCGATTTTTTAAGCCATTTAAACTGTCAAGCTCTTGGTGAACTGCAGGAATTCTTTTTGTTAGTTCGTGATTATCATTTTCAAAGAACAATGCCAAGGATTTGAAGACATATGGACATACAGATCACAACTGGGGCCATAACGCTGATTCAACAGGGCCATTCGCAGCGTTCTGTAGCTCTGCAGCTGGGTTTTTCACAGCGAGCAATCCAGAATGCTTGGATTAGGATTCAAGTGACTGGGAGAGTTACCAGAAGACCAGGATCAGGCAAGAGTCGAGCAACCACAGCACAGGAAGACCGCTACATACGGTTAACTGCGCGCAAAGAGCGAGTCGTCACCGCCCGCTCCTCACAAAACCGCTTGCGCCAAGCGACGGGCACCCGCGTGAGTGACCAAACGATTAGGAATCGGTTGCATGAAGACCAACAGTTCTCTAGACGACGAGTAGTGCGAATTCCACTGACATCCGCGCATCGTGCAAGGCGATTAACGTTCGAGAGACAGCACTAGGCCTGGAACATCTATGACTGGAGCTAGGTATTGTTCACAAATGAATCCAAAGTGAATTTCTTTTGTGATGGTCGTAGCATTAGAGTTTGGAGAAGAGAAGGAGAGCAATTTTCCGATGCTTGCATCCACGAAAGTGACAGATTCGGGGGTCCTAAAGTAATGGTGTGGGGCGGAATCTCACTATCAGGTGGAACCGAGCTCGTAATTCTGAACGAAGGCACGGTGACGGCTCAACGGTACATTGAGCAGGTCATAAGACCCCACGTGGTGACATTTACACAAAGAATTGGTGCAGGATACCAATTAATGCATGAAAATCCCCACTCTCATACAGCTAGAGCTACTGTCGAGCAGTAGAAGAAGCTGGTGTACGGGTGCTGCCGTGGCCCGCCAGTAGCCCGGACCTTAACCCTATTGCGCACATGTGGGATGTGTTAAAAAGAAGCGTTCGTGACACAAATCCAGCGGTAACTAACTAACGACAGCTCATCAACGTGCTAAAGACAAGCTGGGACCAAATCCCACAGGAGACAATACGACACCTGGTGGAGAGTATACCTTCGAGGCTTGAATAATGTCTTCGAAAAAGGGGAGGACAAACACGTTACTGAAAAAATTAACATTTCAACAAATCTTCAGTTTTTTTTTTAAATTGGACACTTTTTTCACATTGTGTATTTTAGGTTAAAAAGTCGATTTTTCTAAAAAAAAAGATAGTGATGCTAATTTTAGAGGAAAAAAACAATATCTGCTGCTCTTTACATTAAAAATTGATTAAATAATTTAATCTAATCATTTGCATATCCCTAAACCCCATATTTTTTTTAACCCACTACAAAAACATGGTGGCCCTTATTTTGTTTTGACTAGTATATTAACTATTCCTTACATCGTCAATGTGCCACCAACTTTGGGAACTAAGATGTCATGTCCCTTGTGCCTGTAGTTACACTGGCTCACTCACCCTTCAGACCGGAACACAACAATACTGAGTACTGTTATTTGGCAATAGAATAACTGATGAGTGGGTGGTACCTACCCAGGCGGGCTTGCACAAAGCCCTACCACCAATATAGATTAGATTTGATTGATTTACTTAGTGTTAGACTATATGCAAGCATGGTAGATACCATACCACTCATCAGGTATTGTAACACCAAATAGCAATACTTAGTATTGTTGTGTTCGGTTTGAAGGGTGAGTGAGCCAGTATAACTATAGGCACACGAGACATAACATCTTAGCTCCTTATATGGAAGGCGCATTAGTGATATATAAGGAATAGTCAATATTTCTTACAATGACCACTTATCATCAGGTGGTTACCGATTTGCCGGTCCGCCAAATTACATTAAAAAAAAACTACATCACATGAATAACCATGTACCCATTTGGCACACAACTACAGTTCCTGAAACTGGAACATTCTAAATTTTGTTATAATCAACCAAATACTGAACGCTCATTGGTCGCTTATGACGTCACCGGCTGCAATTGACCAATCACTGTAAAGTGTAATAACTTAATCTAACTATAAATGAAAAAAATAGATTAAAAGAAGAAATAAGTATAGAATGACACAAATTAGATGTAGCATCGGAAAATGCAATGAAATGAAAATAAAACACGACCAATAGAAATAGCTAGCTCCCTATCGCGCTATTCGTCGCTATAGATTCTCACGTCAGAGAAAGCAAGTGCATGTAAATCGACGTGTCAAATTGACGAATATATTAGGTCATATGACATAACAAGTTATTACGATATATAATAGAATAATAAAGATCATATTCACATGAGAAATAAATATTGATAATTTGGGATAGCGTATTCAATTCGGATGTGATAGGTTTTACGAATTTTGCCGGTGCGACATCTAAGTTGTGTCGTACTATACCAGAGTCGTCCTTATCGCTAAGGCAGCTATCGACGTAACTATTACTTAACGATTTATAAAAAAATGCAAACCTTTGGTAAAACTGTCTTATCGAAGTGATCGTCCAGTGTCGGTCCAGAGAAATCTTGCTTGAACACATCTTCTTCTTTATCCAAGTAGAAAGCACCTCTGTTAACAAATAAATTATTAAAATTATTATATATTCATTAAATATAGCACACAAAACAGATATTTAATATGTCGTTTAGTCAAGAGCTATGTGACCTATGTGTACCAATAGAAGTTAAATTGGGAAGAAATATCCTGGCTGACAAACGTTAGACTTATAAAATTACACATATATTTTCCAGGGATCATACAGACACAATTTTTATGCATAAAAAAATTACAAGGTTAAGAAACTCAAAGTAAATTAATAATTCTTGAAAATAGAAATCAGAACATTTTACAAACGTCCTATATGAATGGCTGAATTGTAAAGAGACGTATTATTCTTGTATACACCAAGGACAAAGACAAACTTAGAATTCCTTAACCAGTATATAGGATATAGTTTTTATTAATATACATGATTATTATTGATAAACGAGAGCCAGATAGAAGTAATAGTTACATGAATAGTCTTATGTAAATATATAAGATAAAAATTACTTCAAAAAAGTTTTAAAGACTGCATTTGTGACTGATTACAGTACTCAAAGTACTCATAGAAATTTTATTTGAAAACACTCAAATCAATCAACAGTCCATATAGTCTTCTAATGTACTCCGAACCATGTTTTGATAAAGATGTAAAAAACTTTATTTTCAAAAATCTCTTGACTATCTTATGATAAATCCCAACAATCTGATGCATGTAAAAGTAACAAGTACGCATAGAAATTTTATTTGAACATACTCAAATCAATCACAGATGACCAGAGTGTCTTCTAATGTATTCCGAACCATGTTTTGATAAAGATGTAAAAAACTTTATTTCCAAAAATCTCTTGATAACCTTATAATAAACCCACAACAATCTATTTTATGTAACAGTAACATTATTATAGTTAAGGTCTAAACATTAGTTTGCAGTTCACGCCCTTTGCCTTTCTTTGGAATTCTACCTCTCAATCAGAACCAAGTATGCATATAATGTTATATGTAGTTTGACTCACCTGTGGTAATACTTTTGTAGAAACTTGTATTTGCCCTTAACGGACTTGTTAGTGACCAGCTTAGGATTGAGGCGTTGTTCGACGCGCCTTTCTTCTTCAGTCATGTTGCGCATGCGCTCTACCGCCAACAGCTCTTTCTCGATCCTATATATATAAAAAAGATAAGTTAATTATTTCCCTTTTTTTAATAATTTTAACACATACTTAGAAAAACAATAACTTTGACTTTGAAGTGACATACATCATTGTTTGAAATTTAAACAAATTTACTATAAAATTGCATGAGATATAAAAATTATTTTGGTAGTAGGTTTTGTTTGAATATGTCTAGGTAGGTATAACTCGAACATCAGATACTACCACCAAACAACGATATTTAATTGCTCAGTACATAGAAGTGTTCTGGTTTCCGGTAGGTGAACCAAGGTTGATAGAGTATGAATATCTAAGGGCGATGGTGACCGCTTACCAAAAAAAACATGTACACTTCCTACTGCCATTAAATAATGCATACATACATAAATAGATAGAAATGTTATGTGACCGTTACAAAATAATTAATTAATTAAATGGTGCTGCGTTTCAAATTTCATATGTATTAATAAAAAAACTAATGCTTACGCTTCTCTCTCTTCCTTGTCCCGCTTGATACGTTTCATTTCACGCAACTTCCACGCTTCATATTCCAACTCGTCGTTTTCATCGTCCGTACAGATATCATTAATATTACCTTCCTTATTTTCTGACTATAACACAGAAACAAATACTTTTAATTTCATTAATTATGACCATGGTCTGTTTCCTAGACAACAAAGTTAAAACTACGAATTATTATTATTATTATTACAATAAATGAATACTGTGCAAAATAAGGACAATGTCGATATCATAGTTATAACTTATCAATAGGCTATTTGACAATGCGAAAAATAAATTGTGAATTTTTTTAATTAGTGTATATTATGAGTTTATAAATGGTTATTTACTAACGAAAGTTGAAAATAATACATTATATTTTTAAAAAATCCATCAATAAAAATGCATTTTTTCAAACGTTTGTCACATGTCACAAAACGCTCCTGATTGACCGGGCTGATGATGAAGTAATTTTCTTGTTAACCTTGCTTTTCTACTATATGTACCACAGATTAAAATACAAGAAAGTGTCGTCACCGACCCCATTGCAGTGCCATATTGTCCAATTAGCGTTTTTACGAGCTATTTAAATATGGAAATTTTTAATATGATATTTTTCGGCAAATATGTACTAGAAAAAAAAATCAACCTTTAATGGGTTCCTAACTTCTACTAAATAATATAAAATGGATTTTAAAAACCGGTCAAATAGCCTATTGTTGTGTATAAGAATATTGTAATACATTTAATCAAGATTAAAACAGATAAGAAATATTTAGCAGGCAATAAAAGATTATATGAACAAACCTGTGTATTTCTTTGTTCTGAGCGAATTGTCTCCTCGACTAACTTCAGTGCTTCTCTCCTCCTTTCCTCTTTTTCTTTTCTAGCGTCCGACTCTTCTTTTTTCTGTTGTTTCTGTTTGCGTTCCCTTTCGGCCACAGTCATCCTGTCTGAGGCTCTCACAAATACTGGTTTTACTCTAGGACCTATAAACAACAGATTTTATTAAGAAATATGTTTATTAATTTATCTGTTGATAGTCTGCCTCCTTGGTGTGGAGTTCAAAGATTAAAATAATAAATTACCTGTATCCTCTTCACTGTCTGTGTACTCTGTGTCCGATGAACCACTCTCTTCTCGGTCACCATCCAACATTTCCTCATCATCATCTCTTCCAAGAACCTCCTTTTCTGCTTCTCTGTTGATTTAATAAAAATGTCTATATTAATGATGACTTAGTTAAGATTAATTAAAGTATTAAAGTACAGTATTAGAACATTATGTTGGAATGGAAAGGAGGAAGTAATGAGTTTCATCAGTGGCTGTTTCCCTATTAAATTGATTAACTTAGAACTTTTAATAAAACAAAGACCGCTAACAATTAGATTTAGTATTGTTATTAATATAATTATTAAATAAAGCTATTTGCAAATAGCACATCTCGGCAAAGATCTCTTCTCTATTAAATAATTTAGTTTATAGTTACTTTTGCAATATTTTTGCAAATCATCCACTAGTTTGGAAGACTTGCCGAAGAATTTCATGGAACTCATGCTGGTTTCCTCACAATGTTTACCGATATCATCATTCAAAATATTATATAAACACAAAATCAGCATGTGAATTACAGTACTGAGTTTCTTTATTCATTAGTAAAAGACACAACATATTTGAGAATCAAAGCTAAACTATTTATTTTGTCAAATCAGTTCACAACTACCCACAATCATATAATATTAATTAATCATTCATTACAAACATAACATACCTTCCCCTCACACATTTAAGTTATTTATTACATGTAAAGATTTGCCCAATTACAACAATAAAATAATTTGGAAATTAATTAATTATCATTCTGTAGTATTTGGTATGCCAATTATATCCGGCCACAATTCTGGTGGCGGTATTTCAATAGGTTCATCTGCTTGTAGTGAGTCAGAGTTTGATCTAGGTGATAAAGATACAGGAGGCATGGTTCTATCTTGAGGCTCGTTATTTTGTCTAGTCGCCTCAACACTGCGAGCCAGAATTTGATCAACATGCCGACGTTGTAATACTCCGTCTTCTGTCCTCACCAGATACGAGCTGGGACCCTCTACCATCTCTACTACAGCCCTCTTCCATTTCTCACCTGGTCCATACATACGAATCAGTATCGGTTGGTCCACTGTGAAAGCTCTTCTTAGTGAGGTTTGGGCTGCATTATCCAACTGTAACTCAGTACGACTTGGTACAGCATCTGGGTGTAAATTAGACACTGCTGTTTTGTATTTACGCCCATTTAACATCTCAGCTGGACTTTTGTTAGTAGTAGTGCAAGGTACTGTACGCAAATAGTATAAAACTCTAGGGAGTTTTTCACTCCATGGTATCTCCAACTCAGACAATTTCTTCAATTTATTTTTGAAACTTTGTATACTCCTTTCAATTTGGCCATTGGTAGCTGGATGATATGGTGGAGAATACAAATGTTGTATCCCATTTTTGCTTAGGAAATTATTAAACTCTTCAGAAACAAAAGTCCTACCATTATCAGAAACTAATACATCAGGAAGTCCCTGAGATGCAAATATTTTCCTGAGAATTGTTGTTACACTGGTACTATTCATAGACGTAACAATCTCTGCTTCCAACCATTTACTGTAGCTGTCAATTAATAATAGAAAAGTTTTACCTTGGAATGGGCCTGCAAAATCTATATGCACTCTTTTCCATGGCTTTTCAGATACAACCCAAGTCTGCGGGTCCCTTGGTGGGTTGTTTCTTACCGCTTGACACTGATGACATCCAGAAACTAATCTCTCAATCTCCTTATCCATTCCATACCACCAAACATATCCTCTAGCATAAGCTTTAGTTTGCACAATTCCTGCATGTGGAGCATGTAATAACTTTAACACATCCTCCTGGAGGGTTTTAGGGATAACAACTCTATTGCACCACAGTAAACAATCTTTACTATGTGATAGAGCTTCTTTGCGCTGCCAAAATGGTTGTAAGGTAGGATCGGAGTTTGAACGTGGCCATCCATGTAGCATGTTAAACATAACCTTCCGTAAAACCGGATCTTTTTTCGTCTCCGATGCTACCTTATTAGCATCTAAGTTCCAGCCATCTGGAGTCTCATCCAGTAATAAAACATCCTTGAGAGGAGCTTCCTCCACAGAAGCCGTAGGAACAGTCCATCTACTAAGAGCATCAGCATTGCCAATCAACTTTCCTGCTCTGTACTTAATAATATACTGATAACAGCTTAATTTTAATGACCAACGCAACATTCTAGGTGATATCTGTTCTGGTATTGGTTTATCTGGATTAAACAAACCAACCAAAGGCTTATGGTCTGTTATAATAGAAAATTTACGACTTACTAAATATTAAATATACTAAATATTAAATATTCATGAAACTTTGACAATCCACATATTATTGCTAAAGCCTGCTTGTCAATTTGTCCATAACGTCTTTCATGTTTCTGCAGAGTTCTCGATGCCATCATAATTGGCCTTTCAGAACCATCATCCATTACATGTGCAATGATTGCTCCTAAACCATAATCAGATGAATCACAAATAAGGAGCAATTCTCTATCCAGCTCATATCCTACCAAAGTCAATTCCGAAGATAGAAGATTCTTAGCCGTATCAAAAGCTATTTGTTCAGGTTCACCCCAATTCCAAGGTCTCTTAGAATCTAGCAAGCGGTACAGTGGTTCCAAAAGTGTAGCCTTATCGGGTAAAAACTTTTCATAAAAGTTATACAGGCCTAAAAATGCTCGTAAAGTTTCTTTATTTGTTGGTGCTGGTTTCTCACGAATCTCCTTAACCTTAGCTGGTGCCGGGTGTAAGCCATTAGCATCAATCATATGACCAAGGAAAGTGATACTTTCAGCTGCAAATATACATTTTGATACATTTAATCGAAAACCCATATCATGCAATTTATCTAAAACTTCATACAATCGCTGTTCATGCTCTTCTTCATTCCGGCCCATAATTGCTATATCATCTAATAAACAAGCAACTCCCTCCTTGTCAGCAAAGGCTGTAGACATCACCCGTTGGAATATAGCCGGTGCTGCATTTACACCAAATGCTAGGCGATTCATTTTCATTAATCCAATAGGTGTGTTCAGAGTTAAAAGCATTGCTGTCTTATCATCCACTTTTAATTGTGTATAAGCTTAATAAGAGGGCTATTCGCGCAATCTATAACCTAGGAGCCAAGGAATCATTAAGGCATAGATTTAAAGAAATTAAGATATTGACTGTTGCTTCTCAATACATATTTTGTAATGTTTTGTATGTACGGAAAAATATTAAAGTTTTTATGAGAAAATGTGATTCTCATAACATTGGTTCAAGGAACAAACACAATCTTGTTACTCCTGTTACTCGACTGCATAGAGTCAGTAACTCTTTTGTGGGGCAATGTATACGCTTCTACAACAGGATCCCAGAAAGCGTTCAAAATGCTTCTGTTGCCAAATTTAAAAAAAATGTTAAGGAACGCTTGTGTGCAAAAGGTTACTATACAATTAGCGAGTTTATGTTTGATAGCACACCTTGGGAATGAAACGATCGCCTCCTGGCTATTTCTAATCATATACTACTATGTACCTTATAAATTTGACAAAAAAAAAATAACAGAAAAAAAAAGACCCGCTGAGTTTCTTTCGCCGGTTCTTCTCAGGTCAGGGTGTTCCTTTTTCCGAACCGGTGGTAGTGTTTATTTGACAATCAATAAGTAAGTGTAATGCTTTTATATTGAATAAAGGAATTTGAGTTTGAGTTTGAGTTTGCTTGTTTAAGGTCTAGTTTACTGAATACACGACCACCACTCAGCTTTACAAAAGCCTCCACCGCTTTAGGAAGTGGAAAAGAATCTACATCAATTGCCGCATTAACTGTAGCTCGGTAATCACCACAAATCCGTAGTGACCCATCATCCTTTTTCACAATGCGTAATGGAGTAGCCCAATTGGAGTAATTTACAGGAGTTAGAATTCCTTGATCCACCATTTTATTTAATTCTTCATTAACTTGCTGTTTTAAAGGAAACGGAATCGCTCGGGCTTTTAAAAATTTTGGTGTAGCATCAGCACGTACATGTAAAGACACCAGTGGTCCCTTATATTCTCCTAATTCACTAGCAAATAATCCAGGAAACTGATTCACTAAATTTGTTATCTTATCTTCAGACCAACAAAGTCCAACAATTTCAATATTTAATCCATGAAACCAATTCCGACCTAAGAGACTAGGTCCTTTGCCCGAAACCACAATCAAGTCACATCGAGCTTCCTTAGCACCCAACTTCACATGTACATTTACTTCACCGAGTACTTTTAATGGTTCACGAGTCCATGTTACAAGTTTTATATTAGTAGCATTAAGTGAAGGAGGAATTGACCACAATTTATTGTATGTATCTTCAGAAATAATAGTTCTTGATGCTCCAGAGTCAATTTCCATAGTCACTTTAACACCTTCAATCATAACATCTGCTGTTATCGGCTGACGATAATTTTCGGAGCAGACATATATACCCATCATAGATCTATCACTGAATGTTGCCTCCTCCCCACTGTTTTCAATATTAGAGATATCCTGCGTCTTTCCAGATCGTTTATTGCATACAGCTGCAATATGCCCAAATCTCTTACAATAAAAACATCTTGCTTTTATAATTGGACATTTCTCTCCTGGCTTATGTGCACGCGAACAGTGTCGGCAATCATTGGATCTGATTTTACTAATATCCATGGGTTCTGTAACATGGATCGGAGTCTGCTTTGTCTCATTAGCATCGGGGTACAAATCAAGTAACGCCGCTTGGTGATTAAGACACGTCTGTACAGCTGTCTCATATGTTAAATCTTTAATCTTCAATAATTCACGCCTTAAGCGGTCATCACGCACACCCAACACGAACCGGTCTCTTAACTGACGTTTTAAATCCACAAAATTACATTTAGCGCCTAGTAAACTTATCGCCGAAACAAAATCTTGCACGCTTTCACTTTGTAATTGTTGACGTTTATGAAATTTTCCCGCTTGTAAAATTTCGTTAACTTCCGGCTCATAAAACTGATCCAAAACACGAAGAATGTCGCTAAAGTTCACATTCGTTGGTCGATTTGGAACCAATAGTGATGCAATTAATGAATAAGTCTCCTTCCTGCATTCTGCATTGGGATAAAAACAAAGAACGCGCTTTGTCAAGGTTGGTTTCTTCATAACCCGCGGCATCCAGAGCACACAATAATTGTTCTTTATAATCACACCACTTGTCCGTTTTATGGTTAAATCGTCCGGGAAACACTATATTAGCAATATTCGATGCCATTTTCCACAAAAATTTATTAATTTTCCACAGTCGCCATTAAACGATACAACATATTTGAGAATCAAAGCTAAACTATTTATTTTGTCAAATCAGTTCACAACTACCCACAATCATATAATATTAATTAATCATTCATTACAAACATAACAATTAGCAATAGTGTAATGAAATTACCTTGCAGCTAGTTTTGCTTTTACAGCTTGGCGACGTCGTTCAATTTCTTCTTCATCTAATTCATCCTCACTTTCCGAACTATGCCTTACTTCTTCTTCACTAGACTCTGACTCCGGCTCTGGCTCCGCATCGATGATTTCAGGTTTATGTTCAGCACGACGTGGGGGCGAGTGTGCTGCGACTCGTAAACGACGTAATCGAGGATCATCTTTCTGTAAAAAGAAATTTTAAAAATGTCAATAACCAACATACAAATAAATATTTAATTGTGATTGAATCTATTATTTAATTTAACAATGTTCCCTTCTGTCAGTAAATATTATATTTTATGATTAAGATAGTGCAAATAAAAAAATTAGTGAATTAACTTTTTTACATAGACTCTAGTTATGTAGTAATAATATATCAATTCAATGCCAATGCATCTACCTGCAATTCCATTTCAATTTTGCAAGGAACTAACTACAAAGAGCTTATTTTAATACAAAAGTGTACCCACGCAGGTGCAATCTCTAATTTTCTGGGACACAAAACCAATTCGAAAAAATTTAGGAGCTGGACCAACTGCTTTAGAAGATCTCAGAGGTATAATACAGTACACATTTCCAACTTCCAATAACTTTATATTAGCCCAACCTAGGGATTTCAAAACAGTTCCTCAGGAACTCTATATAGCTCTTAGACCAATAAAATACTCAAATTAGGTATAAGCAATCTAAGGTCTAAGTTTCTTTGATCTGTTATGAGTAATACAAATATAGACTGCTATTGGGCAATTATACAGCAGATATATGCCTGCACAAAACTTTACCACCAGAAAATATGTCTTTTATTAGCGATAACAATTACACAATATAGTATAAGACCCATAAAATGTGGCTAAATGGGTCAATGTGGCAAAGTTGTAGTAGGTAGAGCATGTTTTTTTCTTTATATTATCAGTACACACATTTCTTATAATCATGTTTGAATCAGTTTAAAATAGTAGTTCATCTAACTACTTCTGTTCTTTATGCTTATACAATTATCACAAAATAAGATGACCTATTTATGAAGAAATACTGAATAATATTCATTAATTTATATGAATATGTAAATAAATATATGTATTACATAGGAACAAATAAATAACAAAATAAGTTCAATAATTACTTCAGTATCTGAATCACTGTGTATATCTTCTTTTCTGGTGACAATTTGAGCAATCTGATGTCTTCGTTCAGGTCTTTGTTGTTCTATAAAGTCTTCTACATCTGATTCTTCAGAGGATGAAACACCTTGGGCGTAATCTGGTCTTTTACCTGATATGTATCTCTGCACTTTTACTTTTTGCATAGATATTTCACCTGAAATAATTAATTTACAACATAAACTTATTATTAGTTTAATAAAAGTTGTTAAATCTCAATTTCATTGTATATATTTGTATATTCATAAATTTATTGTATATGGTGTACCTCTTTATAATTTTTATGTTTATTACCTTTCTCATTTCGAACAGGGACAGCTCCTGCTGTACTCTGAATTCCAATCGGTTGAGCCGGTAACACATTCATCTTTACTTTTGTTATTTACTATTTATATTGAATATGCTAATGCCAACGCTAAATAACTCTAACAGAGTAAACAAAACTCAGTTTATTATATCAAAGTAAAGAAGACATCCATGTTAATAACATAACGGAAACATTTGCAGCTTCCCAAAAAATTAATTATTATCTAGGTATTTAGAAATTTGTAACACACGAGTCAAGATTTACAAAACTCACTCTAAATCTCATAACCATAACCATTGATAACCATAACCATAACACGGATGACAGATCCACAGATTACATAGTTGAAATGTACTCTACAGATTATTTAGTTTTTTAATCAAATTATTTATATTTTTTTAATTCAAAGCAAAATAACAAAAGGACGATTATGAACTAAGGCTTACGAATATTAGATTCAAATTAAGGTTAAAAGCAGAATAAGCAGCAGAAGAAGAAAACAAGATTAATTACATTAAAATTAGATTATGCGTATTTCGGATAGTTTTAAATGTCTGTGACTCCTTAGGGTTAGAATTTAAAAACTTAAATTACAAAAATATTGTAGTTAACTTTGATTTATAGACGATATTACCGCTATATAATATTATAGAATAAATAATTTATATCGACAACCGACATGAAAGTTTTGTGACCTTTAAATGGCGCTACAGGTACCAGTGACTGATATTACCTATTTTAAAAAAATAGACTACATTTAAGCAAATTGCCAACTTTTATTTTATTTTATTTACCAGGACCTGAAACTATAAATTATAACTGTATTACAAAATTTCTTGAGATTATTAATACGCATTAGTAGTAATAATAATTAAAACGTATTTAACGTTGTTCTTTATTGATTACTAGCTGACCCGGCAAACTTCGTACTGCCATAATCGAAATGCTTAAATTGGTCCAAATGTGATGTGAATGGAAACCATTGCACGCAGCAAAACTGGTGATATGAACTGTAACAATAAACAATTGATACTTACATTAAAAACGACACTGTCAATAATTTTTCTATATTTTCAATGACACAGGAATCATGAGGTTGCGTGATAAATTGCCATGTTGCTATGATTAAGTCCTTACAACATAAAATTTGCAAAACCATTTAGTATAAACTGGCTATACCATAAGTTTTAATTTGAAACTCATTTACAATACCAATCAATATAATTCCACTAAATACAACACATATAAAATATAGGTGGTCAAGTTTTATTATGGTGTATATAGTCGTAGGGGGTAACCGAACGCAGAGGATAAGCGAGCGCACTGCCTGTATCTCCGGGAGGCGAAGGGTTTGTTTCGACCAATCAGTGGGGCTTTGATATTTGGCTTTGAGCGCATGCGCACACTTATAACATCATCATCATCATCATCAGCCCGTTCAATCATTTAGCTCCTGCATGCCTCCTTGCGTAAATCGTCACTCCTCCGTGCCTAAGAACGTCCTACACGATGTTTGCCGAGACGCGGTCTCCACTCTAAAACACGTTCCCCCCAACGGTTATCGGTTTTACGACAAATATGGCCAGCTCACTGCCATTTCAGCTTACTCCGGTGGGTTATGTCGATGACTTTGATTTTTTGACGGATCACCTCATTTCTGATGCGATCCCTCAGAGAAACGCAGAGCATAACCCTTTACATAGTCAGCTGAGCGACTTTAAACTGGTGGACCAGCCCTGTCGTGAGTGTGAGTGAGTGAGTGAGTGAGCCTTTCGGCTCGTATGTCATGACGGGTAGGACGCAATGGTTGAAGACTTTCGTCTTAAGACACTGTGGGATCGACAATGTAAAGATTCGACGTAACTTCCCAAACACTGCCCAACCCAACTGAATTCTTCTATTTACCTCGTCCTCAAGGTTATTTCTACCTAATCGCAAAGTCTGCCCGAGGTAGACATACATATCTTTGAACAATTTCGAGAACGGTTCATTGAACATGATCTTGGTTTTATCCAAGTTTATCCGTAGGCCGATACGCATAGAAGAATCAGCTAGCTCGTTCAGCATTTTTTGTAGGTCCTGCAGCGTTTCTGCCACGATGACGATGTAGTCTGCGAATCTCAAGTGAGAGATGAATTCGCCATTGATGTTGATGCCACGTCCTTTCCAGTTCAGCATCTTGAACATATGTACATAAAATTGATCTGATAGACTGTAAACAATTGAAGTTAGTTAAAATTAAGGTTATTTTTGTCCCTCCTAAACATGTACTTATAAAGATGTAACTATTTTTTCAATTTAATTTCTGCATAACGGGGACAACATCAAATGTTTGACAAAGTAGGGATGACCCATGTTACAAAAACATGATTATGGCGTTGATAATGATCAATACCGAACATTGATACTTGATGTTTGTGGAGCTCTAAACATCGATGTTAATCGATAACATCGGTATTTTTTTTGCGACTGGAAGAAATTATTAAAATCGAGAAATAGATGTAACGAACTCATATGAAGCTCACCGCATAGACCTTTTATCATATTTTTAACGACAGCGTGAAATAACTCTAGATCAAGAGTTTCATCGGGAATTTCAGTTGATATAACGTTAACGTTTAATGGAGTACACATGGCAACGCACCTCTCCAAATATACATTATTTTTATAAGTGCTTTCAATATTTGCCGAAAAACACGTGCTGTAATGTCATGACGGTCAGTTGTCGACTGTTCTTCAAATAAATTGTTTTAATATCATCCCACTGCGGATTACGTTTAACTGTAATGAATAGATCCGGTCAACCATTTTTCGTACATAAGAAATTGCGTCTTGTGCATATTCGCTCATATGCCGTGGACAACCAATAAACGAAGATGGCAATATAGTCAATCGCCCGATGTCATTTGCATTACCATCATTCGCTATCGCATCTTGCAATTGAATATATTCTTCGGATCTTAATTTTGCTCGGTTGAAACGAAAAAAATTAAAACGTTCTGTTTCTATTTTAGCATACGTATCAACGATGTACTGATGATACAGTTTACCACATCTGGAGATATAATTTTGTGCTTGTGGACGAACCATCAATCGATACGAATAAAAATTCAAGGCAGTAACTTTATTCTGTATATTTAGACATGAAAATAAATGCAAACACTGCACTTTTAAATAATAAATTGAAATAAGACGTATTACCTATTGAAACTGGTGGATGAGTGTACTCATTTTTAATTAATACTTACTTTTAATTTAACAGCACAATTCCTCGTCTGAAAATCTCCAATAACAAAATGACCCGCCATTTATTGAATTCATTTCTTACAAAAAATGTGATAAATGAAGAACCACCCGACCGATTTTGAGCAAACTTCACATAAACCATCTACTAAATAGTTCAAACAAACCCTGAAAATTTAGTTTGAATAGGTGAGCCCGTTCTTGAGTTATAAAGTGACATCGAAAAATGCGACGATAATCATAGAAAATCAATGGTAATTCTCTAATAAATCTATTTCTAAGGAAAAACAAAGATGTTTTTTTTATTATATTCCTAGCATTTTTATCATACTTTCTCTATAAATATAATCTTCTAAACCTTCCCTAGACTTCTACCAATAATTCAAAACCAAAATTAGCCAAATCGGTCCAGCCGTTCTGGAGTTTTAGCGAGACTAACGAACAGCAACTCATTTATATATATATTGATTATAATAACCCTAAATTGCATAATGCATATTATGGACTATAAAGAGCAATGATAAAAAAATTAAATTTTTGCACTGTACGCCGTGATGAATTTATTAAGACAATATTTTCTAACAATACTGTGATTTAAATCGAGGATTTTTTTTACATGAACTCCTCTTTCTCCATTAAAATCTATGGTTTGATAATTATGCGATTTATTATCTGTTCTTAAAATTAGAAATTATATTTTCTATGCCAAATGCCAACTGCCAACAGCCATCTGCCAATTTGCCATGCTATTGCTAATCCAAAAAATTAATCTACCACCGTTTTGCCAATAATAATAGAATATTTTAGCTTTTATTATTTGAATTCATTTACTGAATCAATCTCTAACGTCAACTTAGATAGTTATTGTGAGTTTACTGAGTTTAATTGCATTAAAAGACAGTTAGTTAATCATTTTATGGGGGGCAAAAATTAAGTTTAAAATCGAAAGCCAAAAATGGAATTGGTAAGTGATTGAAATTTAGTGCATCTATGATGTGATTAATGTATCATTGAAAATAGCTTTTAGATTACAATTAATTGCCCAAAACATTTTTAACCTTAAGAAAAAAATAGTCTTTGCATCAAATTGCTTATGTTTTTCAAAAGGCTTATAACAATAAAAAACACACACACTTTTATGTTAATATACTTGGTTTTTTTGATTACGTAATGATTCATCTTGTAGAAAGATCATATAATTACACGAAAATGAATGCTTAGTAATAATGTTTATAGTACAGAATTCTCCCAGACCATTTTAAAATATTTAAAAATTCCGAAGCACTTAAGTAGAATAAATCGTTTATGTACATATTCAATGAATGTAATTGGTAGTTCTACTTCTTGCTTCAAGAACACATTCAAATTCAACCATTGTTTCACTTTATAAAACTAAAAATATGAAACAAATGATGATAGAATATGCCTTAATGACTTATAAAGGACACCTACAATTTCATGTCACACTTTAAAATGAATAAGCAACTACTTGCCACATTTATATATAAAGTAAAATCTTTGTGTTTTCTTACCATGTGAGTTAAATATTTATTAAAATCAATCGTAAATGATTATGAAATATTCTAAATGTATGTCTGATTATGGGGTAATTTAAGTAATCTATCCTCAATTCTGACTTAATGCTTATAAGAATGAAATGGCATTATTTTTTATCTGTTGATGCAATTTTTGTAAAGCTTTGTTCAAAACTCTGATAAGAACATTGGTTGACATTCAAGACATATTTTACTAGTAACTACTACTACTAAAAGTTGATGCTAGTACTAATACTACTAATGTCATGATATATTATAGACTATTCAAGATTTATCATTCATTTATCTTAATTAAATATCACAACAATTCAATATTAATTGTTGTTTATTTGTCTTTACACTTATAGTTTTAATAGACTAAAGTTTTTATAGGTGTTCATCCCATCTTAACTTCCTCTTTTATAATAATAATAATGATAAAGTAGATATCAAATTAATGTAAGTTAGATTATATATTCTTTTGCTCATTAAATCTAGCTGTAGAATAAAATTCGGTGTTTTGTAATTATTAAGCTAATTTATTTGTCAATAAAGCTAATATATAGATCATGCAACAGTTTTGTTTTATAAAAGCATTAAATTTATAGTTATTTTATTGATATTCATTTATGTTCAAAACATTTTTGATTTAATGTCAAACGGAGATAAAACTTGACTTATCTTTCATAGTTATGTAATGATCTCATCTTGTTTTGTAGGCATCAATAACAAAAATAGTGTAAATATTTCATACTAGCGATATGTCCTGGCTTTACACAGGTTAAATTTATAAGCCAAGAATCAGGATAAATTTATTTATAACACTCAGGAATATAGCTTTTCAATTATGAAAAATAAAATTGAATTATATCATTAGTTCTAGAGATTAATCAGTCATTACAAAGAAAAACTTATTTTCATTTTTAATATTAGTATAAATTTTTCTTAGGTTTTTTTGCTTATTAATATTTAAAATTTCAATTAACATTATCTCTTCCATAACTTGTCTTAGTACAAGTCACAATATAGTAGTTCTACTGACAGAAAATTAAAATCAAAATATTTATTCAAGTTGGCTTTTACAAGCTCATTGGAATCATCATTTAAAAATCTATATCAAGTTAAGCTACCACCGGTTCGGAAAATAGTCTTCCGAGAAGAACCAACAACAAACTTGGTAGTTACTCTTTAAATATTGAAACTAACAAATGATAGCAGCTAATTTTAAAGTAATAGACCTGAGATGCATTCTAAAATTCTTAATTACTATCAACAAATTAATTTAGACTAAAATGCATATGAGTGTGTGTGTTTTGTATTTTCCATGATATAATATCTGTCCTCGTTGACATAAGTTTATAGTGCCAAATCTTTCAGTTGCAGGGCGTCGAAAGCGCAGCAATGTCAGGGATGGTCACCATGGCGACGGCGCCGGGCGCAGGCACGGGCGCGGGCGTGGTCATGGCTAGCGGTGAGTAGCGCGTGTGCGAGCCGGCAGGCAGTCGCTAGTGCAGCACGTCTAACGCCCCGGCGTGTGCTCGCTGTTGCAGGCGCGGCGGCGGCGCGGCGCGGCCTCGGCGCGTTCTCCGCCGGACCAGGCCTCGCACCACTCGTGTCGCCTCTTTCCGACTTCTGTACCTTTTTCGCCCCTCAGTTATCAGTGTTCTGCTTTCTGTTTCAGGCTAGATATAAGTTAGGTTATTGGTAAAAGGCTTAGGCGATGGCCGCGACGGTGCTCCCCGGCGCCTTGGCTGCTCCCCGCCGGTTTCACAATGTACCTACTTCATTATATCACGTTGTCCCCGGGTGCTTGATGACGGTTTGAGTGCGCTGCCGCGGCTTCGTCGGTTTCTTTCGCGACATTCACTGAATACATTTAGGATTATGAGGATGGACGAATATTTGTGATGTGCGATTTTTTTTTTATCAAATTGGTATATTTTGTCGAGTTTCGACTGATTGAGATGTACCCTTATTTTCTTTATTATTAGGGAAACGATTCCAGCACATATAAAAAGGAAAAACAAAAGTGGAACGTGCGTCAAAATCAGCTCGGACTAATCTTTGACATAATTTCCAATGTTTTTTTAACCAAAAACATCGGTGTGCGATCTAGCACTAGGTTAACGGCGGGATATAAAATAATTTGATAATGTACACAGAACCGAAAAATCGTACGAGAACGAATGGGACCGGTATGGACGAGTGCGTAGCCGCGGCGAATGCGTGTCGTGGTGTGGCAGCGTGAGGCGTGGCCGCGTCCCCCCGCCCGAGTGCATTGCCTCCCCCTCATTCGACCTTATGTTGCAGGTTTCCTCGGTGCACCCGTGTACGACCTCCGGCAGGTGGGCGACGTGTACACAGGTAGGTGCGTGTGTGAGAAGTCTGGTGCGCGCACGTGTGGCGGCGACCTAACGAGAGCGTGCGCAGGTCCGGGCGCCAAGTGCTCGACGCTTCCTGCTATCCTCGGCGGGACGTTGCCGCGCTTGTCGACTGAGCAGGCGGATGCGGTTGCCCGGGCTAAGAAGTACGCTATGGAGCAGAGCATCAAGATGGTTCTCATGAAGCAGACACTGGCGCACCAGCAGCAGCAGATGGCGACACAGCGCACGCAGGTGCAAAGGCAGCAGGCGCTCGCTCTCATGTGCAGGTCAGAATCAACTTTTATATTATATAAGTTTGTATTATTTGTATTCATTTTAAGAGTAGTTATAATTGCACCACCCTATACTGTCTTCCACAGACAACTTTCTAACCCAAGGTAGTCTGGAAGAAATGGCTAGTAAGCCATAAGGCCGCCTTTGTTTGACCATTAGTTTTTAGTTTGTGTATTCTGTAATCGTTTGTAATTGTAATTGTGGTGTACAAAAAGTGTTAAATAAATAATAAATAAATAAATTATTAGGATGTATTGCTGTGCAATATATGTAGAAAGCGTGATGAAAGCGATTTTTGAGATTCCCGCTACGGCTGGTCGAGTCCATGATTTTTTGCTGAAAAGATCTGAGATTTTATTTTTCAAAATATATAATTGCTATAATTTATATAACATAAATTTATCAAATACTTTTTTTTTTCAGGGTATATGTTGGGTCGATATCATTCGAGCTGAAGGAAGATACGATTAGGCAAGCGTTTTTGCCATTCGGACCTATTAAATCCATTAACATGTCATGGGATCCCGTGACGCAGAAACACAAAGGTTTTGCTTTCGTCGAGTATGAAATACCAGAGGCGGCCCAACTCAGCCTCGAGCAGATGAATGGGGTTATGCTTGGAGGAAGGTACGACTATACTGACTGTAAACACATTTTTAAATAAAAATTTGTCAAAATATGAAGTTAAAAAAAATCTGTGTGTTTTTAGGAACATCAAGGTTGTAGGACGTCCGTCTAATATGCCACAAGCACAGGCGGTAATTGACGAAATTCAAGAAGAAGCTAAACAGTACAACCGTATCTATGTGGCTTCCATACATCCAGAGCTCACTGAGGACGATATTAAAAAGTAAGTCTAGTATAGTCATGTTAATACGAAAGTGTCACAGATATTCACAATTCCAAGTTGCAAGTATATGATTTATTTTTATATTATCTTTTATTAACTGTATCTAATTTATCACCATTTTGCAGTGTTTTCGAGGCGTTCGGTCCGATAACTTACTGCAAACTAGCATATGGCGCGTCGGCGCACAAACACAAAGGATATGGATTCATAGAATATGCCACGCTACCCGCCGCTCTCGAGGCCATTGCTTCCATGAACCTCTTCGACCTTGGAGGTAAGCCCGCAGTCTTCATTCTATTCTATCCAACCGCGTTTGGTCCTTCGTTTCTCTTATGTTCGTAGGAACGAAGGAAACACATGAGCTTGTAATTAACCATGTAATTCCGAATATAGCTTCATTGTGTCACACTATTTTTTAACACACCCACTTAATTCACTTTATTATTTAACAAAGTAAAAAAGTACCCTACCTTTTATAATCGTAACATTATACTCAATATTATACATAACAGTTTCTGACTTAGTTCCTCCCTCGCAGGTCAGTACTTACGTGTGGGACGAGCCATTACTCCTCCCAACGCACTGGCTGGTCCCCCGCAGGCGTCTGCGATGCCAACCGCTGCAGCCGTGGCCGCGGCCGCTGCAACCGCCAAGATCCAAGCAATGGACGCGGTGGCCAGTAACGCAGTCGCGCTCGGCCTCACTAAGCTTAACGCGCTTGGCGTGTCACCGGCAGCCGCGCTACCTTCGCTGGCGGCCGCGTTACCAGTCGCGCTACCGGCCGCCTTGCCAGCTGCACTTCCAGCCGCACTACCTGCCGTCCTGCCTGGTGCCATACCAGCGGCGCTCCCAGGTGCATTGCCCGCGGCCATCCCGGCTGCGATACCGGGTGCGTTACCCACGACGCTGGCGGGCGGTGTGAGTGCGGCGCTGCCGGCTCAAGTCATCCCACCGCCGGGTGTAGTGATACCGCCACCTCCTCGGGCACGGGGTCCGACAGCGGTACGACAATTTTTATATATATATCAATGTAGTATTTATATTAGAAGTAATACAAATTTCGTTATATTCGTTCAGGCGGAAACTGCCGCAGCGGTTGAGGGTGGCGTTCAACAAGCGGCGTTACAACGTAAATTACTGGACAGCTCGCCAGATACGCTGCAGCAGCAAGAATCGCTGTCCATTTCCGGTCAGTCCGCACGGCACCTTGTCATGCAGGTACGTTTCGACCGTCGCTGTTTTCGTGTGTACATTTGTATCGCCTAATGTAACGAATCTTTTTTCTTCTAGCGTTTGATGCGGCGTCGCGCCTCTCGTACGGTGCTTCTGTGCAACATGGTATCCGCTGAAGAGGTGGACGAGGCGTTGCATCACGAGATTCAGGTGAGTGCACTAATTAGATTCAGTAAAATTATATTCAGTCAATTTACACATATAAATAAATAATAAATAAATATGAGACATCACATACATTACTCTGATTCGAATGTAAGTAGCTAATGCACTTGTGTTATGGAAATCAGAAGTAACGACGGTACCACAAACACCCATACCCAAGACAACATAGAAAACTAATGATAATCTACATTGACTAGGCCGGGAATCGAACCCGGGACCTCCGAGTGGCGTATCCATGAAAACCGGTGTACACACCACTCGATCACGGAGGCCGTCTAATTGACGACCTCCGTGGTCGAGTCGAGAAACATAGTTAGGATACTAAAATCCCTAAATATTTACATTGCCGACTAAACACACAGGAGGAGTGCTCGAAATGGGGTCGAGTGGATCGACTCGTGATATACAACGAGCGTCAGAACGAGGACGACGACCCCGCACACGCCAACGTTAAAATCTTTGTCCAGTTCGCCGAGCCCGAAGGTGCGTATCGCTATACCGTATATCCCCATAGTCAGGACAACGAATGTCGCGTTTTGCTAATGTATGTAGTAACTTCAAAAGAAAAACTCTTGCAGACTTTTTGCTGGATGTGTATATATAGCAATTGTCATGGTAATTAGTTAAACTGTATTCAACTGTACACAACAATATTACAAAATTATAATTTATACTAATATTATAAATGTGGCAGTAACTCTGTCTATCCGTCTGTCGCTCTTTCACGACCAAACCGTTGAATAGAGTTTGATGAAATTTACTATGAAACAAATTTGAACTCCAATAAGCTACGTTTTTTACCTAGCACAATACAACCAACGCTCTAAATCGCGAGTACCATACTCTAGTATACCACAATTGAACATATGACCACGCTTGCGTCACCACAGAGGCGGGCGCGGCTGCGGGCGCGCTTGACGGGCGCTACTTCGGAGGCCGGACGGTGCGCGCTGCCCTCTACGACCAGGACCTCTTTGACCACGGAGACCTCTCGGGATAGACTTCACGTCGCAACGTCTCGAATCACATTCTTACTTTTAATATAACGATACGCCCCTGTAACGTTTTTTATTCTCCTGATTTTATTGTATGTGAAATATGACTTTTTTTTATTTTTGAATAATAAATAATATTTATTAGAATTTTGTATTCCATCGCTTTTTTGGAAAGGTCATGTGACAGTAAATAAACTAGTAAGTAAGATGTAACATTACAATTCCTAACGGATTTAAATATCATCAATTGTATTATTTATTAACCCACACATTAAGCTTCATCATCATACTCCTGCCCTTATACCAATTTTATTTGGGATTGGCATAGCATGTCTTCTCCTTCCATACTTCTCTGTCAGACGTCATCGGTAAATGTTAAGGACCATTCATTTGCCAAGTCCTTACACAGCAAGATTTAAATACATATTTTGTTCAAAATATATTCTAAACTAAGAAGCCCAAACAAATGCTAAATAAATTTTTTTAGTCAGACTTCATCAACTAAACGATTATATCAAGTTAGGTATGTAATTTTCTACATTTTTTTGTTCCGCTTCGTTTTAATTCACTCGCAAAGATTTTTTAAACGTTAGTTCGCCACATCAACCAACTTAAAAAAATAAGCAGTTACAATGGCATAATTAGTCTTCGTATCCCAATGCAAAAAAATTAATTGCAGCTGATTTTTATTCTCACGTCTGCAGTTTTTTAATAAAAAAAAATAACGATATGCATACCCTCATCATCATTACGTTGTTGCAGAACTATCGATAATTTGAATATCGATAATAAAACTATTCAGGATTTCGATAGTATCATTTTGATCGATACTGTCGATAGTCCTAAGTCTCTGAACGGTGTCTTTTGAAAAGGATAAAGACGACGTCAAAATTTTAGTTAATGTTTCTTGAATCGAGGCCCTGATTTATCATCGAATATTGTTATTTCTTTGAAAAGCCTCTTTGGACCGATTTCCAAAGTCCGGTCATATGTAAATTAGAGGGTATATTACCTACATACAATAAAGTAAAGTAAATTTCCCACTACTGGGCTAAGGTCTCCTCTTCCATTAAAGACAGGTTTTGGAACATATTCTACCACGCTATTCCAAAGCGGGTAGGTGAAATGCACATGTGGCAGAATTTCTATGAAATTGGGCACATGCAGGTTTCCTCACGAGATGAATTGTAAACAAAAAATAAGCATACATATATAGTGGTGCTTGCCTGGGCTTGAACTCGAAATCATCAGTTAAGATGCACGCGTTTTAACCATTGGGCCATTTCAGCTCTCATTACACTAATGATTTTTTCATAATCAAAGTAAGATGCTCTAAATGTATTAATTTAAAAACAAATATAATTAAAGTTATTATGATGCTATATAAAAATACAGTATCTTTAGAAAGTCATTCTACCGAAAATAACTGACTATCGATCTTAAAAAACTATAAGATACTAAAAGTTAAAAGTAATGTTTTTTTGTAATACTATCGACAGAATCAATATCGAAAGAGTGTCGATAGTGAACTATCGATATACAACACTATCTCATTATCATTAGATAGTACCTACAAAACAAAGTCGCTTATCTGTCTGTATGCTTAGATCTTTAAAATTGCGCAACGTATTTTAAGCATTACAGCATTTATTCGTATCCTAATTAAAAACCTTTAATACATTGTGCATTTATTTGATCGATATGGCTTTTTACGGAAAATAAATGATTTTTTTAAAGTTATTACAGATTTAAAACTCGGGGCATAGTGGTTTGTGTTGTCTAAGCTGTGATGGTTGGAAGACATTCTGTAGTATATTTAGTATCAGAATTGCGCCGCAATAAATTCATACAAAAAATGAATTACTACCTACTGACATCAGTAACACATGTTGCCTTAATCACAGAATGCATTTGGTGGAGAGTCAATTGACTGAAAACCGGCAGCGGTCAAGCAACCTGAATACGTAGGAATGCGCGAGGTCTGTCACCTTTCACGCCAAAAATTATTGCTGCAATAACGCCGCAAAATCAATACAAATGTAATGTTTTGCTGTTGTTTTAAGGCTCTATTTAAATTTCAGCTGTTTTTTATCAAACTAGTCTCACAGACCAAAGGTCAAAATGACTTTAAAAGAATATGCACATAACTATTCGACTTCATAATGGACAAATAATAATTCACAGTAACATTAATTATTTAAATAAAAAAATAATTGATAACAAAAATGGCAGATTTTCAGTCTCAGAAATTGTTTCACTAACGCAACCTTCGCAGATGTACGAGCGCTTTTTTTTTTAAATTTCGCTACAAGGTATTGACGTAATAGCCTTGTTTAACAACATTACAATTCCATTCTAGTGTTTTAAAAATCGTAAATTTCTATACAATTATTTCATATAAAAATAAATAATAATCTACTTAATTATCTTTTCGTCATTTGTTTTTACGTTTTATTTCCATTTTTTTTATATAAATCTGATATTTTCAAGACAACTCGTACTTTTTTGTTAACCCTAAGGGAGAACAACGAGGAGTTCAAAGACTTTGTTATCCCAGAGAGGGTAACACTTATTAACGAAAGTCCGCTGTAAACAGCATGACCAAATTACTTATAAGTAGTAATTTTTCTGTAAATCCGACATTGAAATGTCTTACTAATATTATAAATGCGAACGTTTGGATGGACGGATAGGTGTTCATTACACAATCATGATCGAATGTATAAGGATCTGAATTAATTTTGGCTCAGCGATATTAGTAAACAGCAAATATACCTGACACATGCACGGAACTTTCCAATCAAATTAATTTAGTAGCGAATATTTTGATGTGTAATATAGGATAAATAATTACTTACTAAAGATTTATTGAACATGTAGCGCCATCTTGACGCTTGATATTTCCAGTAATATTCGATTTTTATGATTGTTATGATTAGGGATACCATAGTGAATAGGTACCTACTTGAATTTATGAAATAAACTTCCTTTTTTAAATATCTCATTTGATATACCTACTACTTCTAAAATTACTGTTCAAAGTGTAAAACGCAATTAACTTATATCCGTGACATTTTTAAAATGAATTGATGTGTTGTTGTGATTAGATTTGATATTTTGTGATAAAAATAAACAACACTTTTGATTATTTTTCTGTATACAGAAGTTATCGATAACAGGCAAGTACCTACTTGATTATATTTGTTAATTTTTTTTATACGTCTGTAATAGTTTTTGGAGCCTTTTGAAAGCCCCTGGAACTAAAATTTTCATTCCAACTATGCAATACGTGGGCAATTAATATTGATTATTAAATAAATGGACTAAATAGATTACTATTATTGCATAGCGATTCTAATCAAAACGTATCTTATAAAAAAATGTTAAGATTGATTTGTTTATAAGTAGACTAATAATATCCGACCTCCCTGGTCGAGTGGTGTGTACACCGGTTTTCATGGGTACGCCACTCCGAGGTCCCGGGTTCGATTCCCGGCCGAGTCGATGTAGATTACCATAAGTTTTCTATGTTGTCTTGGGTCTGGGTGTTTGTGGTACCTTCGTTACTTCTGATTTTCCATAAGACAAGTGCTTTAGCTACTTACATTGGGATCAGAGTAATGTATGTGATGTTGTCTCATATTTATATTTATATTTATAATATATTTTACCCAAAACAAGTTTATTTAATTTTCCAGAGTTTTATATTTATACAAACATCACAACAACAGTGGCTTAATTGTCGGCTTAAGCTAGATTAAGATAAAATAGCCTGTAATGTAGAAAATACACAAAAAAATATATTTCGCATATTTATCCATTTTAAACTATGTTTGTTTATTAATTGAAGTCGCTTTATATGTCACTAATATAACGAGTATGATCGTTTATGAAGTGCAAACTTCATAATCACACACCTTATCTCTCATAAAGCAAACTCAACGCTAGCCGACTTATCTTTGCGCGTATTATATGAGTGATATAATTTTTTAATTTGTGTATATTATATTATAATGATACGCTTCAGCTGTGCTGTACAATAGCTAGTTAATTTCATAAAAAAGTATCTTATCTATATACATAAAATTATAATAATATATGTGTTTAGATAATATTTTTTTTTCGTAACTCGTTCACACGTTGTAAATGCAAAAACAACGATCCACGGCAATTTGCAATTTATAATAATATTTATTATTAATTTATAGTTAATATTTGCTTGCCTTTAAAAATAAACTGAAAATGCTATATCTCATTTAACTCACTTCTATTTTGACTTTATTTCCTATATATTTTCACAAATATTAAATTATTTTCACACTTTATAAATACCTACATATCAAGGAAATAAAACAAACATATAAGAAATATACCTTTTAGCTTTATTTAATTGTACTTAAACTATTTAGTATATACATATGTTTATTACTTTTGTTTTACACTTAAAAATATAACTGATTCTGTCTTAAAATATACAAAATAAACAATAATCGTTAACTTATTTTTGTCTAAGGAATATTTCTTAGACGGGATATATTTTTTTTGGAATCATTCAAGGCTAAAATTCTGTTAACAAAAATTTAAATATGGAAAATTAAATATTTGGTAAATAGTCTGTTATATTTAAGAAATAAAATATGCCGAGTCTACACATCAACTAACTAAGTATGTTAAGTGGTAACATCGTGAATATGAAAAATATTTTTCTGTACAATGTTCCTAGTTAGTTGACGACTTTTGTCTTATTTTAGGTACAGTAGGTACTCTATAATTATACCATTTCTACACGATGTTTTTTTCACGAAATGTCGTTCCTATTAATCCAAATCACAAATATTTTTCATGATGAATGCGTGATAGATCCAGGAATTAATTATAATGGAAGAATATTTTTTTTATGCGAACCAAGCTTCCTTCAGCTTCTAGCCTTCCTCTCTAGGAACAACAGTGGCAGGCCACCTTTCACTGTTTGTACGATACCCGAGGTGGGGTTAACTATTGGGTGCCGTATCGTAGAGGGTGCTGGTCGCACGGTGAAACGTGACAACACTGCGGCCAGCCCGGCCAACGACTGCATCAGGCCGAGTCGCTCACCTGGATGAAACACACAAATCGATTTATATCAATCCAATCAAAATAAACATTATTCAAATAGGATATTAAAAAATACTCTTTAAAGGATATTGACAAAAAATGGTATGGCCCCAAATTGTTAAGCAATTTCTAAGTCAGGTCGTGAGTTTTACGACTAAAATTAGTGTAATAAACTTTGGTATTTATAAAATTGTAGTGTATGCGCCTATTGCAATTGTGAATTAAAATGATTAATAAATATACCAAAATATCGATGTTTGCATTCTATTTTCATTATAATTTTACAATTGTATATCCTTAAACTTATCATAAATGATAAGAAGTTAACTCTATATATAACTCTAGATTTAAAAATATAGTCCAGTATTTACATTTCTTTTCGGACTATCAACAATTATTTATATATCTAATTATTAAATGATTACAAGTATACCATCAATTAATGACAATTTTTTGGTAGAAAATAATGTTTTTTTGCGTTTCTTAGAACCTATCCGTGAATGGCAAAGAATTAAATATTTGTATATTATTATACATAAATATTATAAATTTTATATATTAACACATGACCGTATTGTCCTGTCAATGTTTTGTATTGTTTAATAAATTTTGTTTTATTTATTTACGAGCAGGTTTTTACTGCAATTGCTGTAGCGGTGATCAATATTGCCAGCGTTGCCATTTTGACGACTGAACTTTTTAAATCATTTATTATTGTTTGAAATCATAAATTGTAATTATAATATACAAAAAATAATACTCTTGCCTTATATTGATTGACCTTTAACTATATTAAATGTAATAGAACAAATTAACAAAAAATGTTCCACCCTTGGAATTAGGCTTTGTAATTGATGCTCATTATTTGCCTTAATATGATATATAATATAATATTGATATTACATTATATATAATAATGACAATACTTCTTAACTTGCAACCCAAAGTCAAAAAGTCAAAAGTTGTTATTTCGTTAACCGATACCTCCGACGCATTACATTTTTTTGTGTTCTAATATCGATTATGATAGTAAAAATAACCGCACATTTAATATTCAAGGTCAAATTTATAAAAAAATGATTTATGTTTTTTACATCCTTTGTAATTGTATATTAATATTAGAGGAAATCGTTTGTTACAAAAGTTGTAGGCCTTGAAAAATTAATAAATTTTTGATGAATTCTATTTTCGTTTCAAGCCAAATGTTCCTCAGAAAAATGCGATAATGCACATATTACTATGGGTACATAGTATAAACAATCCGAAGTTGCGGAGGCGAGCGTTGGCGCTTCCGATTTTAATACGCAAGGTCAGAGTCATCACGTCACGATGCGAATTGAAAAAAATGAAGTTTCGATTTTAATATAGTAATTTTGACATTAAAATCAGTCAGAAAATTCTCCAATCGTTGTTCATCTGCTTGCTACCCGAGCCCTTCCCCACCTTGCATCATAAAGATAACAATAGACCGAGGTAGACAATATTTTTGTAGTTTGAGCTATTTTACGACTTCATAAACAAGTTTCGGCAAGCTCTGATAATATTTGCATTTTACGCCTAATGACTCTATCTCGAAAACTTATGGACCAAAACTGACAATAATTTTAATACCTAAAATTTTGCGGTTTTTTTTTTCTCTAACAGCAACATTTTGCAAATAACTGAAATAACATTATTACATTATCATTGTGAAATTAAGTATTTTAAGTAATAATTAATACGTAACACTGGTTACTCGTCGATAGGGCTTTGGCAAGCCTTTCTGGACATGTACCACCGATTTATCAAATGGTCTAATATCAAACAGCATTATTCAATATTGTTCCGGCTTGTAGCCTGAGTGAGCCACTGCAGCTACAGACACAAGGGACGTAATTTTTTAATTCCCGTAGTTGGTGGCACATTGGTGATGATTGAAATTGATAGCCCGTTTGGTCATCCAGCTAACTATATCATAAAATAATACTAGATACTACAACACCTGAGATTAACTGCGACGATTCGTAGCCAAACCGGTACATATTTTTTGCGTAGTTATATACATTTATTTAATATTTCAATGTGATATCGCAAGACTTACCAATACAAGCGCGTGGTCCAACACCAAATGGTAAGTAAACATATTTGTTTTCAATATTAAAATTACTCGGATCAAATCTTTCAGGGCGGAATTCAGTCGGATTATCAAAGTACTTAGGGTCGTTTTGCATTGCTTGAATAGGTATTATTACTCTTACTCCTTCATCAATGGTTAGATTTATATCTTCGAAAGTGTACTTTTTAGCAGACTCTCTTATCAAAAAACCAAGTGAAGGAAATATTCTCATTGCTTCTTTAAATGTCCATTCTAGGTAATGCATTTCCTTTATGGCGTCATAGCTTAATTTGTTATCATACCTTTCCAATACTCTATCAATGTCCTCTTGTACCTTATTTTGTACATCAGGGTGATGAGCTAGTTCGTGTAGGGTAAAACTGGTTGCTGAGGACGACGTTTCGAAACCAGCAGCGAAAAAGACAAATACTTGAGCCGCCATGAGATCCTCATTCATTTCTAAAGTAGCGATTTCTGGTTTTCCATCTGGTTTTATTTTTTCTATCGAGTCACCAACAATCGTGCCTTTTTTCTTACATTCAAGCAAAAGATCTATGAAGTCGTTTCTACCAGACGGTTCGTAGTTTCTTTGTCTTAGGACTTCGTTTACTAGTTGATATATTCCTTTTTCCACGCGAGTCATAAGTTTTAATTTGTTGAAAATACGGGGAAAGAGTTCTTTTAAAATAACGATAAAAATTTCTTTAGGTCCCGCTTGAAATATAGTAGCACCAAGTTTTCTGAAAGCGGAGTCTTCCTCTTTGAGTGAGTCGGAATCAAGTCCGAAGCCGCAGGCGCCAATGAAGTCAGTGGTGTATCGTGCCATAAGATCGCGTGCGTCGATCTCCTGTCCTCCGGCAGCGGCGTTGAGTGCCCTGGCCTGCAGTCGTTCCGCTCGTTCCACAATTAGTGGAAACATAGCTTTTAGTTTACCACTGGTAAAGGCGGGCGTTATGCGCTGACGCAGTAACCGCCAAAGGTCACCGTCTGCGAAAAATAAATTCCGAAGCAGAGGTTCTATCTCATCTGTATTCCTGTTCAGTCCACGAGGATAAAAGGTAGCAAAGTCTGTTGTGAGTATTCGTTTGGCAATATCAGGGTCCCGTATAACAAGTTCAGGACGAGATGCTCGGTAAAAGCCTACCACTTTCTCATTTGGATACTTCCAGTACATCTCCACTGCCAGCTGGCATACACTTTGTTGCATTAAATAATTTCTCGTATTGTTACCGAAAAAGAGTACTGGCTTGTCATGTTTAACTTGTTTTCGTTCCCAGTACTTAAAGTTTCTTGTCCCGTATAAGTATAGAACTAAAACCACAATCAACACTATTATAACCGCGAGCATGTTGTTGTCTTAAATAAGACTTGCACAAAATTTATACTTATTATACGATTGAAGTCTTAAGGCGAATAAATACAACAACAAACTAGTGTAGAATAAAAATAGCAGTGGGGAGCGCGCGAACACAAGCGCGGACTCAAGTATACTAAGTTGATCACAGACCTCGTCGGAAACGACTATATATATAGCGAATCATAACGCGTACTCATAATATGTAGCGAATGATAATGTGTTGATGCGTACTTCAATTAGATAAGATTTTAACTTGGCTAGTCTAAAGTTAATTGATAAGTCTGTCTGATATAAAGTTATAAATGTAAGAAAATGATAGGCTGTATTTTTAGATATTATCATCAGTTTGTTGTCAGAGATAATCGTATTAAAATCACTCATAAAAATAAGAGATAATGCGATGCAAAGTATAAATTTATAGAACTTAATTCTAGTAGTCTATAAGTATTTTTAAAGTATAAACATTGTATTAATATTTCTGAGATTCAAAAGTTCATTCAATAAAAGTTACAGTAGCAGTTAAATGTAAATATCTACTGGACGAATTTAAAATGTACTTGTATGTTATGTACTTTATGTACTTTATACACCGTATTTAAGTGTTTATATTTTCGGGGTCTAGTTCGTTACTGCCTCAGATCCTGAGATCAGATCTTCACCACCAAGCACGATAGGTATAAAATATAAAATAAGCCTCATACAACATGGCCATCGTCACAAAACCGTTAAGTTATTGCGTATTTGTGCTATGAGACTAATAATACAAATATTTGGAAGACGTAATATGTTTTGTTTTGATTTTTTATATGATTTTACTAAATTTTGTTTAATAGTTATGTGTTTTTAAACTTGAAAATAGTAGCAAACTCGTAAAGGTGTTAAGATCTACGTACTAAAAAATCCGATTGTTTAAAATATAAATTTTACCTAACTCATTAATAAATTTGAGTAATTTGTTAAAATACGAAATTTTACTTCACTATACGTCGTACGTTCTCTACAGAGGTAAACGTATTTATTTGAAACGTTCACCTATAGTCGAATAAAAAACCAGCTAATAAAAAAAATATGTAATCAAGAAGGTTTAGTCATAAAACGATTATAATAATACGTATTTACATTCTTACTTTTTATAGCAGTTCAGACTTTAGACCGAAGCCAGAACACGATTTAAAATTACAAGCATTATATAAACGAATATATCCGTAGATAACTATTAATTACATTTTTAGAGTACTTTTTACTATATGAAATAATCATTAAACGTAAAAGATAGACATTCGTTGTATCGTTTTGCATTAATTTGTATATTTAATATACACTTAATAAAAATATCACAATTTTTTGTTCCTTCAATGAGTACCAAATGCATAATCGTTTTTATCATTGAGCAGACGATACAATATCCAAAGTAACAAAGCGATTATGATATCGGTCAAATAGATTAGTTAAGCGTCAATCAGAATTTGTGAATGTATCTCTACATTACTTTTTAGAAAAACAACAACAATGCTTATTAGAATAAAGATCATTCTGGTGTGTCATCTCTTAACCGCTTAAAACTTATTTAAAAAACCAATGATATTCTAATAAACAGATATGTTATGTATGTATGTAGTATGGGTACTAAACAACAGAAAAAAGTGTGCCGCACCGGCGACCGTTTATTTTACATTTCGTTACAAGTAAAAAGGATAACTTGATCAAAACAATAAGTAAAAGGGATAACTACATGTTTTAATTACGCAAAACGTATTACTACATAATTATGATGCATTATAACGTATTACTGGCATAGTTACGATGAAAACGACTAAAGGCAAACGTCCCAATTAGGACGTTTTCTAGTCTACACTTTTTGCGCATTAATGACATATCAGTTTACTAGAACATCATTGTAAAAAACGGAATAGCTTGATCACGTCTCAAATTATTTTGATTTTAATTATATACAATTTACCGTCCATTAAGAGACACAGTAGCAGATGCATTATTAATAATATGCGCACACATCAATTTAGTAAATTACGTGACTTGCATAATTTACTCAACCATTATTAAAAGGATGATGTATTCATATGAAATAGTTCGTTATCGTACTGATGATAGTTATACTGTAAAAACCATAAGATATTTTCAGTGAATAGCATCCAAGCACTTATACCGTAGAGATTCTTAAGAGATTTAGGTCTTCTAGGTCCTTCAAAAACGTGATTGCTCAGGCGAAGTCGAAGTTCATTCGCAGACTTGGCGTGAAACTGGTGCGCTTCCCTTCAGGAACACGTGCGTTCTGGTCTCTCGCCAAGGCTGTCCTAGGGAATTTCTGTCAGCCTTCCTTTCCATCTTTGCACAGGGACGGTGAGTCATTGGCCCATACCGCGAAGGAGAAGGGGCCGATCTTTTAGGGTCTCTCTTCGCGTAGAACTAGACTCTGGATGACCGAGGAAAGTCACCACCATCAATCCCTCAGTGTGATACGACGATACCGGAGGTTAAATTTCGGCAAAGTGTAGTTCGGAAAGCACTTCTTTCCTTTGACATTCACAAGTCGAGTGGACCCGATGGCATCCCTCCAATCGTGCTACGGACATGAGCTCCCGAGTTGGCACCGGTCTTAACGCGTCTTTTCCGGCAATCCTACGCCTTAGGCGTTGTCCCGAACTCCTGGAAGACTGCTATGGTGCATCCGATCCCTAAAAAAGGCAACCGCTCATATCCGTCCAATTATAGGCCTACAGCCATCACCTCCTTGCTCTCCAATATAATGGAGTCCCTTATTAACTGCCAGCTCCTGCGGTATCTAGAGGAGAACCAGCTGATTAGCGGCCGCCAGTACGGTTTCCGTCGGGGTCGGTCGGTGATCTTCTAGTTTACCTTACTCATAGATGGGCTAAAGCAGTTGACAGCAAGGGTGAGGCATTAGCAGAGAGCTTGGACATAGCGAAGGCACAAGTCGCTTCTTTCGAAGATTCCTTCCTATGGGGTTCCCGAGAAATTATGCAATTGGATTACCAGATTTTTGGCAGATCGGAGCATCAAGGTCGTTGTCGGCGGTGCATGCTCTGACTTAAAATTCGTCAATGCTGGTATTCCGCAAGGCTGCGTTCTATCACCCACCCTTTCTTCTGCATATTAATGATTTGTTGCAAATCGAGAACATTCATTGCTATGCAGACGACAGTACCGTTGACACCTTATACACCGGCCGCGCTAATATTTCTCGGGAAAACGTCGAAGAAAACCGTAACAAACTTGTCTCTGAAATTGAGTCTTCATTAAACGAAGCCTGAAGAAGAACTGGGGCGGGCTAAATTTAGTCCATTTCAACCCCAAAAAGACGCAAGTTTACGCGTTAACCGCTACAAAAAAACCATTGTCGTATCATCACGATTTGAGAACATCCCGATAGCCGCTACAGGTAGTATCGGAATACTTGACGTTGATATTTCGAGCCTCGTTCAGTTCCGCGGTAAATTGGAAGGCAAAGCCAAATTGGTTTCAAAAAAGCTCGGTGTGCTCAGCAAGGCGAGACAGTATTTCAAGTCGGCCCATCGCCTAACACTTTACAAGGTGCAAATTCGACCTCACATGGAGGACTGCTCTCACCTCTGGGCGGGTGCTCCCCAGTACCAGCTCCTTCTATTTGACCGCATCTAACATAGAGCGGCTCGAGTTATCGACGATCGCGATTTGCGTAGAGATGTCGGATCACTCTGCATCTGCTACCAAATTTTTCACGGGGAATGTTGCGAGGAATTGTTCGGATTAATCCCGGCTGCTGAATTTCACCTTCGGACATTTCGTCAAAATTCGAAGTTTCACCCGCACCACCTTGATGTCCGAAAATCCACAACAGCGCGATTTCTTAGACGCACTCTCGCACAACCTCTTTGTGGAATCAGATTTCACTGGCGGTTTTTCCGAACTGATACGACATGGGAACCTTCAAGAAAAGAGCCTATTCATCCATTCTTAAAGGCCGGCAACGCACCTGCAAGCCTGGTGTTGCAGATGTCCATGGGCGGTGGTAATCACTTTCCATCATGTGAGCCTCCTGCTCGTTTGCTACCTATTTCATAAAAAAAAAAAGATTTTTTTCTATAATAATTGACAATAGGATTCCTTTCCTATATGTGCAATGAAATGATAACAATAACTGTTATAAAAGATCTATTATTACATGATTGGAGGACCTCTTTATGTTTATAGTGATCTACTTTTATTTCTAAAGAAGTGCACAATTTTTAATTTTCTTAAAGTCCATATGGAAATATTCAAGTGAAACGTGTTATTGGCGCTTTGTGGAAATCTTTACAAATCATCATTACAAGACTCCAGTAGTAATCTCTCCCAGATTAAAATATTTAACTTTTTGTTATCATGTGAAATTTATTTGTTTCAGATAATTGCTTTGATATGCTAAGTAAACGTTACAACAGTGTTAGGATTGGTTATCAAGTCACCTAAGATTTCCATTTCAAATATACATCATCTATTTGCTCAACAAATTACTGAACTAGAGAATATTTACATGTATGTGTCAGGTAATTATTATTATTATTAAAAATATATTGTATACGTAACACGATTTGAAAAAAAATTGAACCCGCTGAGTTTCTTTCGCCGGTTCTTCATCAGGTCTAAGGTGCTAAATTCCGTACCAGTGGTAGATTTTTGACTATCAATAAGAAAGTGTAATCATTTCCATTTTGAATAAAGATTTTTGACTTTGATTTAATTACATAATATTTGTTGGCATGAGATTCATTTTCAGCTATGTGTTATTGGATTGAGGTATTCTGCATGTGTTAAATCAAAATAACCTTTAAATAATTAAATTGTGATTCAATTTGTTTCAAATGAATGATCTGGATGAATGTTACCCAAAATAAAACAACAAAATAATCGGCTTTGTTTCAAAATAAAAATCTCCTTGCAAATGACACCAGTGTATTGTTTGGAATTGATTCAGATTCAATGGGATAAAATTATTATTTTGTATAGGTATCTTATATTATAATACATTAGCGGTAATACTTCTACATTCTTAGAATTAAGATACTTATAACTATAGAACTAGAGATTCTCCTGGGCATGTTTTTTGGTGAAATAGGAGAGATAAGATTCGTATACATCCCAGTATATTAAATGACAACAACATGACAACTTATATATAAAACAAAATCGATGACTTTGATAGAACTGATAATAAACGATATATTACACGAGAATTAGCGATGAACTTCTAAAAGCCTACTCGATTTAAATATATTTTAAATTTGATTTTTGATTTTATATTAATGATCACACAACGAATGAATACTTCCTTATATGTTAACCGTTAACTTAGAATAGCTAAGCCATAATAAGTTGATATGAGAAAACAAACAAAAGGCGACCATGTTTTTCTACAGTACAAAGTCCAATGTAGAGCGTTAGAATGTAGAGGTAAAAAATACAGCATGTTGATTTAGTTGTGAAATATTATTCAACTTGATGATAGTTCCTGTTCAATTTAAATAGCAGAAAGTGGACTTTGCGATTGCTATGCAAAAGCAAAAGGCGCCGTTTTGTATTTCTACTAGCCTTAAGCAGATTGAATGACAGAACTATTTAATGTGATGCAATAACCAATCAAATATCTTGACTGGATATTGCATCACATTAAATCACTGCCTATACTTATTAAAATAAACTTGATAACTCAATTATTGAATTGGTAACTATTGACTTATTTTTTCCCAACTTGCTTCAATACAGAAAAATAATGGAGGGTCATATATTGTTCATTTTAGCCTATTATGAGAACGTGGAGTAATGGACTTCCAGAGAAAAAGGATAGAATCATTAAGCACAAGGCGGGATATAATGGATTAACTGCTTCATGATCATTATATAACTAATATATAAAATAGACTTACTACATGTACATGATTTTTTTATGACATAGGTGGCAAAGCAGGAGGCTCACCTTATGGAAAGTGACTATCACCGTCTATGGACATCTGTAACACCGAGGCTTGCAGGTGCGTTGCCGGCCTTTAAGAAAGGAATAAAGAAAATAAGAAGGATATTTACTTTTTTTAGACAAATAGTATATATAAAATTTGTGTCTGATTTTATATCATAAATTATTTCTAGCTAACCAATTATGCAAAAAATATACGTGATTGAATTCAATCAACAGTTTTTTATTAGATGCGGTTATAAGTGTTTTTTACTAATCCGCAACAAGAGTGATTGCTATCGTCGAATACAATTTTCAATAGTTATCAAAGTCCAAATGTTGTCATTCGCTAGTTGAGTCATGTCCGTATCTACTGCAAAGGTTTAGTAATGAAACGGAAGGTATGTGTTCCACTAACGGTAAAACCAAATTCTAGATTCCAAAAGACGTAATTTGGTACATAAATTGTGGCTGACTAATTCATGGTCATAAGTCATAAGTCATTCATAATAATTCACTTTCTACTCACTTAATAACATATATACCTAGGTACACATAATTTGTGGTTGGGCTTTGTACAAGTCCGTCTGGGTAGGTGCTCATAATACATATATCCTACCACGTAATAATAATTCCTGTTATCGTAATTAGTTAAGTAAGTCAGTGTAATTACAGGTATAAGGGTCATAATCATAGCTAGTTTCCATAGTTGGTACCGTATTGACGATGTAAAGAATGGTAAGAATGCTTATAAATAGTGGTGATTACCAGAGCGCTTATATTAATCGAAAGATAGTTATTAGCTAATATATTTTTAAAAATGTATATACCTATAAATGAACCTGCTCTAAATGACCAAAAGCAGCGACCACAACATTATATTGTATACTCATTTGTATTGCTATTTACTACTTTGTTGGTCATGTGACTACAGGTCCCAAAGATCTAGGATTAAATCTTGAGTCAGATCGATGCTACTGAATATCGGTCAGCATTAAATTGATTAACACTACTTATAGATACACTAGTTCGATCTACTTACAAGAACACAGTTTGTTTAATATAACTTAATGGAAGGTGTCTCTAGATTAATTATGACTAGTAAAACCCCTGGTTGAAATCCTTCTTCATATTCTATAAGCCATTCCACAAATATTAACATATAAAACACAACAAATGTTACTCACCTTGAAACGAAATCATCATGTCGGTATATTATCAAATCTACTGAGACTATAATTATGAATGAATTATTTTGCCAAATATCATGATGACGCCGCGTTTTACGGTATGATTGTCAGTCAGCTGTTTTTATGCGCATAATTTAAAAGATCAGACTAACGTATCTAGTGACGTCTAATTCTTAATTATCTGAAGTGATCTCGTCGTCAGTTATGCACTGTGGAACATACGTTTCTACGTTGTCAGTCTTCAACGATTTAATATTTACGATTATATTTTAAAACTTATGAATATTAAAAATAAAATTGTAGGGCAAGTTACCACTTATTATATAAGTTGTCTGCCGTTGAAATTCTCGGCAAAATCGGTCCAGCCGTTCCAGAGATTAGCCGGAACAGACAGACAGACAGACAGACAAAAATTGTAAAAAATGTTATTTTGGTATATGTAACCTATACATACATATGCATTGAGTAAAAAAGGGCTATTTAAATATTACAAACAAGCACTCCAATTATATTATATGTATAGATATTTTACTACTTACAATACTACTACATACTACTTATTAATGCCATACATCCCTTGCAATCTACAATGGATATCTGATTACGATGACACCTAGAATTAATAAACTTGTTTAAGGAAAATATATATTATGTATATTTTTCTAAGTGTGATAAAATTTCTTTTCAATAACGAGACTCTTAACTCCAAATCAGTACCAAGTTAGGTCGATGAAGCTGAAATATTCTCAGGAAGACCTCATTTACATAGAGCAAGAGAAAGGCAACTTTTTACGAAATAAAGATTTTATTTTTTTTAATAAATTTTATTGTATCTGTATGAAAATTTAAACAATTTTTATGACATATAAAACTCGATTAGAGTGACTATGAAAATGATTACCGCGTCGATATCGTGTTTATAGTAGACAATGATGGACGACACAAGACACTACACATTACACGGTCATAGTGTGTTATGAAAGCTCATAATTACTGCTTTACTCGGCTTGTGCCGTGACCGTGTGAGATGAACTTCTGATTGGCCTATATCTCCGACTGCTCTGAGGTTGTCTATACATATTCTTTTCGAAGCGCTGTTGACAAATATGACTCTTGTTTCTCTTATGAAATATGATTGTTGGTCTGTATTTAATACACACTCACTCATGCGTTTAATAAAAGGAAAATTTATTTTATACGTTCATTAAACGCTATATTTAACTGTTTCAGAAAAATGTTGCCAACAAAAGTTTTAGGTAATAAGAAGATGTTCATTTTTTATGCAATACAATTTTGGCGAGTCTTAGTTGATGTTTGCTTTACAAAACACTAGAGGGGTTAGCCAATTTGATTTTATTACAGCTTTCTGTGACCTATCTCATTATTTGGATATTGTCGCATAATTCTGAGAAACTACGGGCTCTACACGAAAGTTGTAATGAACATAGAACGTCGACCCTCATTTACCAAGGTCTACAACTATCATGGGACACGTTTTACGTATAAGATCAGGATCTATCAAAACAAACGTAAAAATGTTAAATATTTTTTTCTCGTTTTAACTTAACAATGAAGTGTGCGGGTATTTTTCAAATCAAGATATACTTTATTCAAGCATTTTAAGAATCATCATTTAACAAATACACGGTAATTTTTATTAATATACAAATAAATATGTACATGTATGTCCTCAATAAATACGATTAAATTTAGTTTTACTTCAATTCACTTGGTGGTAGGGCTTTGTGCAAGCCCGTCTGGGTAGGTACCACCCAGTCATCAGTTATTCTAACGCCAAATAACAGTACTCAGTATTGTTGTGTTCCGGTTTGAAGGGTGAGTGAGCCAGTGTAACTACAAGCACAAGGGACATAACATCTTAGTTCCCAAGGTTGGTGGCACATTGACGATGTAAGGAATAGTTAATATTTCTTACAGCGTCATTGTCTATGGGTAATGGTGACCACTTTCCATCAGGTGGTCCATATGCTGGTCCACCAACCTATACCATAAAAAAAGGTAATTTAATCAAAGTTATCAAGAGAAAATACGGTCGTGGTACTTTTTTTTACTTTTCAGGCGATTTCTCATCAAATATAGCAACATTATTGTATTATCACCTTGAATAACTTTGTTTTGAATATATAAGTAAATGCTTACAATTTCTATAATAAATGCCATGACATATGAATAGTACATTAATCAGGTATGTGATAAATTAATCAATTGAACACTTATGATTCATAGAGTTCTGCCAATTTTACTTCTCGTAAACAAATATTTATGATTACTAACAATGATAGCGCACTATCGAGTCTTTTTGTTACAAGAACTCGTGTAGATCTCTCAAGAATACAAAGTTCAAGGGTGCAAAATTGTATGTAGTCTTAATAGCCCTTAACTTATTGGTATTATACAAACGCAGTTCAAAAATGTAACAAAATTTAAAATTTTATTTTATGATCGGGATGCCTAAAGATTTATATAGTTGACTGATCTTTTTTTTTATGACATAGGTGGCAAACGAGCAGGAGGCTCACCTGATGGAAAGTGACTACCACCGCCCATGGACATCTGCAACACCAGGAGGCTTGCTGGTGCGTTGCCGGCCTTTAAGAAAGGAGTACGCTCTTTTCTTGAAGATGTCGTATCGGATCGGAAAAACCGCCGGCGAAAGTTGGTTCCATAAAGTGGTGGTTTCAACGGTGAAATAGATACATAACACCCCTACTGATTTTATGTAGTAACCACAACTTTTCATTATAACCCTAAAGTTAAAAAGAATATTTTCATTGATTTGGATTGTGTTCCTGGTCAAGCAAATATACATTTTCTTGCAGTTTCACGTTTTTTCTAACCGAAGCATACATAGCAGTAAACGAATAACATAAAATACGTATATTGGCAAAAAGTTTAGCTTCCAGTTTTCCATTGGCATTCCTTTTGTACGAATGACAAATAGTAAGATTTTTGTAGCAGTATTTGTTCGTGATGCCTGATACTACGTATTTTTTTAATAAAAAAAGCGACGATGTATTGAAACCGTATGACTTTTTAAATATCACAATATTATTGGTGGAAAGGACCAATCGGAACCGTCATGCGCGTCATTTTAGACGTCGGTGATTGGCTGCTAATTACGACAGATATGTTCAAAGACCCTAGTTGTTCTAAAGGTCTCTTTGTTTTTACGGTACAAAAAAAACTGGTGGCAGAATGAATTATGCAAGTCACATAACTAATTTACCAGTAGTAATGTATGCACATATTTTTAATAACGCATTAGCAAATGCATGTTCTATAAATGGTTTTGATAAAGTTATAATTATTATTGAATATAAATTAAAAAATTATAAAAATCAAATTAATTCGAAACGCTTTTGTTCAAGATTTTGCCATAGAGTTTAAAGTATTAGGCGTCTTTTGCGGAGACTCTGCATTTATTTCCCTCTTTCATTACTCTGTGGCACTATGTTGGCTATATACATAAATCAAAATTGCCATGCGGGGTATTGACGTTCGTTGCGACCTTAATCTAAGGGATTATTATATCGAGACTGTTATCAAAACCGCCTCACGATAACTCTGAGTCCTGGCAATGGCCAAAAACGACGTTTTTTCACTCTACGATAAAGCTCCTGTTTTACAAAACGCAGATGTGGTTGAATATTGCACGCGCTTTTTTCCCACTAACTACTTAATAGAGACCTCGCAGCCTCTTGTGGTTGCAGCCACGTGCGGTTTACATTATCGGTAACTAAAAGGTCACAAACACCCTCAAAGATTTAGAGAGATTAGCGCTCAGTGCCTCAACTGTATTCATATCACGGTGAAAGCTATCAGGAATTATTCTCTCCAATTTTTGCTTCGCTTTTCGCTTTTGACAAAGGGTGGTTAGTGCATTTCATTGTACCTGACTGTTCTGGTCGTCTTCGCGATTGGACTCCATAACTACATATCATCAGATGGAGTGAAGTTATATGTATATAATAATATGATGAATACTCTACGATTAATTATTATTTTACGTAAAAAAAATGTATAAATTTGGTTAAGACGTACATTTATTAATATACTACTTGTCATTGTAAATTGTACTCTAGCCTCTGTCTAAAGTCTAAATCACTATTAAATAGTTTGTATATAGATATAATTATAATTGCTTTATAAATATCAGTCATCCTCAATATCTTTAATTACCTACATGGACTTTATTAACCCGGCTTAGTTGAAGGTAAATATTTAAATACACTAACAAAATTCGTAAAACTTGTAAGGAATAAAGAGCTTTGTTAAATGCTCTTTTTTGCTACATATATAGACAAACGAATGATATGACTTATTTAACAGTTTCAGATAAGTATTTGAATAATAGATTTTCAATTCAACCTTGATAAATTTGTAGCAAATGATGTATGAAGATGACAATGACAAAAGAGCTGGTTCACGTTTTCGTCCCCAGAATTGAAATTGCGAAATGCCGTCTTGATATTTTCAGTTTTTTTTTAATGTTATTTGTATATAGTACATAGTGATTTAAATCAATTTTGAAGTATGATATTATGCACAATTTGTCATATTTAATACTTCAAATAAGTATATAGATTTAGAAACACTACAGCAGAGATGTAAATATGTATATAGGTATGTATCGATAATAAATTTAAATTATATAAAAACTACGTTTATGTTAATTACACCTCAATGTACACAGTCTTAATGTATTCTATTTGAAAATAAATGTTCACGTTAGTATAAGATAAGAATCGTATAACTTAACTTTTAATTAAAATAATATTTATGTATATTTAACAGATGTTGAATGGGGAGTGTAGATCTGCTTCTCATATATAGCAATCACGATGACAGTTACGGTTAACTATATAAATTACGCAGGAGTATAATTTTATTTTGATAAAGGTTTATTAACATAAGAATTAATAACAATAGATGCTTTAATATATACAAATATGAACTAAAACTAGTTACTATATAAATCTGGACCGCGTGGAATGGTGGCAAGAATGCTAGCAGCATTTCCCCAAACAACAACAACAACAACAACAGCCTGTAAATTCCCACTGCTGGGCTAAAGGCCTCCTCTCCCTTTGAGGAGAAGGTTTTTAGAACATATTCCACCACGCTGTTCCAATGCGGGTTGATGGAATGCACATGTGGCAGAATTTCTATGAAATTTGTCTCATGCAGGTTTCCTCACGATGTTTTCCTTCACCGCTGAGCACGAGATGAATTATAAAGACAAATTAAGCACATGAAAGAGCGGTGCTTGCCTGGGTTTGAACCCACAATCATCGGTAAAGATGCACGCGTTCTAACCACTAGGCCATCTCGGCTCGCAACGAGCATTTCTCCGTTGAATCGCAATTCCGTTCCTTTGGGCAAAAAACGAAGTAGCTCTCCTGTCACCAGTGGATGCAACGAGGCGAGGTGTTATACTTTTGATGAAGCTTTTTGCACCACTACTCCAAGGGCTTGGCCCTTCGACAGCAGTATTTGAATTAATTAAGAGGTTCATTTCAAAGTTACTACAAAATATTAATTTTTTTTTGAACATTTTCTGCCTCGCACAACCAGCTTTCACTGGCGGTTTTTACAAACCGCCAGTGAAAGCTGCTTACATACGACTTGGAAACCTTCAAAAAAAGAGCATACCTTCCTTAACGGCCGGCAAGCGCCCTGATGTTGCAAATGTCTATGGGCCTTGGTAATCACTTTCCAGCAGGTGAGCCTCCTGCTCATTTTCTCCCAATAACTTAAAAAAGCCGTGTAAGCTTATTGTAAGAACAAACGCCATTCTCCAGGAAGGACGTATTAACTTTGTGAAGTCGGCAACTATGTTTTACCTTTCCTCGTCACGTCTACAAAATTATTGTTACCGTTTCTTTTGAAAGATTTATATCATTGTGAATATACATAACATTTATGTAAACATATTGTGAAGCAACTGTAATTATACCCACTCTATTAAAATCATCCCGAAGAGAGTCTCGAGCTCCAAGAATATAAATTACCGCTCTAACACTAATAGCTCTTTTTTGGAATATGAAAATAATGATTCTGATTATTATTAGAAGTTATTAAATTGACATTATATTCACTTGTATATTATCTGTTCATTACAAATACATAAAATTCAAGACATAAGTCCAAATTAATTGAAAATATTAAGACACATAATAATCAAAAAAACCGACCAAGAGCGTGTTGGACACGCACATGAAAGGGTTATAGCCATATGATGGAAATTTAGCAATCTCTATTTCTACCCTGGCCCACTTCTGTATGTAGGTATGTAACATTCCTACTTATTTTCATAGTTTGTAGGTAGTTATTTCCATACATTACATTTTAGTTAGGGCAACTGCACGTCATAGGTTGGTCGAGTTGTATTAAAATAAAGATACCTTTTTAACGATACCCCACACGATGGGGTAAGTCGAATTTTTTTTTTTGAAATAACTTTTCGCTGTATAGAAGAGGGGGTAAAAACTAATTATTTGTTGATAATTTTAAAAAACTAATTTTCGGATTATCATTATACATCTCTCAACAGACAGACAGATGACAGACAGATGGACAGGCATGAAGAAACTTTAAGGATTCCTAGTAGACTACGGAACCCTAAAAACAACATTTTATTATTTCTCACATTTAAATAAGATCAAACGATTAGCAAATTAAACCTCCTAAACAAAAAAAAAATCCGAATCGGTTCCTTAACATAATTAAAAACAGTTAAAAATATGAATTACTTAAATTATACGATTCATTTAATAATAAAATAGTATAAAAATTATGTAACGAATAGAAATAGCTTTTTTTTTTATCCAAATAAAATGTTGTACTCGATAAGATACGGATCAACGAATATTGCTGAACACAAAACATTATTATTATTTTTTATTTAATTTAACAACATCTACGAGCTCGCAGTTGGTCTTGCCTTTTTCAACATTTAACTTTAATACATTTAGCGTTTTATATTTTACATTTTAACTTAACATCAACAGACCATCGTTAAACTTCAAGCTAGCTGTCTTTTTGGAAGACACTTACTTTTTTTTTATTATGATGTATAATAAATAGAGAAACTGTTATATATACATACAATTGATCTATAGTATAAGATTTTTAATTTTTTGATCCTATTAAAAGCTTTACTAATATGAACATCTTGATTTCCGATTGTCGAGTCTGAATCTATTTCTCTCTCGGTTTCCTCTCTAGAAACAGTAGAGGTAGCCCGCCCTTCACAGTTTGTACGATGGCCGATGTGGGTTCAATTTCTGGGTGTCGTACCGTTGATGGTGCTGGTCGCACGCTGAAACGTGAGAGAATTGCAACCAATCCTGCGATCGACTGCATTAGAGCGAAGCGCTCACCTGTATTACAAAAAACAATCGATTAACATGCATCAAACTCGAATATACTTTATTCTAGGTCCTTCATAGTCATATTATATTATTACAAAATAAATTAAACTCATAACTATCACCAATTCCGAATTTAAATCATAATGAGAACCCTGCAAGATAATCAATAGATATTCTTTTCAACCGACTTCAAAAAGGAGGAGGTTATCAATTCGTCAGTATTTTTTTTTATGTTTCTTACCCCATAATTTTTTTTCTGTGTGGACCGGTTTTGATGTTTTTTTTTTTGTTTGAAAGCTAGTGCTTCCCGTTTGGTCCCATTTGAATTTAGACCAGTTCTGATGACGGTATCGATATGAAATGACCTAAGTCTTAAATTTGAATTATGCATGTGCGCGATAAATAGGTGAATAACTCAAAATCACGCCAACCAATTTTAATGATTCTTTTTTTTTATTAGAAACAATATGTATGAAAGTTTGGTACGATTCTGAGCATAGGATCCATGACAAAGTAACGGAAGGGAAGGGAACGGAACAATTCTGAGGAACACGTTAGCGATACTCGGCCGTATCTTTTATTTATACGTTATTTGGTTATTTGAGTCACCTTTAGTAACGTGGTTATGTTCATGTAATTGTTATAGTCGAATATTATAATCAACTAGCGACCCGCCCCGGCTTCGCACGGGTGCAATACTGATGCTAAACTTTATTTAAGACATCACATTGCAAACCTCTAAAATTATCAGTGTTTCTTTACTATGTTGCTCATGTATTATATACACAAACCTTTCCCTCGAATCACACTATCTATTAAAAAAAACCGCATCAAAATCCGTTGCATAGTTTTATTTAGGGCAATTAGGACAAAGAAAACGACTTTGTTCTATACTATGTAGTGATGGAACTCCTAAACGGCTCACAGTTAAGGTGTGATATGGGGCAGAATTTTTTACTGTCTTTTATCAAATTATGTGTATGTGATGTGATGTCATATGATGTACGACACATATTAGGTCTTTTGCAAAGTATTTTACTGAAGTCGACTACAGCTCTTTCGAGGGTGGTACCTTGTGGTTTATACCACATGTATTAAAGCCGCATTTTCTTTTGAAATTGTCCTCCAAGTAGTTTCTGAATCATATAAACGGCACGCTTAATCTATCCATATAAAGAAAAAAATATATAGTCTACACCAGCTTCACTTAAAATCAAAAAAGAAATAAAAATTTTAACAAAAAGAAAAACTTCAAACAAAACACTATTTTAGAACAAATAAATATGCACTAAAAAGTAATAAAAATAATTGCGTATTCAACATATTTTTTAGAGTCCTAAGTAAAATGAAATGAAAAATATTAGACTATTTAAAAGTCGATTTGCGATTATATAATGTACTTATAATGGAGAATGTTACTAGGTATGCCCAATCACTTGATTTTTTTTTCTCAGTAAAGTCTGTATGTAAATAAATACACTAGTTTTTGTTTTAGGCAAAAATACCTAGTAGTTTTCATTTTATAGGCATTCAAAGTTTCGAAAAATATGGAGTCCCACTAACAGCCACGCGAGTGCTGTGACGTCATTTCATAACGCGCCGCGCATCGCTTAGTATCAAGTCACCAGCACTTTTTATCATAACTCGGTTCCTTATCGAGATACTATTTTATTATGGAATACCTTTTTTTGCTTTTTATACGATCTACAATTAAGGTCATATACGTTTTTCATGTATCGATCACCGTTATCCAGATTTCGATAAAAAAACACGAATTTTGGGAGAAAAAATAGATTTTCGCTAATTCCTTTTTCCTCGTGAAAGATATCGAAAAATTACTGTAATGAAACTGATAGAGTGTGTTCCGACCCACAAATTCGTAATAATTACAAAAAATTATAATTACTCGTGGTCATTTTGTCACACGTTATTCGTCTTTTTCACGGATTATAGCAGCACCTTCGCGAATAACTCTTAATCTATTTTCGTGAATATCCTTTTTTTTTCTTTATACCATTTCTCAAAGACTATTTTGAAACCGGTATTTCAAAAGCACACCATGTAATCACGCCCTTGCTTTTCTATTATGGGAATGTCGTCTCCATACTTCTCTTCTGCAAATGTTTTATAACCGTTCTGATGTCAGAAACGAAATCTCCATTTTTTTGGTTCATTAACTCGCTTACAGATAAATAAAATTTTAACAAAAAGAAAAACCGACTTCAAACAAAACACTATTTTAAAACAAATGAATATGCACGAAAAAGTAATAAAAATAATTGCGTATTCAACATATTTTTTAGAGTCTTCCTAAGTTAAATGAAATGAAAAATATTAGACTACTTAAAAGTCGATTAACGATTATATCATGTAGTTATAGTTATTGGTATATTTGGAGCCGGTGTCAGCCACGGTGCCCTTGCCCGAACAATCACAAGAAAGAAGCGATACGAGCCCCTTGATTGATCCAGTATATTATTGTGTAAAAGGTAATTTGTAAAAAACATATTTGTTAAAGTATTCTCGTATTGTTTTTTGATAGATATACGGTAGGGTTTTATTGGCTGACACCGACTCCAAATATAACAATAATTATAACTACATGATATAATCGTTAATCGACTTTTAAGTAGTCTAATATTTTTCATTTCATTTAACTTAGGAAGACTCTAAAAAATATGTTGAATACGCAATTATTTTTATTACTTTTTCGTGCATATTCATTTGTTTTAAAATAGTGTTTTGTTTGAAGTCGGTTTTTCTTTTTGTTAAAATTTTATTTATTTTTTGATTTTAAGTGAAGCTGATGTTGACTAACTATTTTTTTTAATATGGATAGATTAAGCGTTCCGTTTATATGAGTCAGAAACTACTTCGAGGACAATTTCAAAGGAAACTTGCGAATAAAGCAAAAATAGACTTTCGAAAATGCGGATTTAATACGTCACGCGGCGTAAACTACAAGGATCCCTCGAAAGAGCTGTAATCGAACTCAGCAAAAAAACTTTGAAAAAGACCAACTATATTTCGTACATCATATGACATCACATCACATACACAAAATTTGATTAAAGATAGTAAGAAATTCTGCCCCATATCGCACCCTAACTGCGAGCCGTATAGGAGTTCCATCACTACATAGTATAAAACAAAGTCGCTTTCTCTGTCCCTATATCTTTAAATCTACGCAACGGATTTTGATGCGGTTTTTTTTAAAAGATAGTGTGATTCAAGGGGAATGTTTGTGTATATAAAACATGAACAATATAGTAAAGAAACACTGATAATTTTAGAAGTTTGCGATGTGATGTCGTATATAAACAAATTCTGTAGTATATTTAGTATCAGTATTGCACCCGTGCGAAGCCGGGGTGGGTAGCTAGTTGATTATAATATTTGACTATGATAATTACATAAACATAACCACATTACGGAAGGTGACTCAAATATCCAAATAACCTATAAATAAAAGATTCGACCGAGTATCGCTAACGTGCTCCTCAGAATTGTTCCGTTCCCTTCCGTTCCGTTACTTTGTCATGGATCCTGTGCTCAGAACCTTACCAAACTTTCACCAAATTACCCTTGAAGTATATATTTTATAATAAAAAAAGAATTATCAAAATTGGTTAACGTGATTTTCAGTTATTCACCTATTTGTCGCGCATATACATAATGCAAATTTAAGACTTATGTCGTTTTCACATGGATACCATCATCGGAAAAAAAAATAAAAAAAATGGGACCCCACGGGAAGCACTACCTTTCAAACAAAAAAAAAATTATCAAAATCGGTCCACCCAGTGAAAAGTTATGAGGTAACAAACATAAAAAAAAAAAAAAAAAAAAAAAAAAAAAAAAAAAAAATACAGACGAATTGATAACCTCCTCCTTTTGGAAGTCGGTTGAAAATTGACATTAGTTGGAGTTTTCTTTCAGAAAGGATTAAATTGCTAGTTAATAAGATAGACATATACCATCGTAGACTTTTTTGTAGAAATTATAGAGGTGTACAATTCTGTAGTACATTATTTTGATCTGTCTCGCAGGGTTCAGCCAGCGTTTATGTTTTATATACAAAAACCTTTCTCTCGAGTCACTTCGATTTAAGCGTACAAAGGGAAATAGGGGCAGAAAAAGCGACTTTGTTTTATACTATGTAAAGATATAAACTTGTACTGAATAATATGGCTTATTTATCAATGTTTTTTTTGACATGAGATATTATTTTTATTATGACTAATTAATTAATTGGCCAAGTTTAAAATTTGGGGCTTATGTCCCTATATCTTTTCAACTACGCAACGGATTTTGATGCGGTTTTTTTTAATAGATAGTGTGATTCGAGGGGAAGATTTGTGTACATAATACATAATACATGATCAATATACTAAAGAAACATCGATAATTTTAAAAGTCTGCAATGTGATATCGTCAATTAACAAATTCTGTAGTATATTTAGTATCAATATTGCACCCGTAGGAAGCCGGCGCGAGTTGCTAGTTACTGATAAAAAAGCGTGGAATTATTGTGTACTTCTTGAGATACACGTCCAATCTTTTAAGCCCCAGGGCTGAAAAATCAGAGATGTGAGAGACGCAACGCAACCGCCGTCATCGTCTTCTTTGAGACCATCACGGTTTAAAAAAAGCTGTTTTTCTGCGGAGCATCGCCGACATGATTGTTTTGCTGAGTGAAATCAATATTCGCACCCATATTCGTCAGATTGTCCGTGTAGAAATTTAGCCGTTTCGTAGGATATCGAACGATAGCCCCCTCTATGAGGATGACTAAACGGTCAGTTCGTAGAAGGCCATCGACTGCACCAGGGTAAGGGCTCAGATATTTAATATACCTGCCCTGCTGGACGTGTCGTCGTGTCATCATTATCTAAGCACACATCACTATCGTATTTATTGACAATCGCATAGAATGGTGTAAAAGTTACTTAAACAATATACATTTTCGAAAAGCTTTGGGGAATTAATGTCCAATGAATATTTTTTCCACTTGCAAATATTATATAATATCGACAGACTTACCAATACAGGCCCGAGGCCCACCACCAAATGGCAGGTATATGTATTTGTTATTATCATTAAAATTATTTGGATCAAATCTTTCCGGGCGGAATTCACTCGGATTGTCAAAATATTTTGAATCATTTTGCATTGATTTTATAGGTATTGTGATTCCTACTCCTTTATCAATGGTCAGATTTAAATCTTCAAATGTGTATTTCTGTGAGCACTTTCTCATTAAATAACCACCCGTTGGAAATATTCTCATTGCTTCTTTAAATGACCATTCCAGGTAACGCATTTCCTTAATAGCATCATAGCACAGTTTATTATCAAACTTTTCTAGAACACTATCAATTTCTTGTTGTATTTTATTTTGAATGTCAATGTGATGAGCTAGCTCGTGTAAGGTAAAACTAGTTGCTGAAGAAGACGTTTCAAAACCAGCAGCAAAAAAAACAAAAACTTGAGCCGCTATCAGATCATCATTCATTTCTAAACTAACGATTTCTGGGGTTCCATCTGGTTTTATTTTTTCTATCGAGTCGCCAACAATCGTGCCTTTTTTCTTATATTTAAGCAAAATATCTATGAAGTCATTTCTAGTAGATGGTTCATAGTTTCTTTGACGTAGAACATCGTGCACTAGTCGATATATTGCTTTTTCCACGTGAGTCAAAACTTTCAAGTTATTAAATATTTTGGGAAAGAGTTCTTTTAAAATAATGATAAAAAAATATTTAGGTCCGGCTTTAAATATAGAATTTCCAAGTTTTTGAAAAGTGGAGTTCTCCTCTTTGAGAGAGTCCGAGTCAAGGCCAAAGCCACAGGCACCAATAATATCAATCGTGTATCGCGCCATGAGTTCGCGAGCATCGATCTCCTGTCCTTCCGAGGTGGCGTTGTGTGCCCACATCTGCAGCCGTTCAGCTCGTTCCACGATTAATGGAAACATGGCCTTGAGTTTGCTACTCGTAAAGGCTGACGTCATCCGCTGACGCAGTAACCGCCAAAGATCACCGTCTGCGAAAAATAAATTCCGAAGCAAAGGTTCCATTTCAACGGTATTCTTGTTCAATCCACGCGCATAAAAGTTGGCAAAGTCGGTTGTGAGTATTCGCTTCGTAATTTCAGGGTCCCTAATGACAAGTTCGGGACGAGATGCTCGATAAAATCCTACCACTTTCTCCGATGGATATTTCCAATACAACTCCTCTGCCATCTCGCTCACACTTTTTTGCATAAAATAATTTCTTGTATTGTTACCGAAAAAGAGTACTGGCTTTTCATGTTTAACTTGTCTTCGTTCCCAGTACTTGAAGTTTCTTGTTCCGTATAAGTATAGAACCAAAAGCACAGTTACCGTTATTATGACCGCAAGCATTTTATCGTCTTAAATTAGAATTGCACAAAAAGTATAGGGATCATATGGTGGAAGTCTTGAAGCGTATAAGTATAACAACAAGCTAGTCATTAGCTGCAGAGGAGAGCACGCGAACACTTTACTTAGATATAATAAGTCCATCACAGTTTTCGTCGGAAACTATATATAGCGCATCATAAATTAATGCGTTTTCACTTCGCTAAAGAGTTAGATAACCTTAAATAATTTAATTGGATAATAATTTTTTCAGTATAAAGTAAATTGATAAGTAATTTAAATATTTATTTAAAAAAACAGGTTGCCCAAAATTTCGAAATAATTTGTCTTATAACATATGAATAATTTGAATATCATTAGAGTCTTATTTTGAATGTCTTACTGCATTGTTAGACAACCATATTGTTTTCTTAGACATTTATTTGAGGTAAAAAAGGTATTTTTTGGGCAAATTTATGCAATAAATGTAATTTTTGAAATACAAAAGCATTATTAGCAACGTAGAACAACAACTAATACATATAAACGTCTCACTCTTAGCATACTGATACTGTTATATTTTTTTAATAATTAATTTGCACCAATATTTTTCAAATTTTTTTAGTGATAATTTCCAGATGGTGCAAGCGGCAGTCACTTAAGCTACAAACTCGAAATAACAATTAGTACACCAAACTGTACTATCAAAGAGCTTTTGTATCATAAAAATTCTACTAAAACAATTTTGATTTTGAAGGGGAAAGTTCTTTCAGCGTTTGTGAATGAAATGTGAAGCAGTAGAATTATTTCAGTAGTAGGAGCTTATAAAGGATTGGCTAAAAAGAAAACGCTAGGAAGCCTCAACAATTAGTTCTGAAAAAGGTAAGTGGAAATCAGTAACGTATTGAATTCTAAGTACTGTACCTGATTGCACTGTTTTAATCAAATCACAGATGGCATGGGGATTTCGTCTTCCAGATCGGCCATAATTCCTTTTATCTTAGTTTGGTTACAATAGGCGCCCCTGTTTAAACTACACCAGGGTCTGAAGTCCTTACAGTTTCCCTCTCTAACACACGACGGCCCTAGCACCCGTATTTTGAATCCATGAAATGCTGATGTATTTCGTCTCAATGCAATGTTTTAATCTGTGTGAGTTATTGAATTTATAACGTATATTTAAATCAATTTTAATCATGTATTGAAAATAATTGTGATAGTGCTTTTGATTAGCAATTCGACGCTATAATTTGGGTAATTCTGTGCATGTATTCAAACAACTTCCACTACAGGAAGTTGTTTAAATACATGCACAGAAGGAAAAAAAAACCGGCCAAGAGCGTGTCGGACACGCACATAAAAGGTTCCGTAGCTATAAGATCGAAATTTAGCAATCTCTATTTCTACCCTGGCCTACTTCTGTATGTAGGTATGTAACATTCCTACTTATTTTCAAAGTTTGTAGGTAGTTATTTCCATACATTACCATTTAGTTAGGGCAACTGGTTGGTCGAGTTGTATAAAAATAACTATGTATGATACAAAGTCCGCTATAGTTTTCGTTGAAAGTACTTACAAAGTAGAAAATTGGACAATTTTGAACAAAAAATTAAATCAAATCAAGTCACTTCGAGCATCGTGAGTCTGGCGGTGAGTTTTCACTTGAAAATGTTATTTATTTTAGGAATATTGGTAGAGGGTCAAATGAGTCACCTAATAATAAGTCACCTCGAACGTTAATAGACATATGTAAGAAAATTAACCATCATTACATCGCTGTACCAAAGTTAGTAACCAAGATGTTATGTACAAGGTATACAGTTGGTAGTTCGTACTCTTCGAACCGTAACAATACTACAGCAATACAACAATACTACCGCAAAACAGCAAAACCTACCGTATTGCTGTTTTGCGGTGATATTTGAGAGTGAGTGGTACTTAATTAGACAGACTCGAAAAAATCCCTACCGCCAAATTATACACAAAACTCTATCACCAACGCAATACAATACTTTTGATACATTGTGCAGCGTGTGAAAAACAGCGTTATGGTGAATAAAATGTAGCAATTCACTATCATTGTTTTTAATTTTCTTGTCTCAAATCCCTTTAAAGACATAGTTTCGCTGCTTCTCTTATGTTCTTTTGTTCAACCAGCGTATCGGACATTCTCCATTCTCATACCACAATCACTTTTGATCGCCAGTGACAATCCGCTTAGAAATTCCTCATTTGAGTACTGGCACATAGATACGTATACTCGTATGTATTTACACTTATTAAAAATTGACACACGAAGGAAATTAAAACACAAAGATTTATAAAAAGATAACTACTTATAATATATTTATTATTGTATAAACTTTAAGAATAAAAGTCAAATTGTAATGTTTTTTAATTGTACTTCGTAAATGCTTATATCTCTTTATTATAAAATTAATTCGTGGTCAACTAGTACATAAGGACATAGGCAGAAACGCTAGCAATGCAGTATGTAATTTACTAGTTTGTTGGTTTACTACAAGGCCTATTAATTTGATATTATATACTGCTATATGTCAGCAAGCGGTGATTAAATGATTCTTATCACTTAATTTGATGTTAAGAAATCATAAAAAATAATTCAACTTTGAGACTCAATATCAAAGCATTTAATAGTGTATCTTTAATAATTTATTAAGATAATAAGAAGAAGTAATTATATCCAAAATTACTCTGAAATGACTAAATAAATTATTAGGATTTTTCATGTTAACTTAATACTTATAGAATAGAAATAGCTTGGATTCAATGTTACATTCTTTATAAGAAACAAAGGATTTATGTTAACATAAATCAGTCGGTTCGATCAGCTTTCTTAGGAACACTGTAGAAAAGTTAACAGGTGTAATAATATTATTTACATTACTAATTAAATTACCGAATTTTTCGAGTCAATCTATTGGCTTTTGGACTTCCTCTCTTGGAACAAAAGTGGCAGGCCCCCTTTTAAAAGTTGCACGACTCCCGATGTGGGGTTAATTACTGGATGACGTTGCGTAGAGGGTGCGGGTCGTACGGTGAAACGCGATAGCACCGCAGCCAGCCCAGTGAGAGACTGCATCAGCCCGAGTCGCTCACCTAGATTAAACACATCAAACTAATTATAACATAACACATACACATACACACACACACACACACACACACACACACACATACACATAACACAACTCCAAAGCAAATATCTCACAGAAGAAAGCTAAAATTTTGATTGCATTATGTTTACTTAAAGATATAAAGACGTAACAGTTTCTTTGTCAAACACTGAGACATAAGGTGAAGAATATAGATCTATATATAATCTTGTAAAGTAGTCTTTTTATATGTGTGTTCGGTCCTATCTTGAAAATTACGTTTTTTTACCATATCTCGTGATACGAAAATTGATTACATGAGATACTTTTAATTGCTTCATTTATACTCAGCAATTTAGGACCACGCACTATGCATTTTTACTTATCGTAAATATTGTGCGGTCGCTTAAATTCTATAATATAAATTGTATAAAAGAATTATATTTTATAAATTATGATTACATATACATTGCATGAATTCATACTTCATTTAGTTAAAAGAAACGTGTTTCAAATAACTATAATATGTACCTATATGTTTTATAAAATGTCAAACGTATTTCTTACATGGAGTTTCTATGATATCGAATCAGTTGGAAGATATGATATTATTTTAATAAGGTGCCAGTATAAAATAACATATAATTGTCTATTATAAAATTTCTCTTAGTATATAGAAATATCTGGTATTTGAATAAATAGGTTAAGGGATATGATATTAAAATAAGATATTGAATTGAAATTACCAATGCATGCACGAGGTCCAACACCAAATGGTAAGTATACATATTTGTTTTCACCATTATAATTCTTTGGATCAAATCTTTCAGGTCGGAATTCATTTGGATTATCAAAGTACTTGGGATCGTTTTGCATTGCTTGAATAGGTATAATCACTCTTACTCCTTCATCAATGGTCAGATCTAAGTCTTCGAAAGTGTACTTATGTGCACACTTTCTCATCAAGAAACCTAGTGATGGAAACATTCTCATCGCTTCTTTGAATGTCCATTCTAGGTACTGCATTTCCTTGATAGCGTCATAACTTAATTTGTTATCATACCTTTCCAATACTCTATCAATTTCCTCTTGCACCTTATTTTGTATATCAGGGTGATGAGCTAGCTCGTGTAGGGTAAAGCTGGTAGCCGAAGAGGAAGTTTCGAAACCAGCAGCGAAAAAAACAAACACTTGAGCCACAATCAGATCGATATTCATTTCTATCGTTGCTATTTCTGGTGTTCCGTCTGATTTCTTTCTTTCTATTGACTCGCAAACAATTGTTCCTTTTTTCTTGCATTCAAGCAAAAGATCTATAAAATCATTTCTACCTGACGGTTCATAGTTTCTTTGACATAAGACTTCGTTCACTAGTTGATATATCCCTTTTTCCACTCGAGTCATAACTTTCAAGTTTTTGAATATAGTGGGAAAGAATTCTTTCAAAAAGATTACGGAAATTTCTTTAAATCCCACTTTAAATATAGTAGCTCCAAGTTTTCGAAAAGCGGAGTTTTCCTCTTTGAGTGAGTCTGAGTCAAGTCCGAAGCCGCAAGCACCGATAAAATCAGTCGTGTATCGCGCCATAAGTTCACGTGCATCAATCTCCTTTTGTTTAGAAGCGGCGTTGAGTGTCCAGATCTGCAGCCGTTCAGCTCGTTCTACGATCAACGGGAACATTGCCTTGAGCTTACCACTGGTAAAGGCGGGCGTCATTCGTTGACGCAATAACCGCCAAATGTCACCGTCGGCGAAGAATAAATTACGAAGCAAAGGTTCATTTCCATGGCTATTCATGTTCATTCCTCGCGGATAAAAGTAAGCAAAATCAGTTGTGAGTATTCGTTTGGCAATCTCTGGGTCTCTAATAACAAGTTCAGGGCCAGATGCTCGATAAAATCCTACCACTTTTTCCGATGGATACTTCCAGTACATTTCTGATGCCATTTCGCACATACTTATTTGTATAAAATAATTTCTTGCATTGTTACCTAAAAAGGGCACTGGCTTGTCATGTTTCACTCGTTTTCGCTCCCAGTACTTATAGTTTCTTGTTCCGTACAAGTATAAAGTCAAAATCAAAATTGCTACTATTATTAACGCAAACATCTTATCGTCTTAAATTGTGTTTGTGTTACAAACTAAACCATAACAGAGGGAAACGCGCAAAGGCTAACACGGACTCGAGTATACTAAGTAGTTCACTGCCTTTATTGGATGTAACTATAATATAACATAGCGAATCATAAAGCAATAAGTTGACGTGAGATTCAGTAAGATAAGATATACGGTTTATAAAAAATGTATAAAGGAATTGATAAGTCTGATATAAAGTTATAAATATGATAATTATTATTTTTTAAATATAATAAACAAGTCTATCTTTTGAACTTAGAATAATCCTAATGGATAACTGTGCAATAAAATATTAAAATATTACATACATGTAACGTTATGTAGCCGCTTTAAAACACATTTTATGTGTTTTGAAGTGGCTACATCATTCCAACATACCTTTTTAGATATTTAAAGATTTTATCAAAAACTTGTAAAGATAAGCAAACCATAAAAAGTAATTATCCCACTGCTAAGCGAAGAATTTGCCCTCCACACAAAAGTTTTGAAATTATAATAAATAAATAATAAATATGAGACAACATCACATACATTACTCTGATCCCAATGTAAGTAGCTAAATCACTAGTGTTATGGAAAATCAGAAGTAACGAAGGTGCCACAAACGCCCAGACCCAAGACAACATAGAAAACTTATGGTAATCTACATCGACTCGGCTGGGAAACGAACCCGGGACCTCGGAGTGGCGTACCCATGAAAACCGGTGTACACACCACTCGAACAGGGAGGTCGTCAAAATTAAATTAGCTTATGAATTGGCTTTTTTACAATTGTGTACACGTCATAAACGTTTACAATATATAATATTAATGTGTTAATTCATATATTTTTTAATCAAGTCATTTCGACTCTAAAATCAAGATTAAAAATCACACATAAAAACAAACACTTCGTAATACATAAAATGTTACTAATATTACGACTATTAGTAGTAGTCTAAAATTTTACCGAAGTTAGAATACTAAGGGTATGGATCTGTTTACGGTTTATCTTTATATAAAGAATAAGACGATTTATATCTAGAAAAATTTTTATAAATAAAAAAAAACCGCCTTCAAAAATTAACTAAAAAGAAAAAAATAATCAGTTACATCCATATCCAATTTACGATTTTTTAATCACCTCTCAAAGTCGGTGCCAACATTGCTATATATGCATATAGGTACATAATACATACATACAAAAACTAAATCTATTTATTGTATAGATAACACCATTAGACAAACCTTACTATCGATACAAATTAAATGATTTCAATATAGGAATTTATTTACTTTGTTGGCACCGCCTTCAAAAGGTGATTAAAAAATCGTAAATTGGATATGGATGTAACTGATTATTTTTTTCTTTTTAGTTAATTTTTGAAGGCGGTTTTTTTTTATTTATAAAAATTTATTTACTGCTTTTCAGTGTTGTTTTGTTATTTATAATTACAATTGGTAGTGTTTGTCATTCACTTTAATGCCGTTAATCATTGAGGAGTTCTCCTGGTAGTCCACCATCAGCTAGACTTCATCATAGGCATGTTTACTAACATCAATTGCTTGACGACTATCTTAAAGAAATAGAACTAAGCCTGTAAAATAGTTACTTACTAATAGGTTCTGATTACTAGTTGTGGTCTTCATCATCAGTTCCACTTCATCAAATGTCACTTTTCGTGAGCATATAACCAAGGCACTTTGAATAAAACCAAAATCACTATAGGTGTGCCTATAAAATTTGAGGAGTTCCCTCGATTTCTCCAGGATCCCATCATCAGATCCTGATCTCCTGACAATGGGACCACCTGTAAAACATGCCCTTTCAAACAAAAAAAGAATTGTCAAAATCGGCCCAGCCATCTTCGAGTAATTCGGTAACATACATAAAAAATAAAAAAAAAAAAAAAAAGGCCCCGACGAATTGAGAACCTCCTCCTTTTTTTGAAGTCGGTTAAAAACGACAATATCATTGGGATATTAAAAGAGCTAAAAAATTCTAAGCAACGCTCAGGAATCCTACAACGTCAGTAAAAAGATTACCCTCATGAGATAAATCCTCGGATTACCAATATTAATTCCTGAAGTCCTTGTAAATGTAACTAACCCACTCGCAGGTTGAAAATGGGATAGGTATAGAGTCCCACATCTTAATTACACACGAAGCACATGGATTGACTTTCGATTCGAATTGTGTGATTTGTAGATACACAACTGCATCTCCCATGTGATCGATGAATTTTCATGTTTCAAATTCCAATGCACTGTCCATAAAAGGAGTCTTAGTTCATCTATTAGACTTTCACAGGCATTAATTTCGTCAGTTGATAAGTTTGGGTGTGTGTAAAGTGTTTTTATAGACATATTCAAGTTTAGCAGACAATTTAATAAAAACGGTTATTTTAGGTGTAGAGATCATTTATAGACCGTGAGCTGCTATAAGGTATTTTGTCCCGCAAAAATCCGTAAAAAGCAAAGCCATTAGTGATCAATAGGTAATGTTATTTCCTGTTATAATTGAATTGCACCGTTGATTTAATCAACGGTAATAATGCAAGTTTTTTTTATTACCTCGTGTACAGTCCCTAATTTGACTAAACATAATGAATTAATAATAAAAAATATTATCACATATAATTTTACCAACAAGATTTTTTGTATGGAAATAATAAAATAACAGCCATATTAAATAATTCTATTTAAAAAAAAAAATTACAAAATCTCTGCTCTTTCACTTAAATACTAACTGAAATTAGAAACATCTTTCTGAGTATTATCAGTAAAGTCGGAATACTAATTTTAAATGATTACAATACATTTATGACACTGTCAAGCATATCCAAAATTGTTAATTTTGAGAAGACACAAACAAAAACACATAGAAGTAAGGATAAACTTATAAAATCCAAACCTCAACCTCTTGAAATTAATACTTCCTGGGACAGGATATGATTCTTGATCAGTATTAATATAGTACCTTTGAACCATTTTAGTTTTAAAGAAGTAGTTTTGATGTTTAAAATATGTATTATTTGCAAATAATACAATTATTATAATATGAGTATACATAGCTTTGAGGCATTCCATGCGTATAATTCCATACAAAGCTGCAGTTATGAAATTAATAAATTAATGAATTTGTACTCAGTGTTACAATTATAATTCCAAAATAATTATAGGAGCTTTGTTAATCTAATAAAATCTCTATGTAACCTTATTTTATATTATACCTTGTATAATGTTACGTAGACATTTTATGAGTTGTTCTATTTTGTTTGTAATCTTATTTCGAAAAAACGTAATTTACGAGACTCGACATACGTTATTCGGTAAAGTGATGATTGAGGGGCGTATCACGCTCACGCAAGATTCTCAAACTTGCGTGTGGCGCCCGTATGGCGGCGCGGCGTCGCCCCCGGGTGCCGAGCCGCTGACGCAGCTCGTAAACACTTGTCAAGTGGCCCGCGCAGCCCGGGCTCGGCCAGCAACGACGCGGCCGCTGAGAGCGCACACGTGGACACGAACCCGTATCAACAATGGATTATATATCAGAGGGTTGATCGAAACCGATCCCGCAGCGTGATGTGCGTGGGGCGGGTTGCCCAACTTCGTACGAAACGTATAATTTTGACACGCACGATGAACCCTACGCGTGCGTACAGTACCGCGCGTGTTGCCTGCGCGGACGCATGTGCTTAAGATTTGTTTCTGTTTTGAAACATCGCTTTCGAAGATCGTGAGATAATTTTTTTTCGAATCGAGTTCCAGGAAATAATTGTGATTTTCCTTAAAAGCCGTTCATTTATCTTTATTCTTAAAGGTAAGACATATTACATTATATATTTTCTTAACTTTTTACGATGCTTTATGAGTACAAATATTGCTACTATTAAACATAGGCAAAAGTTTTTCTTTTATATTTTCATAATTTGCCATTTTGACATGGACTACACTGATTATAAATAAATCAATACATGAGCATATTTGTTATGGCTTTCCTTGCAAACGGGAAAAATAAAATGACATTTTAAGAGGATAGATTAAAGTAGTAATTAGAGAGGTAAAGTAAGTATTATTTTTTTGTTACAATTTTAAGTGTTATAAATAAAGCGACCGATTTAAATTTAAGTTATTGAAACTAAATAGAGTATGAAAATAGTTAAATTCTCTATAACTATATAGCTAACTCATGACACCTAAGACGCCGTGGTTGGCAGCATATTGAAAAAGTAAGGCGTTTATACTTCTCGCAGAGCTCATTCAATCTTATTGGCCTTTTTAAAATATAAACAAAAGATTTTGGGTAGAATCACAAATATCTTCAAATATTTAAAAATTGAATTTTATATTCACAATTTACTTTTTGCCGTAAATAAACCATGTTCGAATTGAAAACTAGAAAAAATGTTAAAAAAAATTTGTTGATTCCAGAAATTGATCATTGCGTATGACATATCATTGCGTATATCAGGTGTTAATCAATAGGTTTTATTTCTACCTAAGGTATAGAAATGAAATATTGGATAATACTCGTATCATCTGAATAATTGATTACCCATCATCCCTTGTCGGTGTTGCTACTTCACGGACTTCGATACATATAAGCTAACGATCTATAGCCCATAAGATTCTTTTATTAACGGACTATATAATACGAAGGATGTTTTCATTCGAATCGACAGTTCTTGACGTTACCGCTTCCAAATAATACTCCATAACTCGTCTGCTCTGTAATATTAAAATAGATTGTAATTTTGTGCTTACTTGTGTATATATTAAATATTGTGTCTACTAAGTGCTAAGTCTCGTTTAAAATTGTGGGTTTTACAAGTACAGAAAAACAATTAAACATTTACAAGCTTTAAGTTTTTTCACAGCAGATTTATAAATATTTTGTATTAATAAATCATGTTTGAGTGTACAAAACAAACAATCTATAAATATATACTTAATATAGAAATGAAGATTTCGTTTGTTTACACACGCCCAGAATCTACCAAGTCCCATCTGAAGAAATCTCTAAGCGTTAAATAGGCCATTTATTGAGAAAGTTTGTAGATTATATAAATACTCACAATGTGGATACGGGCGGTGCAGTAACATTTGAATGTGAAACTACATGGAGAAGTTAGTATGTAATATTATGATGACATTAATCATAACTATCAATTATCTTGAATAATACGTTTTATAAATTAATTATATATACAAACTAGTAGTTGTCCGCGGTTTCGCTAGCGTTTTAGAGTGTCGGTTGTTATGTTTTAGGCAAAAAAGTACCCTTTGCCCTTTCTTGGAGTTCGAGTTTGCTAGATACCAAATTTCATTAAAATTAGTTCCGTGGTTTAGTCGTGAAAGAGGGACCGATATACAGAGTTGCTTTCACATTTATAATATTAAAACAGATAAATTATAATTTATTTTGTGGAGTAGAGATGGCCCAGTGGTTAGAACGCGTGCATCTTAACCGATGATTGTGGGTTCAAACCCCGGCAAGTACCGCTGATTCATGTGCTTAATTTGTCTTTATAATTCATCTCGTGCTCGGTGGTGAAGGACAACATCGTGAGGAAACCTGCATGTGACAAATTTCATAGAAATTCTGCCACATGTGTATTCCACCAATCCGCATTGGAACAGCGTGGTGGAATATGTTCCTAACCTTCTCCTCAAAGGAAGAGGAGGCCTTTAGCCCAGTAGTGGGAATTTACAGGCTGTTGTTGTTGTTGTTGTTGTGGACTCATTATGTATGAGGTGATCATTTTTCAGATACTAAAAGTTTCGATAAAAATGACCATATTAAGTTAAAAAAAAGACTTCCAAGTGACATTTTTGTTCAATATCAAAATCGTATATGAACGTGTAATTGTGCTAAATGAAATGTCATTTTTTTTAAAGTATCTATATTGTAAACTACAAAATAGTATATATGTCTGGCGTAAGAATGAAAACCAAATGTTTCACCAAAAGTGTAGTTATAATTAGATGGGGCGATTCCGGCATCCTATGATCCGCGTAATGATCCTGTCAAATGTCAGTGCTGTCAGCGAGCGCAACGTCGCTTAAATAAATTAACGAAGACCCATATTTAATTAATTTTGTCTATTATTTCATACAATAATAAGAGATTCATACTTTTTTTATAACTAGTCACACGTATACCTTCTTCAAAAGTTTCTTGTGTATATATATATTGGTTCGCAATTTTTTTTTATTATTATACATTTCGTAATCAAATCAAACGAGCAGTTACATTTAGATAATCGACTGAGTTTATAGTCCGTATATATCTTAGCCTGAAACATACTAAATTTGTCTGTAATGAATTTATAAGAAAATGTTTTACCTAGTCTCGATAGATTTGAGAGTAACCTGAAAATTAATGAGAATGAATAATATGTTTAACGAAAAGTCTTTTAAATTTCTATTGAAATGATTTCCCTCAATTCTTTCATACTACAAAAAGTAAAAAAAAATAACGATGTTTGACAAATAGCTCAAAATTCTATGTACCTAATTGTCTGATTTCACTACCATTTTTATACAAATTACCATCAGCATATCATACAATAATAGACATAAAATGCTTCCATCTAAGAAATACGTACGTATGTACGTTTTTAGGTCCAGCTTCCTGTTTTTACTACTGTAAGATGATACAACATAAATCACGTTGGTTATACGTGACGTGTGACATTTCCATAACTAATTTTAACCTCACATAATAAGAACCAACTTAATAATTTAATTAATTATCTATTGTATAATATTCTACTAAAACCTCTTTTGTTACAATGGGATTACAAATCAGTCATTGATCCACAACCGAAAACGACAAAAAAATCGTTATTTCAGAATTGTTTACCATATCAGGTAATAACAAACAAGATAATATATATGTAAATCTCTGAGGATGTATGTGGTCAGTTTAAAAATGAAAGAATACGCCCCCCCCCCTTTCTTATCCCCCCTTCGCCTGTCAGAGCGGTGACAGTGAAGAGTAAGGCGCGCAGCTGCGGCGAGGAGGAGACCCGCGTAACCTTTGCGCGATATTCCGGGCGAGCTATTTGCGGCGGCTTGCAAATAGCATCGCGCGCCAACAGACCACTGATTAACTTAGACCCTCCTATACTTGGTCACGTAGACCCACTGTCAGCTTCAGCTTGAATACTTTAAATATCTTACTTAAAATCGTATATAGACTTAGATAGAACGTTTGTTATACGGACGAACGGCTTTACCTAAAACGGACTTCTAGCTGATTAGACGTAATGACGATTCATCTTTTATCGAAAATGACATCTATGATACCGAAAAACTGTGTTTAATTAAACGTCATTTATGAGTAAGGTAACAACGTCAGTTATTTCGTTTTATAAATGAAAATGAATTACAGATAATGTATTTATTAGCGGGGACATTTCTTATGATTTTATATTATGTTATTGTTGAGAAGTTATATTTTTTAAACCGGCGAAAAGCTAGAAGAGCGTGCAATGAGTTAGGTGTTAATCGTTGACTTTTACACGGGTGGCGCCGACAAGCGGTGTAAATCATGGCAAGCTGGTCGGCAAGATCAAAGTGCTTTCTTACGATTATTGTGGAGTCCGGACTTTGTGCCCACTTTGTGCACAAGTACGCGTTTAATTAGCTATATACCAAGACGGCTTTACGACTACAGGGAAATTCGGAATGTATTCATATTTACGCGCGTAAAAGCACTTAAGTCTGATTCGTAAAAATAATAATATCGAAGTAAGATGTTATTGAAATGCGGTCTGGAAATTATTTAAAAATGTAAATATTTTTACATTATATACTATATTTAAGTCGATAATTGTTAATTTCATATTTTTAAGTTATTATGTTTCTATAATGAGCGGTCTAATTCGCACTGATTACTTCCTAAGATGTATGCATAACTTAACGTAGTTAATGAAATTAAATGCCCACTAATTAATATAATGTATACCACAAATAAAAATAATGAAATCCTAGAATTAAACACAAAAAATAAAATAAAATTTACAATAATGTTTAAAACAAAAAATATGTATGTATATATAAACAATTTTTAACATCTTCATTCATAAAATTAATATGTGTTACCTACATAGGATACTTCTAACAAAATAAAGTAAAACATCTAAGAGCTCTTTATTATAATTTAACATATATTACAATGAACAATGTTTAAAATTAGGTTTGTATACGTAATTAAATTTTGATTACTTTATGGCGGAATATTATAACGAGATTGTTTATGATGTGATATTAGTAGTAACTCTCGAATGTTGCAATAAATAGTTGCCATATCTTTCCATTGCTCGACGCGCCCGCGCTCGTCCTCGAAGCGAGCGCATTCCACCACTTTAATCCTGTCGATTCCGAACGAAACGTCTATCCTTCTGTATATCACATAACTAAATGTATCTTTAAATATTTCATAATTTTCAGTATATCTATTTGATTTCATATGAAGCTTATTAGAAAGTGACCCATTTGAATAATTAATTATAAGTTTGTCACGATTTCAACACCGACGTTGACTTTATGAGTAATAAAAGTTGATACTTAAACGATAACTAATAATAATCATTCAAATTTATTGTATCGTTAAATTCGGGTCCTTGTATGCACATATGGGATTTGAGATCTAATTTTCCCATTCCAAAGCATGTGACTGGTTGTATGGTACTAAGAGATATTTTAAGTTTTTTCCGTACGTGTGTAATCAGTCAAAAGACTTTCAGTATAGTAAAACAAAAAACATACCCTATTATATTCGGCTTCTGACAAAGGACTTTCTTAGGTTTGAAATTAGTTCTACGCTGTTCCTCTGCGGGTTTCCTTACGATATATCCTGTACTGTCGACTACAAGATTAATCATCATCACAGCGCTTGCTCAGATTTATAAGCGCGATTTTTGTTTAATGTGACAGAACAATATGATTAGTAATTATTTGACAACTACATAACATCAACAAGTAGCTCTCAGCTTCCTTCGCTTTTTAGGGTGTTGGTTGTCATGTTAGGCAAATAAGTACTTTACTTTCTTGGAGTTCAAGTTTGCTTCATACCAAAATTCATCCAATCGGTTCAGCTGTTTGGTCGTGAAAGAATAGACAGACTGAGTTACTTCCACATTTAAAATATTATTATAGATTAAATATTGGTGACTTCATTTACTAATTGAAATATATTTTTTTATTACAGATGTTCTAAATGAAAAACGCAATGGATGCTGGACGGACAGTTCGTTGATGTGTTTACTGTGACAATAAAATACTGTGCATTGTGTGTTGTGCGGTGTAAAGTGCCCCTGGAAGTGCTGGTATTGCTGGTGTGGGTTCAAGTGCGAGTGCAGTATGTGCGATTGTGTGTGCGGACTGTTACTGCTGCTCGCTGCTCTACCGGCGCTCGCTGGTATAGTATATAATTTTTATATATTTTTACACTCACTGTTATATAGCACCAAACAACAGTATCAATGTTATTAAAAGCATAAAAGATTGTTGTAAATTGGCGGTTTAAGGTTATTGTTGTAATATTGAGGATATTTTCATCAAAATTTAGATTCTTTAAGCGCGATTGATTTTTTTACGATTTCATATGTAAGTTTGTATAACATTAACAGCTATAAAGGTAATAAAGGTATGTATAAAGTGTTAAAATAGCCGTGGATGTGAGGCGCGTAGGGCGGTCGCATCCTTCCCGCCGCTGCCGTCCCGCGTCGCGGCAGAATTCTCATAAAAGCTTTTATAGGCACCGCGGGGCCACGCGCTGTGACGACACTGCACACATGGCGCTGATTTGTCATGGGAATATAAAGTATCAAAATTATATAGTCATGATACTGCATCGCTTGAGTATTCAATCAAAATAATTCTGTTTCGTTATGTCTATGATTCGATTTAATACGACCTTTGATATTGATTTTGACATTTTAAATATGCTCCTAAGTAGACGATACAATGAATTGATTTTTAATAGTCAACGTAACAAATATAATATTGTTATTTCACAAACAACTTCCAGGCAAACATTAATATCATAAAAATAATAAAAAACAGGACGATTTAAAAGTAAATATTAGCGAAATGAGAGTTTGTCAAAATATCTATTGTAAGATAAGTTTGCACCTGAGGTGATTGTCACCTGATTAGATCAGTTATAATGTTCAACGTTTGTAAAATGAACATAGGCTATTTCTTTTTGTCAAATATTAGCGAAACAAACGACGTTATGAAGTGAACAAAGGGTTTATCCCTTAATAACCGATCTGTTAGACAGCCTTAGACAGTTCAAAACAATGAATAAAAATTAACCAACATTATCATACTTTCAGAAGGATTATATGTAAATAAAAAACAATGAGATAAGATACCAAATATGTTATAATAAAACTCTATAATATATCTAGATATTATTGAGTTAAAATCTTATAGATATAGATATCTATAACATTTCAATTTTATCATTAATTATTTAAGAAAAAAACAAACGTAATTACTTCGTGTATTCCTTCAAAGTCAGCGTAAATATTATAGTATTATTTTGCTGTAGATTGCAGTAATAATTCATTTTAAGTGCGTAATGACAGGGAAGTGAGTTCGCGTGGGACACTGTACATATAATGTCACGTGCTCACGTTATTTTGGTCCAAAACACACACTAGAGTATTTGCTAAATCTCAAATCATTCCGTGTTCATAGTAAATATCAAATTCTAGCCAAAGACTACGTATGGGCAGTACACGACAGGCGTAAAAATGACCTGTCTCTATCTAGGCCAGTATTCTAGTCATTCGAAATATATCTCTCTATTAACATTTAGCTCATGGAAAGCGTCCAAATGTTTTTAAATGAGATTTTTAACGGTTTGCAAAAATTAATTTTGATGTTTTAATATTTATAATTCATTTAATATATTTTATGATAACGTAACTATGTAATTCGAATATGTTTTTGTATCTGACTTTCATATCTATAAGGCAATCAACTGTTTATATATTTTATTATAATGTATTTTAGAGCGACAGATATATTATAGTAGGTGACGCCCCGCATACGTTGCCGGCTCTCGAGTCTTTTGTTTGTAAAATATTATCCGGTACGATTTGAGATGAAATATTCTCCGTACTCAAAAGTATACCAATAGCTATGACGGTTAAACGATATAAAGATCGTTGTGCTGTACCGCCATCTAGCGCAAAGTAACAATAATTTGGTTAATATAACAAGAAACTACATAAGTTTAGCTATGAAGTAAGTTTTTATTAATTTTAATAGTGAGCCAGATCGATATATGGAAATTTGATTGTTGACACTTGCAAGGTCTATTAGTAGTATTATATCAGCAATCTGCCAGTGAAAGTTCCGTCAAAATTGGTCCAGCTGTACCAGAGATACAGACAGACAGACGGAATAGGTATTTTTTAAGTTTTTAAGGGTAGTGCTTGTGGTTAAACTGACTCACTAACCATTCAAACTGCAATACCATATTATTTAGTACAACTCTTTGGCGGTAGATTATGAGATGAATACGTGGTAACTAGTATCTATCCGTCTGTGGTCCTACTATCGATTAAAATATCAAAACTAAACGAGCTGGCTATATTCAAAATCATAAATCGTTTATTAATAAAGATAACGTTATAGATAATTTGTTTATCTTAAAAAATTCATATTTATTTTTATAGTGCAATTAATTGAGTTTGATATTTGAATATGCGTCACAGCGTCACCTAATACCGAATATAGTCAGTGGTGTCAGTCGTAATAATGGGTATCCGATGATGTCACATCTCGAACATGATCTCTTGTCACGAGATGACGGACGGTGCGCGGTCGCAATACGATCGACACTAAGCAGCCGAGCTGATCCCTTGCACTCGCTCTTCATTTATTTTTAACCGATGTTGTTTTGTTCTAAATCATTAGAGCATTCGGCATCTTGTTTGTTTTTACTTGTGTAAAATGTTAATGAAGTTTTTCGTGCAAGCTGCAACATAAATATTGAAAGTGTAATAAATACTTTAGCACGGAATGTTGAATCTAATGTATTTTAAGCGTTTTAATAATCTAAATCTTTTAAAATTTGTTTCGCAATTAAGCTTAGTTTGTATGAATGATTACGTGAATATATTTAATACTTTACAGACACTTTAATTTCTTAAAGATACGTTGATGTGTTTGCAAATATTCCTAAGATTTTTTTTTGGGATAGTTTGACAACACTTGTTTGAATAATTTACATATAAATTGCGCGTAGAATAAATAACATCACATCGCTTTTATATAGGGTGTACGGGATCGGAAACGTTTTTAATGTTTTTGAAATGGATTTATGTGTCGTATTTTTGATTGATTTATTTTTCACATACTTCTTGATATATATACCACCTGACCATAAACCAACATAGACTAATTTTCCTCAATACAAAAAAAAACTTATCTGTTTTATTGTACAGAAAAAGGTTTTATTTTATTTAATTAAAATAACTGTATTAGGGATAATTGTAGAGAATAATAGGATAGTTCGAAATTTGAAGATATACTTTAGATGTATAGCACAAGATTTAGTACAGAATTGACGATCATTTTTCAGAGTGAGTCAGAACAATCGCTCTTAGCGACACGTGCCCGTACTGCGCGCCCTTCACGCCCACCACGCACGCAACGAACGCACTTCCGACCGACACGTATAATAAAATAAACACATCGAGTGCGATGATTTGGCACTGGAATCTGGAGATGGTATTCAAAATAGAGGAAAGAAATATATTTTTATTACGGAGTAGGCGAAATGACTTAACTTCCCTCGTTCCGGTGACTCAGATCCGCGAGCGTTCGGTCCAGATGTCGTTAGGTGATTTCATCAAAGGGAAGCAATTTCGTCGGAAACAAATACTCGTTTAAATACGAAATGAGTATAAATATTTAGTTTAGCTTTAAACAATTACAGAGATTAGTCCTATAGAATTGTCTACGTTTCGAGGCCAACGGTGGCTCTGGCAGAGTTACTCATTGGTAAGTGTGCGAGAAAACAAACGAGCGACCGATTAACGTCCGTTGTAATATCGATGTTTGGATCGGTCTTTACTCAATAACTCACTATTAGTGTGTAATAAACAATTGTATACAACACATCATAAAGGGTAACACGGATTATGCTTTGTTATCTTAACGTTTGATCAAAGAAATATCCCTCAACGTGGATGTATTAAAACGAGTGAAGCTTGTAGGGAGCGTCATCGTTTCGAAGCGTATATTTACATCGGAAACATGTAAGTAATAATAATATCGTAATGGGTTTCATTATTTGTTTGTACGATTATTAGATTATAGATATCCATAAGTCGTTGGTCCATATCCGGCTCGAAGGACCACTAATGAAACAACACTCATTCTCAAGGCAATTCCAGAATATTAATTTGTATTACAAAACTAAAATTAATTTTTTTGAACTAGGGAAGCGTGACAAAAAATGTTTAGTAATATACGGTGTAAAAAATTAAAAAATACGCCACATACATTAATACACATTAATAAAATATATTCTTAATGTGTCTGTAACTATGTTGATTATACAATGGTGACTATTTAGGTAAGAATGATTTGTGATTAAGATATATAGAAGCAATGGAAGAGATGAAAGTAAGAGTATGAGTTTATAGTATCAAATCTATTATACCACACTTCCATGCGGGTAAGTATCGGTTGGCTGGCTTCATCGCTGATTATGACATAAATTACAATTAAGACAAAATACAATACATACGCGGTTTTGAACCCGTGATTTTCGTTTCTTATTCTCGAGTTCAAACCACTGTGCCATCTCGGCAAAAAATACACACTCCGTTTAAATAACATTTGTATGATATTGTGTACACTAAGCGGATCTGAACGGCGCCTAGCGGCCGCGTAACGTAAACACGTTTAATTGAGCTCTTTCATCTTCCCTGGAGTAACAGCACTGGGCTTACTGTACACTACACATGCGAACATATTTTTGTATTTTTTTAATTATTCAATACTAGAGATTTTCATCACTGTAATAGTGATGATGATGTCCTGATCGAGTTCAAGGGACCCCATACATCTGCTAAGGCCGTATTAAAGCGCAACTTAGGTGTATGAACACAAGTGAATTTCTTTATCCCCTGACTCTTATAAACCCATGGGTAGGAAAACACAAATAGAAACAGTTTAATCGTAGGCCTATAGCTTTAAATGCTGCTTGAGGCAAAGATATGCAGCCCTATCCCAAAATCCGAATTGCTAATAAAAATTATCTGTAAGAAAAATTCAAAACCTTCAACTTGAATCCTGAAAAAATATTTCATTAACAATAATAATAAAACAAAAATAATGAATGGCAATTTTTCAATGAATATGCAAAATAAGTTTACAAAAGAAATTACTGCAATAATTTTAATAACTTGTCACTATTATAATAATTCGTTGTGTACGTGTGACGCCTCCCGTTAATTTGCTTTGCTGTGTTTACTCACTACAATGCTAATAAGCGCGAACTTGTTGATTTGCATAATAATGCCAAAGATTTATTGTCGCAACGAAAGAGGGTTACATCAACAAGTAAGCAAGCAAGAGCGCCACACACGGCGTGTACCTCAGTCGGTGGTCCCTTATTGTTAACATGTGGTACGAATCACTATGGATTATTATAATGTTTAATACAATACAAATTATAATCACATCCCTATATTGACCCGTTTTTAACAGTAACGATATAAAGAGTTAAATGTAGCATGCTGCGTAGATTAAACAGTGATATATACAAATAGCACTATTTTCGTTCGTGCGTTTCAAATGGGGTACCTCCGTTTACCTTTTACAGCTTTACGTTTGAACAGGAAAAAGTTCGAAAAAATCAGTTCGGTTGCGTTCTTGATAACGCTTGTAAATAGCTGGGTACTATTTGGAGGATATCCTGATAACTCTCGGAAGATAAATGCGAGTGGGCCGTTAGCTATGTTTGTGTGTCAGCCTATGTATAAATATCGCGAAGCTGCGATGAAGCGTTGAAATGTTAATAATGCGAGGCCGGTCGTTCCCACATCCCACCCGCGCACACGCGTAAGATCACGAAATCACTGATGTATATCGTTGAGAAAAAAATAATAATACAGAACGGTCGAATTTCATATTTTGAAAGTTTTCAAAAATCAATATTTGATTTACTTGTAGACTTCCAGGCAGGATAAATTACATACATATAATTATAATTATAAGTAACTAACATGACCGTATTTTTAAATGTTAAAAAAGATTAACTACTGAGTTTCTTGCCGGTTCTTCTAGGTAGAATCTGCTTTGCGAACCGGTAGCTTCACTTAAAATACTTGTTAAATGACAATTCAAAAGTGCTTGTAAAAGTAAAGCCTACTTGAAAAAGTATATTTTGATTTTGATGTTTTCGGTTTGAGTTGTCAAACAAATTTTATCTTGACAAATATCTACTATAATAAAAGTATACATGAAAAATAATTTACAATAAAAACGGTTTTATTATTTTTGAAATTGACAAAATATCAATATGGCGAAAACTATCCAATATGGCGATTAATGCTAGCCTCCCCTTGGGATGAAAATGTGAATGTTCGATCAGAGGCGACCCCTTACTTATTTCAATTATAAATCAATTATGTGAATTCATTTTGCAAAAACGAAGTTTTCTACACAAACGGGGTTAATCAATTTTTGTTATACATGTATTATTTTATATTAACAGACTACAAAAGTAGCTCACAAACACGATTTCACTCGCGAAGGTTATAATTTAAATATCTTACGCGGAATTCTTGTCGGTGTGAAACGTTGGCACGCCTTAGGGTTAAACCGACCCTAATGACGTGAAGACAAACAGATAACCCTTATGTAAGCTAAATCCCTTTAATCCAAAATATTTAAAGTAGTTTTTACTAATATTTGGAGAATGAAGCGCCAAATTAACTTCTGCAGTTATTTCGCATACTAAAATTAATTGAATGATAATGATAATACTTTGTATAATTGTACTTTCGTTATATTTTTAGTACTATTTTAATAAAATTTCTCACCTATCCCTTTTTGTGTTTTATAGTTGTTTTTATCAGATTTCCAGCTTATCATTTATGAAATATACCTATGCATTTTTACTCAAATATGTTGCCTACTCTGTATTGTGAATTTGTGAATTTTATGTGTATATGTTATCGAAATATTCTTTCAATATGTATCTTTTATTAGGTACAATAATTATTTGTTAGGATAATAATAAATAGTAAAATATGCTTTAATTATCTATGACTCTATCTAGAGAAACATGACATGTAGAGATATATCATTGTCTTTGATTAGTATTTATAATATTTGAAAGAACGCCAGACATTTACATATGGCATATATACATATATACCAAAGAAATTTCTAGTAATGATTAATGTTTACTTTAATTAGTAGTTAAAGAAGAGAATAACTTTATAATGACAATAAAACATTTAGAGGTAGTTACTCTCCACCAAGAGCTGTAATTACTTGTTTTACTCTACCATTTTATATATATTAGAGTAAATTTACAAACAAATTACAATCTGTGTCACGTAAACACATTATTACAACAAGTAATGAAATAGGAAAGTATGCAGGCCAGCGCAGCTGAACGTTTATGATCGATTAAGACGACCTATGTTGCCTTTCGTACTCTACATTAATTAATAAATTAATTTTCTTAGTACTAATCGAACTGCTGACTAATAATATCAATTGTGAGAGATTAATTTCTTATATGCTTATATATTTTCAAGTCATTGTCATATATATTTACCTATTATATAGGTAAAGTATAACCTTCATAATTTGGATGTGATGGCCTTTTCAGGATACTGATAGATAACGTTATTATTAATTTATAATATTTTGAATATAAAAAAAAAAAACTTAACTAAAAGATTTCCAAACGAAGCCGAGCAGAGATTTATGTTACCAACTTCTTTCTAAGTGGAAACTTAAAATTAATATAGAGTTTAGATTTTAATGGTCCTGTAAAATGTGAATTTTTCAAAGAGACGTATTTGAAGGTTCACTTTATTATAACAGGCAGACCAAATGGGCCAACGATGATAACTTTAAAGCCAGTTTCGGCTTTGTGATGTACAATCCTTACACAATTATTACAGTACCAGCAATCACAGGTTTAAAGAGGGTATAGCCCTGATGGTACAATCTTCAACAACAATTGAAATTAATACTTCACGCCACGCGGTCAAGATTTATACAGCAATTAGTTTTAGTTTATATTTGTATATATTTAAGGAATTAATTTTATTAATTCTTATGTTAATAAATGATGTAAAATTTGAACATCAGTTAAAATGCATGCTTCACGTTTGCTTAATGCTTAAATATTTAAAAAAATATATATCTAGAATTGTGCTGTCAAAAACTCGCTAGTTGTGTAAGGAGTAATGATAGGATTTTTTGGGGTATTTGATATTGGGCTGAATTAGAGACATATCAAGCTTATATAGAAAAATGTGCAATACAGTTTATAAGCATACAATTTTAATCCACTAACTTTTTAACAAAGGTACTAAAAGGTGATTTATTATAAGCGCCATCTTTACTGTTTCCTTCAAAAGCATTCGATTTCATTCCTTTCCCTAAGTACATTAAACCAAGACTAAAACGTTCACCGCATTTTCAGTAGATGGAGTTACAATTATTTAGTAGAGAAATTTAGCCATTTCGGTTTTATAAATAATATTTACTTTATAAATATAGCTATTATAACATATTAATATATTTCGTAATATTATCGGCGACGATTATTTTCTACCTACAAAGTTTGAACTAAATAATTATTTAAATGTTTAAGATAACTTGTAACAATTTAAATAACAAGTAAGATAAAATTTTGCATAGTTTTGAAGAGCTCATTTTGTTATCGATCCCATTGTCATGTTTAGTACGACACAACTTAGATGTAGCATCGGCAAATTCAATAAAACCGAGTCCTGCCGATTCACACAACCAATAGAAATAGCTCCCTATCGCGCCGTTCGACGCTATACGCTATACGCCGTACGTCACTATAGATTCTCGTGTCGGTTCAACCCGAGAAATCAAGTGCATGTAAATCGACGTGTCAAATTGACGAATATTTTCGAACGTCATATGATATTTCAAGTTTACTACGTTCGCCTAAAGATCATATTCGCATAAGAAATGAATATTGATAATTTGGGTTAGCGTACTAAATTCGGATGTGATCGTTTTTACGAGTTTTGCCGATGCTACAGCTAAATTGTGTCGTACAATGCGGTTTTATACTGTTGCATATCTCATAGATCACAGAACATAACACAAAAGAAAAGATTAGATTTTTATATGGTTGAAATACGTGGATCTTCGGTCAATTTTGGTCATGCACATGTGCGCTGTTTTCACGTCAATAATATATGTTCATAATTCATCTCTTGCTTGACGGTAAACATGATATCCATTGCAAACCTGTTCGTCTCATTACATGACATCAGACAAGAAATCTATTGTGGAACAAGCAGCAATTTTGCTACATAAATTTCTGTTTTCTCTGAATGTTCGTTTAAAACTCTAAGTATTACTTAGAGTTTTCACGTCATTCGTAGGTGTTTATAATTGAACTCGTGCTTGACAGTAAATACGAAATTCAGAGCTAACCTGTACGTCTCACTACATGACATCAGACGAGAAGACTTTGGTGGAATAGGCATCAAATTTTCCACATTTCTGTTTTTATGGCTGTTCCTATTAATACTTCTATTCGAGTTCTATCATTATTTTTCTTATCTTCGAGATAATTTATCTGTAACAGCAAAGACATTGCGATAGGTTGAAATAAATAAAAGTTGATGAGCTGTAATCATATCTACTATAACATAATTGATACCCATACTATAATAACCATCTCAATAAGAATGCTTAAGTGGAACAAAAACATGGTATGTGTTGAAGTATAATCTGAATATAATTATTATGGTCTGTTAATCGGAATTGTGGATATACCAATATACATTTACATTAGTGAAAGAAAGGAATTCTTGGAATTATATCGGTTGGATCATATTGTTTGTTGATAAAGCTATATTTGTATTATCTGAAATATAATTTACTATAATTATAAAGAAAGAATAATCTGGCATAATATGGAATAGCTAATGAGTACATATTGTAGGTATTACAGTACCTTTTGAATTTAGAAAGGGTCATCTAGATACGAATTAAACTTGTTTTAAAAGTTTTTTGGAATGTTCATATAATTTGGTCGAGCAATTCAATTTTGCCAAGGAATTCCCAGTAGCAGCAGTAGTAGGGAAGTTAGTTGGCAGGTCCTAAATTCCTATGCCTTGGAACTCTCCGGTTGTATTGTTCCACATCCCATCAGACTATGTGAGTTATATAGAGAGTGCACCTATGTTTGCGCACGAGCGTGAGCTATAACTCCCTTGCGTATTTGGTTTGTCTTAATTAAGAATGGCAGCTGTATCCAAAATGGGTCAGAAGGACGTTTTACTACTACAATCAAAATACAATTAAAATACATTAATTGGACTATAAGTTACACAGTCAGTGTTATAGACTTAAAAATTGGAGATAAGTGTGTCTTTGGAACAAATACATTTTATTTATACAATAATATCGTATCATTCCATAGTCTTGGTTCAAATTATTTGGTTATAGTACACTTAGTACTAGTAATACACTCTTTTTGTTTGTTTGTTGGTTGTTTTGCCTTAACTATATGAGATTTTGAGACGCTGTCGTTGAAGTGCTGATGGCATTGTTGGTTGCGATTAAACTAAGGGTGATATGTAGTTTTATTCAACTCCGCACGAGACCACGTGACCTGACGTGATTTTCTTTTGTCATATCCTTATCATATGAATATATTGTTATGTCTTAGGTCCACGCGTCGCACCGGCTACGGCTGCTGCAGTCGGTCCTTCGTTCGACGTGCACCAGCAAACTGCGTTGTTGGCGCGAGTGGGCGAGGCTGTTGCGCTGCGCTGTCGTGTGTTACATCTAGCTGATCGCGCGGTAACTATTTTACTCCTGAAATATAATATATATTTTTTTGTTAACCTTTCTGTACTGTATGAATTCAACGTTATTTTAATGAAATCCTTTTTTTATTATTAAATTGGTAGAATTAATATTTGACCAGGAACTGAACTGTATAATTATACGTACACTTAAAAATAACATGAACTCTTTTATCTACGTCTAAATTATTATATAAATCTACTTTATTTTGATCACTTAGTGGATAAACCATTATTTTACCAAAAGTTTTAATAACTAGAAATCAAAATGTGTTAATAATAGTAACATCTAACATATTACATGACAAACATATATAGATATAGAACAGAGGCTCTATTCTTTTGCTTTGCCCAGCGGATAAATTAAATAAATAGTTATTAGTATTACTACCGTCTACTAAATGAGGGAAGCGTTTAAATGAGCTACAGTATTATTAATTACTCACGAAGCTTAAAAGCAATCTAATGTATTTAAAACATTTGAGCGGATTGTCAGAGCAAGAACTATTCTCAAGTCGAAGTATACTTTATTATTATTTTTTAAATCTCCAGTCACATACCGAAGATTTAAAATAGATTAAATATCTGTGGTCTAGCATAGAATAGTCATGTGTAATCAAAGTCATGTGCACCGAGAGATCGCTTTAGATCCGCGCAGTTCTGCGGCGCCCGAGTTCGCACGAAGCGGCGTAACTCGCTGTATACTAAAAATAATCAATGCCAATGTCACACGCTTCCCCACGTGTTTCGGATGTCCGTTCGTTTGTTTGCGAGCTTCCGCTAAGTGAATTACTGGACCAACCCTCGGAGCATTTACATGTGACACATTAAACTAAACCGAAATCCTTTTGATGCATAAATCAACAACTGAACCAAATAATATTCAGTGATAATGTAAAACGGTCGAAGAACGATCGGTACAAGAAGCTATTAAGCTTGTTAAGAAGTATGTTTGTAATAAAAACAAGTTCGGTTTTTATTGGCGACGAGTATCAAGAGTCTTAATGAAAAATAAAAATGACGGAACATAAATACCTACGCTTCGAATCTAGTCACCTTATTCAAAATATGCGATATAAATCGATAGGGGGATATAGGCCGCATTGAAGTATAGGTCGGTAAGTGGTATGCCAAGCAGGAGATGACGTGGAGCGTGCGGACTGCGGCCGCGGAAACGTTCGCGAATCCTTGGAGGGACGTCACGCGGCTAAAAGTGGCGACTCGGCGATGTCGTGCGGGCGATTAGAAAAAGCCGGTCATCGACTCGCTCCCAATATAGCGGGCACGCGCGCTGCTTCCCGGAAGCAGTCGCTGCCAAGGAGGATTCGCGAGGGAGTAGCGTAGCGCTAGTACGCTAGCTAGCTACGAGATAATAATCGCCACCGTACGATGTCTTCTCAATTATTTTTTTATAGTGCTAGCTTCCTGGAACTATTCAATTCAAAATTATAGAGTAATTTAAAATTACTATTTACGAAAGGGATTTTATTACGTTTGTTATTTATGATAAGTCCCAAATTTATATGTAGGTACCTATTTATGTTTTTATTTGTTTTCATATTTTGATTCATCCAATAAAGAGGTGCTTAGATTAAAGTTATAAGTGGATTAGTTGAGGTAAAATCTCTTAACTTAAATCAATTTAAAACATTCAGTCCATACCATCAGCTTCTTAACTATTTGATATGGTGTACACCATATCAATTATAAGACTACAATCACTATAATACTATATACCTATTTCGTAACACAATATTTGGTATCAAATGTTGATGATCACGACAAATACACTAAAACAAATTATTTTTCGACCTTTTAGTAGTTTACTTATGAAAATATTTTCCTCTAGGTATCATGGGTCAGATCGAGTGACCTGCAGATATTGACGCACGCGGGCGCTGTATTTACTGCTGATGCGCGCGTATCGTGCTCCGAGGCTCCGGCTGGGCCTGCTATAGGAGACACAGGCTCGGATGAGCTGCTTGGTGATATTCTGACGTCACGAGACGACACTGGCCGTGTGACGGGTGCAGTACATACGCTTCGCATCGAGAGGCTACGAATGAGCGACTCTGGCAGATACGAGTGTCAGATCAACACAGAGCCCAAATTGAGCCTGTTTTTTAATTTAACAGTAGTAGGTGTGTATATGAAACAAGATGAAATAATATTATTAGCCTTTATAGTTTATACGCTATGTTTATTCGAAAGATCCGGCTCGAAGGATCAATAATTGTAAGATTTGTACTTCACAGCTTTATCTATGAAGTGATACGAGATTTATTAAAAGTTAATTAAATAATAAAAAGTAATATTATTGGAAATGGGGAATAATTGGGCAAATAATGGAACCCAAAATTCTTATTATTTTTATTAATTAATAATACTAATATAAGCACATTATGTATATTTGAAGAACGATATTTGTTATTTTTATTTAAAATCATTATTATATGATAAGCTGTAGTCGCGATTTTGTATGTTTTTTTTGTGTTTCTTTAATTTATGTAATTCGGTATCTTATCCCAGCAGAGTCGGCGTTACCAGTGGTGTCAGTACGCGCGGTGGGTACTAACGGCGGTGCGGTGTGGGGCACGCGCGGTGGAGCAACGAGGCTAACTTGCGAAGCTCGCTACGAACTTGCCCATAGCTCGGCTGAGTTATCAGCTGACGTTCTAGCCGCACTGCCACCCTTGCGCATGCGTTGGCTACATGACGGGATAACACTAGATCCACAGGTACATTTCATTAATCACGTCTGAATTTTCTTTATTTTGTGTTTGAATGGACCTCTCTCAAGTCAATGCCACTTCCAAGGCTTTACATTTGTCTCTCTTATTTGCTGTCATTAGCCAGTTATAGCCAGTATTTCCTTTTTGAGATCTTTTTTATGTCGATCTCCCATTTTGTTTAGAGTTTTGCCAATCTACGTTTACCTGCAGGGACCTTTATTGTCTATCTCTATTCAACATAACGGGCTATATGGCCATCATTTATCGTATAATACTTTTGAACACATCTTTTATTACCTATGAAATCAAAAGTAATTTATATATTTAATTATTTTAATTTTTCTATCAAATTCAACAATTTATTTTGATAAAACTTTTAAAAATCAAAAAATTAAATTTACCAAACAAATGAACGAATTCTTAATTTACCGATTAAAATTTTCTAAACAACTATCCTAGAGGCATAATATACTAAATATATGAAAAAATATTTATAAAGAGGATTCTAATTCATTAAGATATTATACGTCATTGAGCAGGGTTCTCGTGGAGGCATATCACTGGATACGGAGCGATGGGCGGGCCGTGTGTTGTCGCGGCTCACGCTGGCGCAGCTGAGCGCGCTCGACGCGGGGCGCTACACGTGCGCGGCGGCCGACCGTAGCGCCACCCTACTGTTGCGACTACGAGGAATGGACGACCAAGACTATGAAGCAATAGGTATCATTATTACTTCTACTGTTTTACATATTAATCAATTATCTACCGAGTTCATCATCATCATCAACAACAGCTTGTAAATATTCCACTCCTGGGTCTTCTCTCCCTTTGAGGATTGGAGCATATTCCACCATGCTGCTCTAATGAATCCCGCATGGAATACAAATGTGGCACAATTCCTATGAAATTAGACATATACAGGTTTCTCCACGATATTTTCCTTCACCGCCGGGCACGTGATGAATTACAAACACAAATTAAGCATATGAATATTCAGTGGTGCTTGACTGGATTTGAAACCGCAATCATCGGTTAAGATGCAAGCGTTCTAACAACTAGGCCACCTGGGCTCGTTACTTTCTCGGTTCACAATAGTGGTACTCAACTCCTGTTTTTTTTTTTAAATTTAAAGTGAAGATATAAATAGCTCTATTACTGCTAAATATTTTTAGGTTACATTTCTACTGAAATACGTGTCATTACACGTGTATACATTTTAGTTGCATTGTATTTAATGAGTTCTCCGTTAGTTATTTGGGTCACCTCGAATAATAAAACTGAAAGATTTAACCGCGAAGGTCTCTCGCATTATAATATATCTTATACTGATTTTCTTCAATCATTTGTCTTTCTCGAAACTGAAATAGTTTTGGATACATAATAAAATAGGTATTTTCAAAAGATCTGTGTTAGTTTGCCAAATATTTTAGAAGCAATGAACGTTATCAACTGCTTAATTATACACGTGTCGAGGAAAAATAAATTTAAAATTAGTTTTCATGAACAAAGGGATACAAAATCGATTTTCTATTTTCATATTATTCACTCGTAAGATAAAAAAATCGAGATAAATGATATAGAAATTATTGGAAACAATTTTGCCGTTGAAGTTGCTTACTACTTAACTGTAGTTGAAGCATTAATTTTATTTCACTATTATGCCAAGTTAGTTAGTTAAATGTGAGCTTTGTACAGGCTTATCTGAGCACCCGTTTAGATAACTACACAAAGCCATTAGCACCGTACACTATTTATAAGTTGTCAATACATAGTGTTCCGGTGTCTTGACATGTAATGACCCAGTATATGTGGCATGTCAAATTCCCTAGTTGTCAATACTGCTAGACTTGTAGACTATTCCTTATACTACCTGTATTTGAGGGAAGGTATCATTATCATCTGGTTTATAAAATGAACACCAGCATAAAATTTATTTGTCATTAAATAAAGTACTTGATTTGTTGTTCTTGTTTCCTTAGAGAGCGAAATGGAGACTATGCAACGTGATCAAGCTGTGGCGCGAGTGAGCGGTACTCCTCGCTCACAGCGGGCGCCTATTTCAGCGCTGCTGCTGCTGCTATTACCACTGGTTCTCACGTGACGACGCCTGCGCACTGCGGCTGTGTAAATCTTGTACATATGGTTATTTATAGAATGTAAATAAATATCGGATAGTACGCTGATGTTGTTTCAGTTCATAAATTACTCCGAGGTTTAGGTCGCGGGTTGCGATTATTGGCACGCTGTTGGCAGTCCGGCTAGTTATAGCGCAAGAATTAGAACGGTTATATGCCGAGTATTTCCCAATCCTAAAAATAATAACGCCTACAAAATAATAACAATTTTATTTATTTTATTTACTTTATTGTTTCAAACGTACATATCTACATTAAAATGAAACAGACGTTTTAATTTAAATTTTATTTGCGTAAGCGTATAAAAGTAGGTATAAGTAATGTTCTATGAAATTATAAACCTTTTAAAAGTAATAGCTAAACTTTTGAACTTTGAGAGTTTACTGCTAATAGAGTGGATGTATTCTAGGGACATGTAGTTAAAGAGAGTTAGAATCCATTTAAAACTTTTTAGATTATTTAAATTAGATAAAAATAAACGAATTTCGTCAAGTATATGAATTCCTTAATGAAATGCTTCATAAACATGCATATATTTTTTAGTATTATGATTTTTATATCGAATTTATTCATTATTCAAATAGACTCATAAAAATCCGAAAAATCCGGTTACAGTGTTGAATTAAATGTGAAGGTACCACTGGTTCGGAAAGTCTAGATTCTACCGAGAAGAACCGGCAGGAAACTCAGTACCTAGTATATTATTTAACGCCATTTTAGTTTCAGAATATGTCAATAAATTATAATTACATTTTTGAATACGCTGCCTAGAAATCAATAAATACTAAGTTCACGGTGTTTGATATATATTTATGAGTATTTTTTTCAAAACACTTTCTTTTTTATAGGCTAAGTTAAATATAGCTATAGAATCTTATCCTAGAATGTTTTGCCCTAGGAAGAATGTATTAACTATGCGAAGTCGGAAGCGAGGTGTACATACAATGATTATTACCGTCTCTTCCGAAAAGATCTATATTAAGTATATATTATTGTGAATACATATAATATTGTTGCAAACACCCTATGAAGCAATCGAAAGTATACCCAATTTATTAAAAACATTCCGAAAAGAGTCCCGAAGGGGAAAACCTCTTATTCATACATACATATAAACATAAAGAGGTAAGCTGTGAATGTTTTCCCACTGTAATAAAAAAGTACCTCTGACTGTGTGTGTGAATAAACACTACTATAAACTACTAAAAAGAACTAAATTCACTACTAAATAAAATGGTACGAATTTAACAATATTTGTGATGAAAAATGATTCACTACGATATTATACAAAGTCACTTTTCAAATAATTTTACATTTTCAATCATCATCGTTCAAGTCATGAGCAAAAGGTATTGTTCTATAGTTTCACATCCGTCTTTTGAAATACTTATTCGTAATACAGATACAATATATACATATTCGCTGCATCTGTAGCCAATCACATTTTCAATTAACTGACTTTTTCATAGTGGGATCAAAATGTATTCGAAATTAAAAAAAAAACATTAATCATCGCTAGCAAAATTATATGAAACAGGTATCCGTTTGATATACTACGTCGTTCGTCAAACTCTACGATTATCTTTGACGTTGACGAAGGAATGCTAGATCAACCGAGTGTCGCCGCAAGGCGAGGCGAGCGTGCCAGATATAGCGTTCCTGAAAAAGCGTGCTATTAGCGGTTTGTTTGTTGCGGCACGCACACACATTCACGCACTATGCGCCCACACATGCAACGTGCCCCGTTTACGCGGTCGCTATACTTTTATTGGACATAAGACATTGCTGGTTAATGACTTGATTTATTGTTAATTAATTAAAGATTTATCTATACACATTAAATTTCGATTCCATCGGAGCAAATTTGCTAATGAGTAAGAATCGTATCGGTTATTCTAGTACGCGGAAGCTGTTATATTCAAATAGCCTCACGTTGTAAATACTACGCCCAATACAGTGCTCGTGTAGTTCTAATTAGATAAGAAAAACAAACTTAGCATATGAAACCTATATAGGTTATAGAATGTATAAAAAATATATTTTTATTTTTACTTTATCAATTTTAATTATCAAGTATGCTAATAACTATTGTATGCAATTTCAAATAATTATCTAATTAATTTAAACATAACAGTTACTTTAATGTAGTCGACGGTAATTGAGGTTAAATATTAGTTGACTGTATAATGTATGGAAAAAGTACAGTCACGTAGTGTAAATGATGAATTGGCTTTTTCTTCACACGACATAAACCTTCAGAAAATTCAGATGACGTTTTCGTAGTTTTTGCCGAGCAGGATCGGCTCAATTTATTTCTTACTTTGTCTTCTACTTTAGACCATAGCAGTCTCATAGGAGACAGTCTAATCCGACCTCGTGAACCAAGACAGCCAGCCAATCAGCGCATGAGGACTACTGACTTATGGACGTCAGTTATTGTCTGCGTTTGACTCAACCAGGATTGCTTCAACTGCGTATTTGTGTAAGTATCACATCGCTTTAACGCAGTCGAGGAGTCGTTTCTCCATTCTCATGGAGGTAGGCTGGTAGACTCTCACACTTATATTCACTGGAATGTCTAAGGGTGGAAAGGACACTAGGAGAGTTCCCACTTGGGAGTGTTATTGTGTGATTACCCCGCACAACTCAGATGAACAACCTACTTTGATGGGAACTTTGGATTTTAGTGCTGCAAAGACGAATGGTCAACAGTCTACAGATACTCGATAGACTAACTAAATAGCCAATAGATCGTACGAGACCATCTCCTCGATACTTCGAAGCCCCTGACTGTCCTGTATTAAATATACCTACTTACTTGGACTACTGTATGTATGTATTCTATTACGAATAATCAATCTCGTATTTTGGACCGAAATTGGTAAGAACATCATATTACACCAGTTTAAGAACATTTTAGTAAAAAATAAACAAATTACATTTGTTACCATTTACTCGCGTAACCGAAGTACGTCGTTACAAGCCACAATGTCATGAAACTCATGATATTAATGTATGTATACATTTAATAAAGTATTAACTTAAATCATTATGCGAATTAACTTGGAAATTGGCACAACTGTATCCATTATGCTTGGTAAACCATAAGCTATGACAGTTACATGAGTTATAATTGAAGATTATTGATAAAAATCGTTTTCAGAGGACTTCACATTCAAAACCATTTAGGAAACATTCAAATGGCAGAAATTCTCAACAAACCTTGCTTTTAGATAGACCAAATTGAATTTTGTTTTATTATGCACTGCAAATAATTCTTGAGTAATTTATAACATAAATATTATCTTCCTTCCAAAATTCTTATAATAACGGCGACTACTTTCAAAACGTCATATTTTCGATCGTCAACTTCAACACGAATCTATAATTTTAACCAATGAGGTCACCTCAATTCAAGGTCAAAGTGGTTTATTGTCTTCACCCCTCCTGCCATTGGTTATAAATAATATGCCAAAATAGCACTTTCATATATTGGGGCGATAATATATTATTGGTATACAAAAAGAGATAAAGTAGAATTTGTGTGTGTTAGAAAATATATATATTTTTTGTATTATTTTATTAAGATATATTTTTTCAAATTGCTTCATTAACGAGATCAATATAAACGGACATCAATCTAGCAAATTGTGTTATTGTATTAATTAATCTTCGGTTGGTGATGTACTCGTTAAGTAGATGAAACGATTATGTATAATCCGAGATTTACGAGGATGAAAGCTTCAACTAACCATAAAAATAATGTGATTTTAATATACTCTCATAAATGAAACAGAATTAAATATACATATGCTTAATGTAAACATGTACCTAACAATTGATTTATACATTGTTTACATGTATATAATAAGTAATAAATTTTGCTTGTGGATTATTATTTATTATTTGCTAACATCCTTTACGTATTTGCAGTTTCTGAAACAAGATCTCTCAAATCTTAACTATATATTCCGTAAAATTGCATTATAGCACGTCATATTAAAATGTTTTAATGTTGTGATTTAGAATTATTAATTATAAAAAAAATGTGAGACAAGAGAAAACTAAATATAGTCGCAATTGTATATTCGAATGGAATTATTATTAAAAATAATAGACATAAAAAAGTTACAGAATTTGAACTAAGTTTTTATACAAAATTGATAAGATATTATTTGTACTAATGTATTTTTAATGCTTGCCTTTAGTGAAGAATGTAAAAACGTTTGCGTGGTCTTATTATAACATCCTCGTTCCTCGAAGGATATATTGACTTCGCAGAGTCGGAAATTTTATTTAGTTCATTTTGTAAAACAGTATACACTACACAATAACTATACATTTTATAAGATGAACGTTCAAATGGGTCACCTGATGGTAAGTGGTCACCACATTCCATATAAATTAGCGCTCAATTAATTATTATTTTTTAAATGAATAAAGCGCTACCAACCTTGTGAACTAAGAAGATGTTATGTCCCATGTGCTAGTAGATACACTGACTCTTTAAATCGGAATACAATATACTAAGTACAGATTCTCGGGTAATATAATAGCGACCCGCTTCGGCTTCGAACGGTTGCAATGCTGATACTAAATATATTGCAGAAAATCTTACAATGTTCACAGTTTTTCAACTATATTGTACATGTATTATACATACAAACCTTATACATACAAACGCATCAAAATCAGTTGCGTAGTTTTAAAGATCTAAGCATACATCGGGACAAACAGCGGTACGAGACTTTGTTTTATACTATGTATTGATGATGAGTGGTAGTACCTACTTAGACGAGCTTGACAAAGCCCTACCCCCAAGTAAATTTCAAACATTCGAAGACTTAATATATAGTAACAATATTATGTTTAACCTTTATATAACTTCTATTCAGGTTATCACGTCTCAATTACCGTTTACAAATAGAGATTAAATTTCTTATCAAATGTTATTTAGGTATCTTTTATCAACAAATGTGTACGAACAATTACAAGAGTAAGAACTTTAATTACTATCATATATATGTATATCCGGTTTTATTAGGTAGATAACCTTACTAATATGCCCGATAACATTGTATTCATTGTCTTTGCAAGAAATATGTATGTAATATATTTAATAATAACCAATCATATTATTTTGTTTTTGCTGTTATGCAGTTATTGGATGCCAGGAGACTGAAATAGAAATGACTTCAAAAGTGTAAAAAGCCGCTTGTTTCTGTACAAACAGTTCCTGAAGCCTTGCACTTTGGTATTCCAGGGTGTCGTACAGAACACGCCCTGGAATCGGACCCAGCGTTGTATCCCATCAAAGTCAATCTCATTTCTTGCTCTTTAATCAGTTGTGGAGTCACTGTGTCTTCGATTAATTCAACCCTTAAGGGGAAATACGATTTTTATTGCAAATTTCGCGCGGATAAAGCCACTGATTCAACTAATGTATAATACATATAGAAAGCTGAAAAGTCCTTTGTTTAAATCGGACATCTAACGTTCTATTTATCAAAATTTAATTCAATCTGTAATTCCATACGAATAAAGTTTTTCGTACATTTTAGTAATTTAGATTTAGAATGTAATAAAGCAATACAAAATATAATAACATCAAATTATAAAAAAATAGATATATTACGAATGCTTAAAAAAACATTCTATTTTGAAATCGAAGATACACGAATACAAAAAGGCGCTAGGAAAAGAACGCCACGTAAATAACTCGAAATTGGACAGTTTCGTCAATTACTCCGTCTGAGATTATGTTTACTCGGGAGTTATGACGACGCATTAGTTCTGTTCTTTTGTAGCTTTTAAAAACACAAACGCTTACGAAATTAAGGTTAATTTCTTATAAATTCTGGCGTCATCGGAATTCATTTGGAAATTAATCTTGGCACCGCTTGCGGTGCGTTCTTCATACAATTTTTTGACGTGATACATCTATTGGAGCTCTTAAGGGGTACCTCTGACTGTTGTGATGGCAAACGGTATGTTATGCGTAAAGCCTCACTTTCAAGTTTCCTTTTCTGAGAACAAGAAGAAAAAAATGATAAATACTAATCACAATTTTCTCATATTAATATTGTAATTACATTTGTGTATAATTACATAATCATAATTACTCTAATACTTTGCACACGATGGTATGCGAGTTGGCAACGGGCGTGTTGTATAACGCGACATTGTGGCGTGCCAGAATCGTGACGAGGTTTAGCAAAAAAGGGGGCTCGTGCTTAGGAAATACTACGATATGCTATGTATAGTAATGTCATGTGATGATAAAATTTATAACTAATACGGAACCATATACATCACATTACAACGTTTCGATGTTTTTGGCATTATACAAATTGCAAGTAAACATGTTTACATTTAAAATAATTTACATACAGATCTAGTTTGATATTAAACTATTTTATGTAATAGCCGAGAGATCTCAGTTGGAATTCAAATCCAAGTAAGTACCTTTAAGTTTACATCAGTTTAATTCTTGCTTCTAATACGTCACGTTTCTCTGAGGGATCGCATCAGAAATGAGGTGATCCGTCAAAGAACCAAAGTCATCGGTACACATAGCCCACCGGATTAGTAAGCTGAAGTGGCAGTGGGCTGGTCATATTTGTCGTAGAACCGACAACCGTTCGGGAAAACGTGTTCTAGAGTGGAGACCGCGTCTCGGCAAACGTAGTGTAGGACGTCCTCAGGCACGGTGGAGTGACGATATACGCAAGTCGGCAGGCAGGAGCTGGATGCGAGTAGCCGGAGAAAGGAATCCAGCAGTGGACAAAAACGGGCTGATGATGATGATGATGATGATACGTCACGTGCTTATAAATTTCTGCCACATGTGTATTCAATCACTTACATCGGAACAGTACCATTATATAAAATCCATAATGTCATCTGAAGAGAGAGGAAAGTAAAAGGCACAGCAAAATGTCTTATTACTAAACTTACTGAAAACAACTAATAGTATAATTCCGAGTCACAAAATGAAGAAAAGGGATGAAAAATGCGATGAATATGTAATAGCAAAGAAGTATTTGTGAAATAAACTGAACAATAACCGAATGTCGTATCTCATTACAAGACGGATATTAAATATGGACAAGGTAAGAGGTTTACTAAATAAAAGGTCCATGTATATGAAAGGATGTGATATTTCAAAAAAATATGGATATGACTAGATACAGAGATTAATGTAAGAAACAACACACTGTAACAATCATCCTTACAAAAAGGTAGGGTTTTGTGCTCACTTATCCAGGTAGGTACACATCCCTTACTTACTATTGTTGTTTGAGAGGTGTGTAGGCCAGTACAGGCACATCTTCATAAATAAACAATCTTCTAATTTTTAAGGACGGCGGCGCATTGGCGACGCAAATAATTGTACTTATTTCTTAGAGCGCCAATGTCTATCAGTAGTGTTGGCAACTTACCATCAGGTGGTCTATTGTGGAAATGTTTCAAGAGTGTACAGCATTAAGCCCTGTAGCACTCACTATTAGTGCGGTGCGGTTTGGATATATATTTATGTTACATAAGATGACTTATCATTTAGCTATAAAATATACACATATATATTTATTTTGTAATAACTTAAATATTCTACTAAATAAGGTAAGTGTTACATCAATTAAAAAGCCAGGCATTTTTGATACTGAAATATATTGAAATTGAAATTGTGATAGTTTGGCCAAATAAAATTTTCTCTTGCTGCGATTCATTATGGCTGGCATAGTTTGTAGCGCAAATCGTTTCCATGTTTCATATTCCAGAGAACATTTCACTTATATTACAAAAGACATAAACACGATAACATTTGAAACTAATATTCATAATTATTACGATTCAAGATACCGAGACGATTACTTTGTATGAATTATTTTGCCAGATATCAGCATGATACTGCCGTTCTTCCACTCCGATTGTGTTGACGGCGACGGCTGTTTTTGTGCGAAAAATTTGACAATAACAACGTCCTGTGCTCACTGACTCGGCAGTGTACTTAAATATTATTCATCTGTCTTTCTTATTAACCTAATTAAATTCAAACACCTCCTAGATAATAGTTACACTAGGTCCATTAGTCTCTAACATAAGGATGTAGTATAAACACATTTAGTTAAAATAACTCTAAATATCAATTTGATTATTTCGTTCGTCAGAAATGACGAATTTCTATACAAACTTTAATCCTTCCTACCCACTAAAAATATGTTTTTGAATAATCCTTCCACAATGTTCACTTACGTTTCATCATTATTTTAAAATTAGTTCCTAAATTTTACCTTGAGGCCTATATCATTATGTCTAAACCTGCACTCTGTTAGCTAGTCAATTAAAAATGTTATTAAGTGTGTAATTCATAGTTACTAAATTATCCGTTGGATTTGCTAATGTGACTAAATGCTTAACGCTTATTGGTCGTCTCTTGCATCGTCAACTGCCATCTACCAATAACCATTCAGATTAAACCAAAATTTGGGGATTTGACTTTGATCAGCGATTTAGCAATAGCAGATAAGTCTATTGTTACATTAAATATTAAGTAAATATTAAACAATACAGTTTAATTTCTTCATAATTACTATAAAAATCATCACTGTTAAAAGTTATTTCAAAGTAGTTTTAAAATAGACGAAAAAGACATAAATTAGTCAACATTGATTACTTACGAAAGACACTTTAGAAGTTTTAGGAGAGCGTTAGGTCACCGCGCTCCGATTAGCCATCAGATTGAGATCAAAGTGTCTCTCAAAACTGGATGGGAACTGTAAATTTTAGAAGTAATTATCAATGCCATACTTACTTTTCAGTCTACAGTGGACGTGTGATGATGATAACCTTTAGGTATCTAGACTATACAAACTAAAAAATACGCCTTTAATTTAACGTGATCAAAGACATAACACTGGCATACTGTTAAAGTACACTTAAGGGACTTTTTAGAAATTTTATTTTGCTCATGAATTTTTTAATAGTGTAATATCCTACAGTTGCAAAGTTCTTGTTGATCAGTCAATAGTTTAGCTTATGAGGTTAATAATTACGTCTAAACGACAGGTCAGGATCAAGTAGGGTCACAGCGGCGGGAATTTGCTCAAGAAGAATTCATTAATGTAGAAAAGATACTTTTTCAAAAATAAAGCATTTTAAAATGGGATTTTCTGACAGAGGAGATTATAATCTGAAGTTTGGTCAGATCAAATCCATTTTTTATGAAAATATCGCCAATTTTTGTACCGGTCAATATTTGATCACTTTATTATGATTTTTTTTATTCCACAATAATAAAACCTAAATTATCAGTTACTTAGGACAATAATTAATGACCAAATGCAAATTTCCGAGTGATTATTTTGAATTATTTTGTCAAACATGACGCTGCGCTTCTGTCCCAGGACTGTAAGTGACTTTTCAAATATGCATGCATTCGGTTGCCGTTTAACGGCTCGGTGATGTACCGTGCTAACTGTTCCACATGTAAACTCTTCACACATGGTTAACTGTTGCCCGGCGGTGGTTGCAATATAGTCGAGTTACCAGATTGAAGATGTTTAAATTAAAATATTCATAATTATAAACCTATGTATATGTATTTTAGAGCCTAGATGACCCAGTGGTTAGAACACGTGCATCTTAACAGCTGTTCCGTGTTCAAACCCTTACAATCACTAAAGAATATTATATGCTTAATTTATGTTTATAATTCATCTCGAAATCGATTGTTAAGGAAAACATCGTGAAAAAACCTGCATTAATTTCATAGAAATTCTGCAACATGTGTATTCCACCAACCCGCATTGGCATCTACTTCTCAAAGGAAGAGGAGGCCTTAGCACAGCAGTGGGAAATTTACAGGCTGTTGTTATTTTATGTATTTTCATAGTTGCCTTATCTTGATGTTGTCTTTATTTATTTTACTTTAACAAGTAAAATACAAACATCAACGTCAATTCCGTCAGACATTTTACGTCCAACGTCCAAGCTCCTGATGTCACATCCTCGATGTTATTCGCAGTATATTCAAATAAATGAGTGTGGCCCAATTCTTGAATGTGATGTTGAATTATATTTCGGGGACTATGGGATTTTGAGTAATATGAAAATTATAAAACAAAAGAAACCAAAACTGAAAAGGTCTTTCAGATAGAATTTATAAAGTATTAATTATCAGTAGTCAAAGATAATTCAGAAGATTGTTCATTGCCCTTGATACTGAGTCATATGGCAATTGTAGAAGAAAATTCCCGTGAATACAGGTTGTTGTCATCGTTAAATTGTTCGTAGAGTGCAATCTAACAATCCGGTCGCAAAAGTGTAGTGTCATGATGATATTTCACATTATAATTAACTAGCGACCCGTCCCGGCTTCGCATGCAATGCTGACAGTAAATATACTACAGAATTTGTTTAATTACGACATCACATTAGAAACTTCTAAAATTATCAATGTTTCTTTACTATGTTGTGTATGCATCATAACCTTCCTCTCTATTAACTATGTATTAAAAAAACCGCATCAAATTCTTTTCCCGATTTTAAAGATCTAAGCATATATAGGAAAAAAAGCGGAAAGTGACTTTTTTATACAATGTAAGGATTCCGAATAATTTTGGTTTATAAAATCATAATAGGCGTTTTTGTATTGTCTTCAAGAAGCATTGTTTTGAAACTAGGGAAATCATTAAAATATTTATACATAATTTCTATATAAATATAGATAAGAGATAAGATTAGACTAATAACAAGATATGAATTACAACTGAACACTTATCATTCGTAGTTATGTATCATGTTACTAACCTCAAATATAGATATATTAACTTAAAATTGTCGCGCGTCAATACAATACAAAATAAATGTTTTATTGCACACCAAAAAGGAAAATAATATACAGGGATATCCAAGAGTCAAAATTCAAAGAGTTTTTAAGAAGAAAGCATAAATATATATGGCTACTTCAACCTTCTTCGAATCGCCCTGCTACCCGTATAAGTTTTCAACCGACTTCCAAAAGGAGGAGGTTATCAATTCGTCTGTATTTTTTTTTTTTTTTTTTTTATGTTTGTTACCTCATAACTTTTCACTGGGTGGACCGATTTTGATAATTTTTTTTTGTTTGAAAGGTAGTGCTTCCCGTGGGGTCCCATTTTTTTTAATTTTTTTTCCGATGATGGTATCCATATGAAAACGACATAAGTCTTAAATTTGCATTATGTATATGCGCGACAAATCGGTGAATAACTGAAAATCACGTTAACCAATTTTGATAATTCTTTTTTTATTATAAAATATATACTTCAAGGGTAATTTGGTGAAAGTTTGGTAAGATTCTGAGCACAGGATCCATGACAAAGTAACGGAACGGAAGGGAACGGAACAATTCTGAGGAGCACGTTAGCGATACTCAGTCGAATCTTTTATTTATAGGTTATTTGGATATTTGAGTCACCTTCCGTAATGTGGTTATGTTTATGTAATTATCATAGTCGAATATTATAATCAACTAGCTACCCACCCCGGCTTCGCACGGGTGCAATACTGATACTAAATATACTACAGAATTTGTGTATTTACGACATCACATCGCAAACTTCTAAAATTATCAGTGTTTCTTTACTATATTGTTCATGTATTATATACACAAACCTTCCCCTTGAATCACACTATCTTTTAAAAAAAACCGCATCAAAATCCGTTGCGTAGATTTAAAGATATAGGGACAGAGAAAGCGACTTTGTTTTCAACCGACTTTAAAAAGGAGGAGGTTATCAATTCGTCTGTATTTTGTTTTTTTTTTTTTTTTTTTTTTTATATGTTTGTTACCTCATAACTTTTTACTGGGTGGACCGATTTTGATAATTTTTTTTTTGTTTGAAAGGTAGTGCTTCCCGTGGGGTCCCATTTTTTATTTATTTTTTTCCGATGATGGTATCCGTATGAAAACGACATAAGTCTTAAATTTGCATTATGTATATGCGCGATAAATAGGTGAATAACTCAAAATTGGTTGACACAATTTTGATGATTCTTTTAAAATTATAAAGGACATACTTTAAGGGTAGTTTGGTGAAAGTTTGGTAAGGTTCTGAGTATAGGATCCATGACAAATTAAGGGAACGGGAGGGAACGGAACAATTCTGAGGAGCACGTTAGCAATACTCGATCGAATCTTTTATTTATGGGTTACTTGGATATTTAAATCATCTTCCGGAACGTGGTTATGTTCATGTAATTGTCATAATCGAATTATATAATTAACTAGCGACCCGCCCCGACTTCTCACGGGTGCAAAACTGATACTAAATATACTAAAGAATTTGTTTATTTACGACATCACATTGCAAAATTCTAAAATTGTCAGTGTTTCTTTACTATATTGTTCATTTATTATATACACAAACGTTCCCCTTGAATCACACTATCTATTAAAAAAAACCGCATCAAAATCCGTTGCGTAGTTTTAAAGATATAGGGACAGAGAAAGCGACTTTGTATATTATGTATTGACGGAACTCCTAAACGGCTTACAGTTAGGGTGCGATTTGGGGCAGAATTTCTTACTGTCTTTAATCAAGTTTTGTGTATATGATTTGATGTCATATGATGTACGACTTAGCATACGAATAGCTCTTTTGCAAAGTTTTTTTACTGAGGTCGATTACAGCTCATTCGAGGGTGGTAGTTTATGCCGCATGACGTATTAAAGCCGCATTTTCGAAAATCTATTTTTGCTTTATTCGAAAGTTTCTTTTGAAATTGTCCCCGAAGTAGTTTCTGATTCTTATAAACGGCACGGTTAATCTATCCATATTAAAAAAAATGTTAGTCTACATCAGCTTCACTTAAAATCAAAAAATAAATAAAATTTTAACAAAAAGAAAAACCGACTTCAAACAAAACACTATTTTAAAACAAATAAAAATGTACTAAAAAGTAATAAAAATAATTGCATATTTAACATATTTTTGAGAGTCCTCCTAGGTAAAATGAAATGAAAAATATTAGACTACTTAAAAGACGATTTACGATTATATAATGTAGTTATAATTATTGCTATATTTGGAGTCGGTGTCAGTCAACCTACACTATATCTATCAAAAAACAATACGAGAATACTTTAAGAAATATGTTTCTTACAAATTACCTTTTATACGACATTATACTGGGTCAATCAAGAGGCTCGTATCGCTTCTTTCTTTTGATTGTTGAAGCGTGTACCCGTGGCTGACACCGGCTCCAAATATAACAATAACTATAACTACGTTATATAATCGTAAATCGACTTTTAAGTAGTCTAATATTTTTCATTTCATTTTACCTAGGAGGACTCTCGAAAATATGTTAAATATGCAATTAATTTTATTACTTTTTAGTACATTTTTATTTGTTTTAAAATAGTGATTTGTTTGAAGTCGGTTTTTCTTTTTGTTAAAATTTTATTTATTAGTAAAGAGATTGATTGGGGAGGACGGTTTTAAAGTAAAGAAACACTGATAATTTTAGAAGTTTCTAATGTAACTCAAAATTATCTGTCAGTTAAATTTACTTGGTGGTAGGGCTTTGTGCAAGCCCGTCTGGGTAGGTACTACCCACTTTTCAGTTATTCTACCGCCAAATAACAGTACTCAGTATAGTTGTTATGGTTTGAAGGGTGAGTGAGCCAGTGTAGTTACAGGCACAAGGGACATGACATCTTAGTTCCCAAGGTTGGTGGCACATTGAAAATGTATGGAATTGTTATATTTCTTACAGCGTCATTGTCTATGAGTGATGGTGACCACTTACCATTTGGTGGCCCATATGCTCGTCCGCCAAACTATATTATAAAAAAATGTATTGTCGTAAGTAAACACATTTTTTGTATTATATTTAGTATCGGTATTTTACTCGTGCAAAGCTGGGGCGCTATTATACGCATAGTAGGCACATAAAAATCCATCTCAATCTTTCTTCATATTTAAAAATGATTCAATTCTTAACAAGGAATAGACTAACGAATATTATTAATATTTGAAAGCATTTACACTTTAATATAGCATTGAATTAAATTATATACTATGTAGTGATGGATCTCCTATACGGCTCGCAGTTAGAGTGCGATATGGGGCAGAATTTCTTACTATCTATAATCAAATTTTGTGTATGTGATGTGATGTCATATGATGTACGAAATATAGTTGGTCTTTTTCAAAGTTTTTTTGCTGAGTTCGATTACAGCTCTTTCGAGGGATCCTTGTAGTTTACGCCGCGTGACGTATTAAATCCGCATTCTCGAAAGTCTATTTTTGCTTTATTCGCAAGTTTCCTTTGAAATTGTCCTCGAAGTAGTTTCTGACTCATATAAACGGAACGCTTAATCTATCTATATTTAAAAAAAAATTAGTTAGTCAACATCAGCTTCACTTAAAATCAAAAAATAAATAAAAATTTAAAAAAAAAGAAAAACCGACTTCAAACAAAACACTATTTTAAAACAAATGAATATGCACGAAAAAGTAATAAAAATAATTGCGTATTCAACATATTTTTTAGAGTCTTCCTAAGTTAAATGAAATGAAAAATATTAGACTACTTAAAAGTCGATTAACGATTATATCATGTAGTTATAATTATTGTTATATTTGGAGTCGGTGTCAGCCAATAAAACCCTACAGTATATCTATCAAAAAACAATACGAGAATACTTTAACAAATATGTTTTTTACAAATTACCTTTTACATAATAATATACTGGATCAATCAAGGGGCTCGTATCGCTTCTTTCTTTTGATTGTTGGGACAAGGGCACCGTGGCTGACACCGGCTCCAAATATACCAATAACTATAACTACATGATATAATCGTTAATCGACTTTTAAGTAGTCTATTATTATATATTTTTCATTTCATTTAACTTAGGAAGACTCTAAAAAATATGTTGAATACGCAATTATTTTTATTACTTTTTCGTGCATATTCATTTGTTTTAAAATAGTGTTTTGTTTGAAGTCGGTTTTTCTTTTTTTTTAAATTTTTATTTTATATATTTTTTTTCCTAATTAAGTCATTACAAACTAACGTCTTCTTATTTAAGGGTACATTACATTATGTCCAATTTATATGACCAGACGCGTTGTATACAATTTTACATTCACATACAATATTACCATTTGTGTTAATAAACACTAAAGCTAATTAAAATATATATAAATAACTCCCTTATATGGTGTTTTTCTTTTTTAAAACACTAGAATCTAATGGTACGTGGTAGGCATTAATGATTTGGATGAAAATTTATAAGAGGTTGAATATAATAATAACTTGTTGATGTTCCAAGCCTCTAAGAATAGTACTAATACTTTCTAATACTTTGGTGTGGGTTTAAAGAGCGTTGAGCTACAAGCAAAAAGGACGTAACATCTTAATTGGCATGACTATGGCTTTGAAAGAATAAGTGGAGTTAAATATTTGTAGCGAAAACTGTATGAAGTGAGGGGTTATTAGATTAAAAAATAGTTAATTTCTTTTTTGTGACTTGTATAAATTATATAAAAAAAATAGCTCTAAATTTTTTGTAGACGAATCAATGTGAACAAATATTACCTATACCACTGGGTATAATTTTACCGTTTATTTTTATGAATTCTTTAACTAGAAATGATGAAATTAAAGCAAGTTTATATGTAGTGCTATTTATTTTATAACAATAATAAATAGGTGTTCTCATGAAATTTCCGTTAACTACCGAACATGAAGTGAATAATAAACACATGAGAACCCAGTAATGCTTGTCGTATTTTACCTATTTATCCTAGTCTAAGATCTACGTGTTCTATCTACTACAAGATATCGGTTTTCTGTATGTGGAAATAATTTAAATAATGACATAATTTCTGTATAGTTTTTATTTAATTCATCGAGCTTAATTATATATCTGAACGCATAAATAGTTGAAGAGTCAAAGCTTTCTTCATCCACTCAAAGAAATCCTTTTGAAAACTTAAAACGACTTTGTGAAGAAGAAACGCAGAAACTCGACAAAGCTTTGTGGTCGCCTCGATGTCTTTATACGGATATTAGATATTATTTACTAACAATTTAAATTTTCAAGCTATTCCATATAGAAATAGAAGTTGAGTTTGAATCTTTAAAAAGAATGGAATGAAGATACTTTGGAATCAGTGATAGAGTCACCTGTCCGCCCAGTCGTAGCGCCGACTCCCGTTTACGGCTCTATTATATAAGTGTCGCCGGCACTTGCAGAAGTCGCAGCAGCCGATCCGATAATCCCCTCGTATATCTGAAACTTATAGCCGCCGCATTAAACTTGCCGACTTGTGAGTGTTCCTGCACCCGCTCAGTTTAAGTACTGTTGCCATTGTTTTGACGAGTTATTTTATCAAATATTATATTTTAAGCTTAAGTGGAGTTCAGAATTATTATTAAACATGTTTGTGACGTCAGTCTAGTTTTTCATACTGAGTATTATATTGAAATCTTATTTCGAGTTTGTAGATTTTTATTTGCCTTGTATTAATAATGTATTTATTCCTTTAGTAAAAGTTGGAGAATTAAAATTTTTAGTCGACGTAGTATGGAATAACAATTGTGTCGAAAACGTAATACTGTTCGCACTTGTGTTAATATCAATTCAATGAAGTTATTTCTCTGTCCTTGTTTTTATTACAGATTAAAGGTTACCCTGTAAAAACTCTCGTTCTTTTCCTGATATCGTGATAACTTGATTTTATTCTTTCTATTGTGCACTGCACTTGGCTAAGCGTTAAAATACGTGGCGATTACATCTTTATTATAAGTTACATAAAATGAACAAACGAATCGCAATATTTCTTAGTCAAGTCATATTTCATAGCAAAGTAATTAATAAATAAGAGATTTAAGTATATATGGATTATAAAAGCAAATTGTCACAAATAAAAATTGCTATTATTATCAGTAAGGGGCTAATAATCGAGAAGACTTTCGAGCGATTATTAATATTACAATTGACATTATAAATAGTTATATAATTATAGTTTTAGAACGACGACTCATTTCTATAACGCTGAGTGTTATTCGTGTTCAAAGGCGAGTTTTAATATATGGGTATGGACTCGCTGAGCGGTCGGCGCGGCGTCAACCGAATTGCTCGCTATCAAAACTTCTTACATCGCTGGGAAATAAAAGGGTGTAAATGTGATTCGTCATTTGTTCGAATTAATATAAAAAGTATAAATTGAACCTTAGTATGCAATTGTACATTTATCTTAACGTTATTATTTTTTTTATCCTAAATAATAATAAAATGAGGTGCCTGTTGTATGCTAAGTTACTAGTACTTATTTCTTTGAGTATTTAACCGTTATTGTGTTTTTTAATGGATCTTAGTCCCACAAACTGGCGAATTAAAGTATGCACATTAAAACAAACGTGAAAAATCTTTGATGTAATGAAGTGCCTTACTTACAGCGCATGCCGGCTGTTGCGTTTCTTTTCCTCGCTACTTTACTCAGATGAAAGTTATTTCGCTCCTGAGCAAACAGCTTGCGTTCCAACCTTATGATATAACAGCACACTTTAAAGCTTACGGAATATTTGTATGAATCCTGTAACGACGGTTTTTTTAAACACCAAGATTTCTTGGTTCACATTTTTTTTTGTTTTATGCAAACACTCGAATTAAAAATGTTCATGATCTATCATTATTAAAAGCGTGAATGTAATGCAAATTGATATAATATTACTATATTGTGGTTTATTTATATTGGAATGACGAACATTATAAGCTGATTGAGTAAAATCTCCTTTCCAGTGTTCCATATCTTCTGAAAGAATCGATAAACATAACTCAAGCTATTACCATGACAATAGCCGCGGGAGCCGCAACAATTCCTACCCATTGAGCCGACTTCGCTCGTTATACGGAATAAATAAAGTGAGAAGACCCTTGAAGGCTAAGTATTTCTTCGCCGATAAACAATTACATTTAAATTTAGTAAACTGTACTCTATGCCAATACATATAAAGTTCGAATCGACTGAACATTTAAAGGTGTCGGCTGTTGAATCTCGAGAGGCGCGATGGCGACGTAATTGCTTATAGCCCTTTATGTTTAGCTTTATTCGCTAGATAGCATTGTCGTGCCTCACCGATGCTCAAACACAATTTGTTCGGCACGGGTCCGCGTGTCAACGATGTCATTGTTAAAATTAAGTCGCCTTTGTCAGTTGAAGAGTCTATTAGCGCTACGGTGCTGCAGTTAAGTCATAAAATTCAAGTTCCCATTAAACTTTTTCCGCCTCGCCTTTATTAAGGCGTTTTGCGCTCACGGTGTTATCACAAAGGCCTAAAAGAAAAATGCCGGTGGCTATAAAAATCTTAAGGTGAACATAATTACTGAACATAGTAAGGCGTTTTATGTTTTTAATTTCTACTATTTAGATTCCGATTTCCAATCATTTGGATATTCGCATTTCATGTGTCCGAATATCGACAAAATATTATATATCTTATATAAACTAATTTTCAGCATTTAGTTTGGTTTTAGCTGACTTCACTTTCAATTGTAAGTTTCAAATAATATCATCGGTGTAAATTTGTACAAATAAAAATTTTTTTTTCAATCTCCTCGCAAATAACTTATCAATATATGTATTTATAAAATCTTATGTATTTTAAAAATACTACTATAAAAGTTAAAAATATATGACTGGAATATAGCTTCTTCCTTTGCTTTAAAAGATTTATTGAAGCCGATGCATAAATCTCAAAAATAATTTATAAGAAAGTTACTTGAATTATATAAACAAAATTGCCACAAAACATAATTATATGTTGGCTCTTGTTTTATATTTGTTACATTGTAATTTTAATATTTATTTTCCAGCAACTGAGAATCCATGTGGAGGCAATGAAACAACCTTTTAAAGAAAGCATTACCAAGTGAAACTGGTCGTCAGACTTATAAGTTTAATAAATGGGAAAAGGGCAAGTAAAATATGTATGTAAAGTTTTATATTTAATCATGAATTTGGCATTGAAACCAACGTCTGCTACAATAAGTCGCCAGAAGATGATTTCGCAATAACGCGAAGGGAAAAAGTCAATCCTGAAGTATTTGTAACAAACGTGGAACTGCTGCACAAAAAAAAAGATTTAAAGTAAAATAAAATATAAAGACATCTTACATGGTTACTGTTTAAAGCTTACTTGCGTAAGTTTGCTTTTATTGACAATAAAATAAAGTATTTGTTGCAATCGTACAGTAATAGGGCGGTAGGTACTAGCAACCCACAGGCGCTTACAGCGCTTGAGAGCAATCGCTCCCAAGCTCACAATAAAGTTTCGATATCAAAAATCGAGTGTCGAATGCGACCGCTTCGACAAATTGCCCTCATAAAACGGGCGGCGCTGCCCGCCGACTTTATGACGACTTGCATTTCTCTGTGCGATACTGCGCTCAAACTTGGGGAAATAAAGCCTCGATCGGATCGAGAGCGCCTGCAACTTATACGAACATTTATGTTCATTCCGCACTTTATTTTATTCAACTGTAGCTGAACAATACAAATAAACCGCGCAAATTTCGGATTTGTAAAACTACGGTCAGCGCCGACTCGCTTGCAGACTGATTTAGGTTTGTTACAATTTCACTTTCCATTCAGGCAGCGGTTTTATTGGTAGAGTGAATAATTATTATATAATATTTTAGTTTAAAACATAGTCTGTCCGGCTGCACAGAAATAATCTTTCTAGTGATTGTATCTCATCAAGTACTGTCGATTATTTTGTGGAATCGATTGTATGTTACTGGTACCAATTGTGTAAATATGTATAGGTAATGTTCATTTTGTATTCTCTCAACTGCTATGCTATATTAAAAACTAGCTGTGCCCGCGATCTTGTGCGCCATTGACTATAAAAAATGTAGCCTAAGTTACTCTCTACTATATCAGTTATCTGCCAGTGAAAGTCCCGTCAAAATCGGTCCAGCTGTTCCACAGATTAGCTGGAACACACAGACCGACAGAAATTGTAAAAAATGTTATTTTGGTATATGTATGGTGTATAAATACATATGCATTGAGTAAAAAGGGCTATTTTAATATTACAAACAGACACCCCATTTTTATTATATGTATAGATAGGAAATTTAATGATAATTATTTAATCTAATGTATTGGAATAAAATAACACTATAATAATTGGAGATTTTTTTCCTATTTAGAAAGCTTTGCGAATTCTTCCCGTCGCAATTTAAATAATATTTCCTAGTGGATATAGAGTAGGCCGGCAGCATACGTAAGTGATAAGGTCGTAAAAAGACCTTTATTTATACAAAGGTAGTAAATCTGAAGAGAGAGGAATGCGACGCTTCGTCCCAACCAAATACATACATGCTTGTAATTCAACCACAGCAGGATTATTTATTTTTCATTGCCCTCGTGCTTCATTTGTTATCAAATGTCTTTAGTTTACTTTCAGATTACATTTAATACACTTTATGTAGTTCGTGAAAAAGACATTTATTAACAGTTCCAAATGTTTCAATGAATCCCAAATTAGGTTGATACGATTGTTCCATAAGACGTTTGAATGATAATGTTTAGATTTTTTTAATATTATTTGTTTAAATTTCTAAGTATATTATAAAGAATGGCAACTATCTGTATAATGTTAATATCAGTGTCTCTATTTTTATCAGTAAATAATATTTATTGTTTTCATTCTTGTTCTTATAAATCTTTTGTTCTATTTAGAGGATTTTTTAAACAATGGCTTGCATAGACCTTATTAGAAATATGAAATAATCTCTTCTTGTCATTATCCATGTGACCGTGATCAATTTGTTTCTTTTTTTTATTGGATATTAGGACTTTATATAAGCCCGTCTGGGTAGGTACTACTCATTTATCATATATTTTTCTACCAAGCAATGCATTGTATTATTGTGTTCTAGTTTGAACGTTGAGCAAGCCAATGTAACTACGAACACAAAGGAGATTGTAACTTATTCTGAAGGCTGGGGGTGCAAGGAATGATGAAACACATTTGATTAGAGGTGCAAGGAATGATGAATGTCTATGTGTGGTGATCACCGCTTCCAAATTGCAGTCCACGTATCAATATCATCAAAAAAAAAAAAAAAAAACAAGAAAACAACAACCTCCAGTCTAAGATTGTAGACAATATCTACGGGCCACGTTTGCTCGTATTGTTTTCCAAAAAAAAGTAGCTCCCCCAGATTTTAAATTTAAAGTACAGTATTCTTCATACCGTATTATTTGCATATAGCATTACGTGTTGACTGTAGTATTTTTCACGTGCATTGTTCGTATTTGCCAAACATCGTTTGCACGAGATGTTTGAGGTGTGGAGTGAGAAGTAAATATTGTATGAAGTTCAGTCGCGGCGCGACGCACCTGTTGATGCTCCGGCTGATGACTGCTCATTGTATGCTGGTTTTATCATTATGTCAATTTGGTTATTTAATTTTGGAACATGTGAAAGATGAATAGATAATTAATGGACTTTAAACCCAATTCGATGCATAATTTCCTAATGGATAGAACACGCTATTTACCAAAGATTTCGAAATTTAAATCTGATCAAGCACCTCTGAATTTCCATGTCATTGTCATTTTGTTATTATGATTCATCTCGTGTTCAATGTTAGGAGAAAATATCGTGAGTAACTTGCATACGTCGGATAAAATCTACCACATGTGTAATCCGCAGTAGAATAGCCTGAGAGGAAAGAAGGCCTTAGCCCAGCTGTGGGACGTTTTATGCCGTAGCCTTACATTTTAAATTACCGCGAAGCATGATGTGTATATTCATTGAAGTATTAATACCCTTCACATTGAGTTAAGTTATCGCTAACTTGTTGCATCTGTACTTTGAACAATAGTTATGATAATAATAATTGTAAAATTGTTTAAAAAAAGGCTTATTACTTTAATAATATTTTTATATTCGTATTTGCTATTCCGTATAATTTAATTTACCCTCTAGGATAATAACTGTTTAGTGGTAATTTTTTTGGTTTCGTTTTACTATTTACTACAATGCCGAAAGTATTTTTTTTCGAGTTGAATATGTATGCAGTGTGGAGGCTGTTAAACAAAGTTTTATCCTCATAAATGTTTTAGATATTTTAGGGGTTTTAACGTTCCGTTTGTATACAACAATACAAATATAATTTGAAGTTGTTTCTTGAACAAGATGGATCAGTGCACGAGTACATACAGAATAGTAGACAAACTAGGGCCGTCTGGTTTCCAGGAAATAAACGTTATTCTAGTAGATAGATATTCCTTAACTAAATAAAAAAGCGGCTGCTTTTCCACTTTGACATACATATATACTCAAAGCACTCAAACGCTGTGATCAAAGCCGGAGTGAAGTTATGCAAAAAAAAAATTATCATTTTAAACTTGAATTTGGAATTGCAAAAATAAATATTCGGTTTCATAGTTGGATTTGTAAAGCGGAACTATTCAAACGTTACTAGTGAAATACAAACATACCGAGGTCATTCAATTTTGTGTATGTACATACTCGTTTGTATAGAAACAGATCAAATATTTCGGTTATTGCGTGTTATAGTATGTTTACTTGTCTTAACCATTATAGTTAGGTCCCTAATTGGCGTGCAAAATTTATACACACACAACGACTGCAGGTATGGTACAGGATTTCGGTTGGGAAAATTAGAAAATATTTTTTATACAAGAGAAAACATTATGCCTATGTACTACAGATTGGAAGGCTTATGCTAATGCTGGGGGATATCTATGTCGTAAATGCTATTACCGCATATTTTATCAGTATACGATGTCAATAACTCTAAAATTTCTATAAGGTATGCAAGAGAATTCTGACTATATAATAAAGAGTGGTTTCTAGCTAAAACGTAGCCATTTGAGTTTAGAATGGAATTTTGATATATCGTCATATTTGCAAGCCTGAAAATCTGATTGCAATGTTTTGAAGTTATTTAAGTTTATTAGCAAACCTCGGTTAAATTAAAACATTTGTCTAGTCGAGAATTGTTAGGAAGAGATTCGGATAAATTATTTTTGTAGGTATTTAAAATTACGAATTTTGCGTAACAAGTTCATATGGAACGTCGGTGAGAACTAAGTATAATATAAAATTTCCTTAGGGGTTTAAAAAGCGGATGAAAGTTTGATGATGATGATGGAAATATGGATATCAGTGCTTAGGCAATAAATATAGTTGTTTAAGTGTCTTAGAAAAATCATCTAAGAGGGTGAAAATTTAGTTGAATTTTCTCAATTATCAATGCTAGAAATATGAAATATTTGGCGTAAAAATGCTGTTTAGACTATTTATAGGTAAAAGGTAGTTGGTATAGTGTTTTTGAAAATTTAATTCAAAATACATTCGTCCTAAAAATATAAAAACCAATATTATACACTTTATCGATAAGTCGTCAAAATGCCCTTGAAAAATTATAAATATTTGAAAAATGGTGTATAGGTATTGTTAACAATTAAATCTCGATTACAGAAATTTGGGACCTTTTTTCAACACGTATTAAGCTTTTGTGATGAGGTGTATCCTGCATCATTTGATTGAGTATTTTGGCCATAAATTATATATAAACGCCGTTTTGATGTAACGGTATTTCAGAGAATCGATAATCGTTTGACTCCCAAAACTAGCCATAAAATGACGATGATGATGAATTCTACACAGTAGTAGAATCTTATATTTGATTAGCATTGCATACTATATTTATATTTGTGTCGTGACTGAGGTTAAATTTAATCATATGAAAGCAGACATTTTAAATTCAAAAAAGTGTTGGTGTCTGAATAATGCCTCCGATCCGATCCGATGTTATATAGTATCAGGTACACAGAAAGTAATAAACTAAAATAGTATTTCGCTCAATGCCTAAACTGCAAATGCGTTAGGTTAGGTACTGGCTAAGTAAAAATCAGTACTTACTTACTTATCTTAGTGTTCAGTTAATTTACAGGCACAAGGGATAACAACAGATTCATAACCATTGTAGACACGTAAACGGTATAAGAATCCAAATATTTATCAACGCAGGTTATTCTTTTGTCAGTTTAACATTATATAAATATATGATTTTATTATTTGTCGTCTCAAGAGACACATCTCACTAATAATACAAGATTTATAGAAGACGGCTGTCATATCATGACTGCGTTATTTTAGCTTATTATTATGATATAATTTCTGGTCGGAGAAAGACTTAGATTATATAAAAATAACATGTTAGTAATCACTGATAATTTATTGGTTTACAAGTAATATAAAACACAACACAGCCTTATTAATAAAGTTAAAATAAATCCACAATCGACAACAATTTTTCCGATGTGAGAGATTAGCAACGTTTTTTATTCCATTAACTTATTGGGTTTTAGAACGGATTTTATTCGTTAGCACTTACAATGCGCTTGTGAGCATTTAAATGTAGAACGTTAAAATATGGCAGCGAAGCCAAGAGATTAGCGACTATTAGTGGGACGTGGAGCGTCTGCTGGCTTAGTGGCGGACATTAATCCTTCATTACGTTTGGTAATTAGACGGTAAAGGCTATTAGTGGGATTACTATCATGCGAGTGTTCAAAGAGATTTGTATTATGCGAGCATCGGCAGCGGGGCGGCAGCGGTGTTCAATATGAGCGGCGGTTAGCAGTCGCGTTAATGCACCGCAATCGACGCTAAGTACGGGACAATGACGCACACGTTCCGCTCTAGATATGTTAGAGGCCCGATTTAATTGAAGTAATATAATTATACTAAAAAGCAGGGAAAAATAAAAATATTTGTATAAGTACGTATTTAGGTTTCTATTTAAGTTGCAAATACTACATACAGAACAACAACTTATATTATGAGTCTCTATATCAATTATTTCTAGTGATAGATTTTTAAAACAAAATACTTGGATTCGGAAATAAAGTGTCAAAAAAAAAATCGCTATTATTTTATGTATTAAAATTATTCTAGATTATATTTCACGGACGAAAATTGCATAACAGTCCAATCCTTATTAAAGTGTTATAAAATAATATATATTTTCCATTTTTCAGTTTAAATAAAGATCAAAAACATCACCATTTATATAGCCAATAAAAAGTTCAAATATATTAGTTTATTTTTCAACCGTATTGTCGCTGAACGAAGGTTGTATTGTATAGAGAACAAAAGGTCCTCTGAATAATCTGGGAAATAACTAATACAAATAAACCCGATAGAGTCTATTGTGAGCAAAGTCGAAGTGGACAATTGCGTTTTAAAAAACTAAATTAGCTCTTCGGTAAATAAAATATGACCGTGACAATTTATATTGTTTCTATAAAAATAAACTACATTATTTTATTTAGTTCTAATACATGTATATGTTATCGGTTTCAATGAAGATCGATGCATGCAATAATTGTAATTATAAACTATTATTCTACAAGCTGCACTATTAATATAGTAGGTTATATTTTATTATTGTAAAAAGAAAAATATGTTTTTTTATTTAGTTTAAATAGTAAATAGAAAATTGTTGACACATTATTAGCTTTGATTAAACAACAAAGTTTTATAAAGCGCAATCAGCTTAGAGAGTTTTAGCGGCAATTAATAAACTAACAGAATTTTAATTACCAAGGGAAACTATAAAAAGGGAAATACTGAAGAATAATAATAATTATTAAACTTATTACAATTATTAAAAACATTTAAATAAAGAACAAAGAAAGAATCGTGGTTTTATTCCTTAAATGTTTGGAGTACATTATAAAAATGATATAATATTTAAGTGTAATAATGATTGTTGAAAAATACTAGTATATTTTTGTATTTATTTGCTAGTAGGATTTTGTACCAGCCTGTTGTGTAGCTATTACCAACTAATCAGTATTCTGCCGCCAAACACCGATACTTAGTAATGTTATGTAGTATGAAGGGTGAGTGAGCCAGGGTATGTACTACAAAGAACATAATATTTTAGTTCCAAGGTCGGTGACATTGGTAATACGAAGAATGATTAATATTTCTTACAATACCATTATGTCTATGGACAAGGGTGACCATTTATCATGAGGCTCATTTGCCAGTTCGCCAAACTATACGATATAAAAACATAGGTTTTTATTTATTACGTACTGTATTTCTTATGTTATATTTTATTGTTATACCCACATTAATTTATTTCCTTCTTTTTATATTGCGTTCACAACATACGCAGGTATACTGGTTTTTCAGAGGACCAGTACTTTGATCAAAGCACTTTGATCCTTCAAATCACAAATTAAATAAATAAATAAATATTGGACAACATCACATACATTACTCTAATCCCAATGTAAGTAGCTAAAGCATTTGTAATATGGAAAATCAGAAGTAACGACGGTACCACAAACACCCAAGCCCAAGCAACATCTAGTAACTTTTTCTACATCTATTTGGCCGGGAATCGAACCCGGAATCTCGGAGTGACGTACCCTTGAAAACCGGTGTACACACTACTTGACCACGGAGGTCATAAATTGTGATTATGTTATTTGACATTATCGCTTTACCTATTTCATACTCCCTTCAGTACTACTGTACTTACATTGGTAGTTATTATATGTGTATTTTGATGAATGGACCAACTGAATATTATGTAAAGTTTAACTACTTGTAAATAATAACAAGAGCTTTGTTAATAAAACTCACTAACTATAAAAAAATAAATTCTAAATAGCAGCTCTTTTTAGTCATACGGTACCGCTTTCGTTGTAAATCTGTACGGTTTTATATTAATTAAAATAAAAAAATAAATAAACAGACATTAAATCTATAGTATTTTGAATAACTTTAGTTTTTGGCCAACAAACTGGTATAAACAATCAAACGACGAGGGCATTTATTCATGTAATGTCTCCCTGTGTGCTGATCGAATTTCGGTCTCAGCGACTCAATCTCATGGATGCAAAAATGTAAGTGCAGTCATATCATGAACCGAATGGATAGCAATCCGGGTATAAATTAGGCAGACTGGATTTAAATGCTTTCACGGAACAGGTTGATTTTGATTTATTCTGGTCCAATCTCGGGCTCGAATCTAAGGCCATGTTTAGTTTATTGATACATTACAAATGTCATTTGTATCCATTTAAATTTTCCCCGATAGCTCGCATAGTTGTAATAAAATGTTATTACACTCAAAGGTTTTGAGGTAAAATAGATAGTCTATTATAAAAGTTATATGGAGCACATGAGACTTAATAATTATCGTCAGACGAGCGCGCATTAGAGTAGTTCCCAGAGAGCTCGTAAATATGTAAGGGAAGTTTCAATTAAACGTTTGCCATTAACAGATAGACCTTCCTTTACCTTCTGTGACGTATTAATATTAGAGCATAAATAAAGCACTATGATATGAATACATTCAGCAACCGATATTAAAATAAAGCAATTCTATTCTATAAATTAAACTACATGTTTATGTTATTGAAATAGGATTAAATTAAATAAATCCAGAACTAACTCCACGTTTTTTAACTTTTGCATAATCCTGTCATCTTCGGACATCTCGTCAAAATTCTAAGTTTCACCCGCACCACCTTGATGTTAGAAAATCCACAACAGCGTGATTTCTCAGACATTTTCTGCCTCGCACAACCACTTTGTGGAACCAGCTTTCGCCGGCGGTTTTTCCGAACCGATACGACATGGGAACCTTCAAGAAAAGAGCGTACTCCTTTCTTAAAGGCCGGCAACACACATGCAAGCCCCCTGGTGTTGCAGATGTCCATGGGCGGTGGTAGTCACCAGATGTGCCTCCAGATCGGTTGCCACCTATCTCATAAAAAAAAATCTTGTGTTATGTGCTTATTTGTTATAACTTTTAAAATGTTAATTATTTGAAAACTTTTCTCTCCGAATGAATTGATAACTTAGTAAAGATAAAGAGGTATTTATTTAATTTCATTATAGAAACGAATATCTTGCCACGGGAATGATTTACTGACTTTCCGAATTGGGAAACTTGGCGTAATAAGCTTATCTTTACTTCTCTTGTTTATGCAGTGATTATCACAGATACTAATAAAATAATCAATGTTATTTTGAATATACGTAACATAATTCTAAATATTCGATTAATATCCAAGCATTTATTAATAATTAATCAATTTGTATTAGTGATAATACATTGCTTTCATTATTAAATTAGTTGATTTAGTAGCAAAAACTTAATGACGTTTAGAGACTATGTCAATAATATAATAAAATATAAATACTTGAGAGAAATTTGAGTATAGTATTCTGTGACTTTTTTTATACATCGTAAATATCTTTACAAAGATCTACAATCTTTTGTAAAAATAGCATTTGTACTGAAATACGTAATTGATATGTTTATTAATTTACTTTTAAATCGTTTTAAGTATAGTTTAAATTTGGCCTTTGCGTTATCAAACTACATCTCGTATCTGTTGAGATAAATACTCTACAAGAACTCTGACTCCTATTCGTAAGTACTGTCAAAACTTTCCGCTTTACTTCGACGTTGATGTTTTTCTGCAAACTTTAGCTAAATTTACATCAAACTAACGTTCAACTTGCTATCGCCCAAGTTACTTAAGTGTTGTCAAATTTTTAAATGTATCCCTCAAATTTAGTTTTACATCAAAACTCCAAACTTAGGATCCTTAAATGAGGAATAGTAGAAAATAAAATTGTTTTACTGATAATAATATTAATAGGTAAAGCTGAATATCTCTAGATAAGGAAGTTATTTTCCGTAACAACAACGGAGGAAACTTCACCAATTTTTTAGAACGAGGCCGAGGGATTAATTTATTTAGCAGGCGCATAATGAAATCGCTCTTCAACGGCCAACGGCTAAATATTGAGATTTTTTACCTTAATTAATATTTCTTGCCTTTGCTTTAAAAATAAATGAACAACGCCTTGCAGACATAAATATTGTAATAAAATATATTTTATGCTTCTTTGTAATGTCATTTCATGTTTCACTTTGATAAAATATTTTAGTCATATTGAAAATATAATTTATATCGTAAAGCATAGTAACTACTTTTTTTATCAAATCTAATATGATTTTATCAATATTAAAATTTGAATTTTACTTTAATCTCACAATTCGATCTTGACATAATTTAAGACAAGATTAGCTTAAAATAATTTTAATTAACGTCTCAGCTAATAATCTAGTTAATAAGTTGTATTAGAACATCGTTTAATATTATTAGTTATTATTTACTTTCATATGTGAGCACGTTATATTTGGATTTATCTACACATATAATAAAATTAAAATGTTTGTTTGTAATATTAAAATAGCCCTATTTAATATTCAATACACGGTACATATACCAAAATATATTTTTTTACAATTTTTATCGGTCTACCTGTCTGTCTGTTTGTTTCGGCTAATCTCTGGAACAGCTGGACCGATTTAACGGGACTTTCACTGGCAGATAACTGATATAATAGGGAGTAACTTAGGCGACAATAATATTTCTTTTTTGTTGAATTCAAACGCGTACAAGGTCGCGGGCACAGCTAGTGTAAATATATAAATGTGGATTTAAGTAATTTTTCACAGAATATTAGTTTGAACTAGTAAGAATTGATTTTGTATAGGTACGTGCAATGCTGGATTGCAAGATGATCAGATATAGTCCAATTATTTAAGCACTAACTTTGAAAATAAAGTGTCTCGCTCACTTGCCTGCGGTAAGTATAAAATCGTATTTAAGTATAGATACTGCAAGTTCTGTGAGGTTCCGATCCTTCTAACAAGCGGCTTAAATCAAAGCGTCCTAGCATCGCCGGCGTTTTTGTTTCGTACCTCAGTCTTTGTTGTTGGATGTACTTATAGGAGGGATTTGTTGAACATTTCGTGCCACTACATATCATACGACATTGCTGTGTTATGTTTTTGTGTATCTTTTAATTTCTATAGAAATTAGCTCTGCTTTGTGTGAGTGTAAGACAGCCTAGTCGTTACAACTTATTAATGACTATATATATTTCGCATACAGCGAAGGTCACGTTGCTTTCATGTGATCAACTTGTGTTTATGATAGCACTATTTGTTGTGTTTATCATATACATATTTATCCATCAATCTACAATAGAACGATGAGGTGGTATCCTCTCTAACTCCAAACCTCTCATAAGTAGAGGAGACCATATCCCAGCAGGTCATTTACAGGCTGTAAAGCAAAGTAAACACATACTTGGGTTGTGAGTATCGAAACTAAATAATACGCCAATCATATAAATTACATAAAATATCAAGGGAAATTTCAGAAAAATTGTAATTGGACTGATCACAATCAGGTATACGGGAATGGCTTAGGATATCCTTAGCACTGCTATGCTTCTACAACTTTCATGCAGTGCTGTAATATTTAAAAATTATTTTCCGAACTAGCGAAAACATGCTAATATGCCATATCTTTACGATAATAAGCTATTAAATAATGTGAGCTAAGTTGAGTAGTAGCGCTTGTATTGAATGTTTCTGGTCCATTGGAGCGTGACTTGCCTCGGTCGCAGGCGATGCAAAACTCCAAGGAATTTTAATATGCCATCCTTACGTTATATATGCTTTGAGCGATATGTTGAATATTTGAGATTGTTGCATAAAAACGAATTCTAATAAAAATGAAACAGTTACATTTTTTAAATAAACTCCATGTAAATAAAACAAAGTCACAAAAAATTCTTTATACATCGGCTTAAAATATTATTTTTCACTAAAAAGCCAAATATGTAAAACTGTTAGCGTTATTATTTCCAGCTTGTTATATCTTATAATCTATGACAGTATATACGGGCCTGTCGCGTTGCCAAATTAGAAGCTTCCGTGCATGTAAATGCGAGGAATAACGACCTAATAGACCAAACAAAGCAAGCCTTTTCAGTCTTTGTTAGCTTGTAGTACAGCCGAAATTGGTCTAAACTTGTGTTCGTTTACGTCGTAGTTGTCCAAATATAGTACCATGTCCAGGCAGGTGGAAACACAACTGTCGTGGAACGAAGCGACCGCGGCAAGGAAGTGGAGAATTCAGTTTTGTAGCACAAATACTATGACGCGACTTTACAAACTCCAAAGCCGCTTTGTTTGATGTACATTACGAGTTATAGAGGAAGTGAAAATTACTTAAAACGATGTACATGAGCAATGGATTTAAAATTTCGGAAAAATATAGAGTTAAAGCCATATTGTAAATTCCATATATAACGTGTGAGGGTTGTGAATGTGTTGGGAGCGCTTGTGGATACGCTCTAACGGACAATTTTGTTATTATATCATGGAACAATTGTTGTAGTATTAACGCTTAAATGACATTATAACAGCGGTCGCAATGTTGGTAGGCTTCCTAACGTGGCCGATTAAGAGTTGTGTAATGCAATATGAGTTGTAGGACCTTAAACGGGTTTAGGATTATTGCTTATTACTTCTACGACTCAACTATTATCGAGTATTACTTTTTATAATAATATACCTACTACTTTTTAGGAAAGGGTGACAGAAAAATATATACAATTATATAGAGCACATTTGTGCATATTTTAAAATGTTACCCATTGTTTGAAGTATTTTTTCCGTAATTTTTATTACGGATTCAAAATAATCTTTCGGCTTGAAAACGTGAAATTATTTCAGAAATCAAAAAAAATTTATTCATTTCGGCTTTTCGTTATTTTGTAGGAAATGAAACGTACAATATCACCTGTTCGGAATGTTGATTAAGATTGTTGAGAAAGTAACTCAGTATTTTTTGCAAGTGGATGCAAAGATTATTTGAAAAAAAAAAGTTAATATTCCGGAGGCGTGGAGTAAAATAGATATCCAAATTTCGGTCCAAGTGTGAAATAGCGGGTGCCAAACACGAAGCTTATTTAGCGCAGACTTCATCGCGAGAGAACCATCCATTAGTCGGTGTAACGACGGCGCCACCAGCGGCCATAACTCAACGCAAACGACTCTACGTTGCCTCAAACAATTTATTTAGGGCTCCTTAAAATTTAAAATTACCATTTGATTTCACCGCCATTGTTTGCAAAGAAACACGGAGAGGAGAGATACGACGGGAGAGACAAATGTGAAGTGGCTTTGTTTGTGGCGAAATATAATAAAAATATAAGATATAAAGTAGCAAGATTTATACTCTCCCGCCCTCCGCTGCGCGAGACGCTGCAGCGTGCTCGGGTCCGACGGCTTTTTGTAACATGATAGAGTAGACTCTATCATGTTACAAAAATGAAAAATGAAAATTCAATTTACTGTCCTTATTGCTGGTTTTAACATCGCTTGTATTCAAACATTGCTTATAAACTTTCCAGTCTTCACAAATCGAAAAACTATAAAATATAAATAAACATACTGGACTGACACCTCAATATACCAGCTGTATCGTCAGGGACTTAAAGTTTCGATATTTTATAGTATAATATATATTATATCATAAAGTAATAATAGTATATAAGTAATATATATATAATATCATATAATGAATGGTATTTTTGTAATCGAATCTGTAAATGATTGTGTATTTTTGAAAAGTTAAATTAGCTAAAAATCGCAACAAATACAAGTAACTAATATAACTGTTAGTGGTTCCTTAAATACCGTACACAACGACCGTACTCTACTGTCTGATGAAAATCTAATTCTTAAAAATTCAATTCCCTACCTTTTTAGAACACAATCCTTTTTCTGTCCACACGTAACATTTTCGAAACTCACTAATAAACAAAAGACGTAGAAAATCTCATATAATGACTGTAATCATTCTATTTAAAAGCTCTGCTAATATATAATTATTACATATATAAAATGTTAAATTTTTTTGTCTTCAAAGAATCTCTCTACATTAATAATGCAATAAATAATCAATTTTCGTCTATTCTACATTATATGTTAAAGAATTTTAGGTAGTTAATTTAGAAAAGAAAAGATTATAAGTTTAATTGCTACAAGTCTAGACGAGTGATTAAATTGGTCGACAACAAAGGGAAGGATTGCGGTTGGGATCCGTTAATAGTACGTCTGTGTGTGGACACTCTGACCGAACGTGGTCACGTCCCGCGACGCTGCTCGCTAACGAAGGATAAACAAGCGACGGCCGTAGCGCCAGCGGTTGGTATTCAATGAGAGCTGTATGAGGGCACGTATTGGAAGGATTGGTTTCTGCACTGGCCGCCTGGATACATGTGTTTTTTTTTTTTTTTTTTTTTGTGTTCTAATTTATTGCTGAGTTCGAAATTGGAATTCGATTTCAGTTTATTAAAAATAAAGACTTCCATTTCCAAATCCCATTCGCAATCACTTCAGTATAAACAGGTGATTGAAAATTATTTATCAACAAACTAAACATCGTGTTGGGAAAATGTTTGAAATATATTCAAACATAGAATATTACATTAGAAGCACGTTTCGCAAACAAAATCACAAAATAAAGCATTAGTTGATTGACAACGTTCAGTGCAGGGCTCATTATGAAGCTCGTGTATAATTAGCCGCCTAATGAAAAATATGATACGGGAAAGATCAAACAAACGTTAATTTAGTTCAAAATGAATGACAGAAAATTACGCAGAATATATCTCTTGAAATAAACCTGCTGTTATAAATACCTGAAAATAGCGCTTTCATTTTACATGTACAACTAACCTGGACTTAGATTTCATTATTGATTCGCTATGGTTAGGATTTCTTGCAATTACATATATATATCACCTATTCATATTATGTTTTACGACAAACACCTATACTTAAGATCGTTGTGTTCCAGTTTAAAGGGTAAGTAGGCCAGTGTAACAGGCACAAGGGACATAACCCTTATTTTGCAGGGTTGGGGTATATTGGCGATGTATTGTTGATATAGGTTACTGAACTAATGTCTATGGGCAAAGAGCTTTTATCAGGTTAGGCCCGATTGTCAGTCAACATTATTTGTAGACGACAAAAACTATTTTTCATTGATGACATGACGCATGTCACCAAGCTTTTTTAGATTAGTCAATCACAGACTACGGCACATATGAACCATAATTAATAATTGGCACTAATAAATTATTAGTGCCAATTATTAATTACTTATTCAGGACACTACTACCATGACTTTAAGCGGTGGTAGGGCTTTGTGCTAGCCCGTCTGTAGGTACCACCCACTCATCAGTTATTCTTCCTTCAAATAACAGTACTCAGTATTGTTGTGTTCCGATTTGAAGCGTGAGTGAGCCAGTGTAACACAAGGGACATAACATCTTAGTTCCCAAGGTTGGTGGCACATTGACGATGTAAAGAATAGTTAATATTTCTTACAGCGTCATTGCCTATGGGTGATGGTGACCACTTACCATCAGGTTTGCCATATGCTCGTCCGCCAACCTATACCATAAATAAAAATAAAAAAGAGAAACATAAATTTGGAACAGAAAAAATACATTTTTCGTCATTTCATTAATAATTTTAATTTGGCTATAAGTTAATTTTTATCTTATTTTAATATATAGGCGGCGACGAGCGGGAGGCTTGCCTCATTGTGAGTACTACCAAGGCCCACGAATATCTACCCTACTGGTTTCTTAAAGATCCTAAGTCACGTCGGTAAAAACCAACGTACAAAGCTGGTTTCACAGAGTGGTTGTGCGAGGCAAAAATGTCTTTATAATTGTCCCATCGTAGATTTTCGGAAATCTTCCAGTGCAGATGAAGCTTCGAATCTTGAATCGATATCTGAAGGTGAGCTTCCGCAGCCGGGATTAATCCAAACAATTCCTCTAGAAGAAGCTGAGTGATCCAACATATTTTTCTCAAACAGGTCGTAAAGGGTTGAGCCGTCGATAATTCGGCCAAATGAATGTACAGTTTGTACTGGGGATCACCCACTTAGAGTTGAGCAGTACTCCATGCGCAGCCGAATTAATGTTTTGTATGGTTTAAATCATTTGGCCGATGTGAACTATCTTGTCTTATCTCATCATACCAAGCGTTTAAGATATCTCTTTGGCTTTACCTTTCATTTAACTGTGGAACGGAACGTAATATGATGAGATAACTGAATTTTCTAGTGGAGATATTATGAACACATATAAAATGTTGACTTTTTAGTGATTAATGAGCAAACTTATGTCTTTTTGGATTTGAATTGGACCTTTGGCCGGTATTTATCTATCTCTCTGGTTAATTTTAAGTACTCAAAAGGTAACCTGGTGATTATTAGAAAAAGTCTTTCTGTACAATTTGATTTTCATATTGTCTACCAATTGTGTAATAAAATTTGTAGAAACTTCAGGAACTAGCAACAAAAACTATTTTGACTTATATCGTGCCTTATGAGTCGACTTTCGTAGCTTACAAGTAAAATTTGATTATAATATATAATAACACTTGATTATAAATTCTATTGTAAATTAAATTTATAAGTTTAAATTGTACAACACATTTTTTTATTATATACGAATACAGTATCCAAAATTAAAGGGGAGAGAACTAACAAAGTCTTAGAGAGATTAATTTAGTGATTATGATGATATCAAGTTGTTATAAATTAAAATATTACATATCAGTTTCATGTGAGGATCACGCAGGTTTATTTTTAGAATCTAGGTAGTCATATGAGCAAATAGGCCACCTAATGGTCAGCGTCTATAGATAATGATACTGTAATGTTAACCATTCTTTAAATAGACAATATTATTTGTCTTATGCCTGTAGTTACTTTGGCTCACTCACCTTATAAAACAGGATACAATTATAATGGGTACTGCTGTTTGATGCTGGAATATCTGATGTGTGGGTGGCACCTACCAGATGTTCTAGCACAAAACCCTAGCAAACTTAATAAACTAACACATTGGTTTTGTAATATTAATATTAATGTTTAAAATATTATTTGTAGTGTTGTTTAAATTTTTGTATTGTAAATATAATAATTGTAAGAGAAACCGACGTAATCTTTAAAATATTACATAAAAAGGGTGCTACATCCTTGGTCGGAAACAAACGTATCAAAGAGACGAGAGATGTCGCACGCATAGCGCTCGGACGAGTTTATTAAAATGCATGCAACATAAATCTTTTTATTTTCATTCCGTTCTTTTAGAGGCGAAGTATTTGTTCAATTTTAATCCGAATCACACGCTTTTCTGTACACAACTTGGATTAAAATTGCAATATCTATATTCCTAGATAGTAATATTTATTTTTTAAATACATTTTCACTTTATTTATTCCATTTGGAGTTGTTGAAGCGGATATTAATTAATCGTCGATTCTTAGTAGATTTTTTTTGCCGTAACAATTTTTAAATTAAAAACAACATGAGTTATTAAGATAATATATGACAATGAATGAATTTATTTAAGTCTTTATTGAAAGACTTCAATATAGTTTATTGCTGCGAAAAAACAAATCACAATTTTTATTTTTATTTATGGAATAGGTTAACGGACGAGCATATGGGCCACCTAGTAAGTGATCACCATTACCCATTGACGCTGTAAGAAATATTAACTATTCTTCAATGCGCCACCAACCTTGGGAACTAAGATGCTATGTCCCTTGTGCCTGTTGTTACACTGGTTCAATCACCCTTTAAACCGGAACACAACAATACTGCGTACTGTTATTTAGCGGTAGAATATCTCATGAGTGGGTGGTACCTACCCAGGCGGGTTTGCACAAAGCCCAATCACAAAGTGACACAATTTTAAATCACAAAGGTCACAATTGTGAAATGTATCAATTTTTGGTATTTTGATTCGTAAGTATAAATACTTAAATATTAATATAAATGAATAATTAAATATTTTTTTAAGAATTAGTAGCATGATATGAGGAAATAAATAAATTATTGAAAGCAATTATATAGTTGCTATTTTCCAAAGATTAGTGGGCTTTAGTCCAAAAACGCATAGAAATGTATATGATATACGCACTCACTTGTAATATATACATATGTATGTATGTTGTGTAGTCTAAAGTAGTGTGGATATTGTGAGAACGGTGTAAATGGTGGCATTTTATATTGCACGTTATTTACAAATAGGCTCTAGTTTTATAAAAAAATAAAGCTAATTAATATGTATAGTATTGGTTTATATTTAGATTTGTACAATGCATTTATTTGTTGCACAGTTGTATTTTATTCTAAAGCAAAAGTAAAAGGTGCTTAGTATTGGTATGTTCAAAACATCGGATGATAACTAAATTGCAATTATATAGAGATTTTTCCCCTTTAAATACATAATTAACTCTGAATCCGAGCAGCGAGAGCAAATAGCAGCAATACCGCGTATCCTCGTCGCCATTGTAGCGCACCGAATTACGTTCTTAACGAGATTTTAACGTTTATTTTGCTGGATTGCGTATCTATATTTATAATAAATGCCGTGATAGAATGAGACTGAGAGTCAAGCCAAATGTTGGCCCTCGATGTAAAAGGTCAAAATATTCACTTACCAAAAATACGCAGTCAACATCGTTACCAAAAATAGATTTCAATTATTTTTGAATAAAAAAAATATTGTGTTTAGCTTAGTTATATCTCTACTTGAATATTGTTATTAATATTTTTTTTAAATATTAATATCGAAACATTAATAATGATTTTTAAATGAAGATTGTGATTTCGAACACGAGGAAGATATTGTGAGGAAAACATGCACGTTTTAGGTGAAAGAATGTCGTATGTATGTGAATCACAAATCAGTATTGGTATTGGACTGCACGCTAATTTTTGTGAACTTCAAAGCAATACATACATATAAAAACTAACATGACCTTGTATTTCTAAATGTTGAAAAAAGTAACTACTGATTTTCTTACCGGTTCTTCTCGATAGAATTTAGCATTCCGAACCGGTGGGAGCTTCACTTAATATAGTTTATTAAATGACGATACAAAAGTGATTTTAAATTTTATTTTAATTTTGAGGTCAGTGTATACATTTCTCAGCAGATGGGCATTCAGTTTTCACTCTAGGCGTATAATTATAATATTGATTTGGTATTATACATCAATACAATAATTAAGTACATCACTTAATTCTGTATTTAAATGTTAATCAATACTATTAATATTAGATCTCCAGTATAATTCAGTACAAGGTATCTTTCCAGTGTAAGTTATACATATTTAAATAAAATGTAAGATTTCGATTTCACGTAGAATACGGAGGAAGCGATCGCGTGGTTACCTGTCCCCGCCAAGCAATTCGTATGCATGGAATACGCGTCATTTGTGACCTCATTGCTTCCATCAAGCACATTTGGGAGTTCGGGGAAAGCCTACGTTTACGTATACTCATGAAAATTTATAAGTCTTCTGTCAAATACATTTCGAAGTTATTGAAATATAATTGATAATATTAAAAATGTTTATCGTACTATATCAAATACGTGACTATGGATTGAAATATTTCCTTATAATTGCATCACAAGTATGCAAAACAGATCTGAACCTTATTTTCTATCACTCCTTCTTCTATATAAGAGCTAGGTTGACTTACAAAATAATGATCCATTTATAAACTGATAAAGGTGCTGTAGAAAATATTAACCATTTCTAACGCCAATACGCGTCTTAGTTTGGAACTGAAATATTACGTCCCTTGTGCCTGTACACTGACTCATTCTCCTTTAAAACTCGTAACACAACAATATTCAACTCAACAGTATTCCTATCTAATGGTGGAATATCTGGTGAGTAGGTGGTATAAATCTATGTGAGAGTATATAAAAACCTACCACCAAGTAAACTTAGACAGCAAAATCCAATAACTTTTTACTGGCACTTAAACAACAGTTAAGGATGCCTCGTTAACTGCAGTAAAATACTGTAAAATAATAGGATTCTTTTTTATAAGCACGTCTTAAAATACCCGGTAATCTTATTTTAAATGAAATAGCGAAAAATATCTTCGCCCTAAGCTGGCGATTGCTGTTATCGGAGCGAATTCTGACAATTTATAAGCGCTCGATTTTCAACGAACCTTTTACTTCCTTCGTCACTTTAGATATACATATACATTTTATGAACAAGTAGGTTTACATAACCTCTACACGTACTTTAGTAAAGTTGAATTGTATTAAATTATTGTTTGTTATTGGTACTAGTAGATAAATATTACATAACACAATAGTTAATAACTCGTCGGTAATTTATCTATACTTATAATAAATCTGTAGAGAGGCCATTTCTGTACATGAAATTTATTTAAAAAAAACTATCAAGGGATGATAAGGGATCGCTACTGGTGCCAAAAATGCAATCAGTAAAATTTTTGTCTGTCTGTCTGTCTGTCTGTCTGTCTGTCTGTATATTCGTTATAGAAACAAAAACTACTCGACGGATTTTAACGAAATTTGGCACAATTATTCTTCCTACTCCTGGGCAGGTTATAGTATACTTTTCATTACGCTACGATCAATAGGAGTAGAGCAGTGAAGGGAAATATTGGGAAAACGGGAGAAGTTACTCCATTTTTTAAGCTTCCGTCGCGTGTGCAGCCTTAATGGTTAAAGCTACATAGAAATCATGTACGACACAAATGTTCTTAAATTATTATATAAAAATAAATTCCTCGACAGCATATGTCTATCTTTCATAGTTGACTCACAATAACACGTGAAACTTCTGGAAGCTTAGCAATTCGGCGCTTTCTGACTATATTTGTCTACTCTTACGTTTACATTACTCTCACTCATCCCTAATTACAAAAGTTCACATTATTACCTATTCAATAAAAAAAAGAATCATGTAAATCGGTGTAGAAACACCAAAGTTATACATGAAATACGCTATAAGTCATCGCGCGTGAATACAGAATCATGCCATAAGGATTATTTTTGTGTATCGGTTGCCGCGTTCGACGCGCTACGCCGCGGGAGGTATAAAAAGGCGGCGGGTCCGCGCGCGAGCTTCATACAATATTTGGCTGTTGATGCGAATAGACGTTTAGAGTGTTCGACCTTATTGACAGACAATAATTGTTATTTACCAACCGTGCTTTTCAGCGCGACTTTTAGTCTAAGCATATTATTAGTTAAAATTTTATTTCTTTATAAGTGAAGTAGTAGTAGGTACGCATTTTAGTTATTGTGGTAGTGTTTAATTATATTAATAGTTTATTTTCGTAATTATCATATAATAATAATTATTACCATATAAGTATATCATATAATTATTACTATATATGTAAGTAGTGTTTAATTATATACCATATTTAGTTATTATATAATATTAATAGGTTTCGTAAGTGTAAGGTAGCTTTGGTTACTGTTGATTGAAAATACACAATGCCACCTAAAAAAAGACCATCTTTATCTCGAAATTCGAGAGATGCTAAGAGGATGAGAAATGCGCGTTCTCAAGAATCGGCAGAGGAAAGAGCACATCGGTTAAACTCTATGAGAGTTAGTGCCTCAACTTCTCGAGCCAATGAAAGCTCTTCAGAGAGAGAGATGCGATTAGCAGCTGACAGAGAGAGACGAGCTACATCACGGGCGTCTCAAAGCTTTTCTCAACGAGAGCTGAGGCTTACCATTGACCGAGAACAACATGTGTTATCCCGAGCAGCTGAAACTGCTTCACAGCGAGAATTGCGTCTCACAGCTGACCGCGAACGACAAACTTTATCTCGCGAGTCTGAAACATTTACTGAAAGGGAATTACGTCTCACAGCTGACCGCGAACGGCATGCATTATCTCGCGAGTCAGAAACCTTCACTGAGAGGGAATTGCGTCTCACAGCTGACCGCGAACGGCATGCATTATCTCGCGAGTCAGAAACCTTCACTGAGAGGGAATTGCGTCTCACAGCTGACCGCGAACGGCATGCATTATCTCGCGAGTCAGAAACCTTCACTGAGAGGGAATTGCGTCTCACAGCTGACCGCGAACGTCATATATTGTCTCGCGAGTCAGAAACCTTCACTGAGAGGGAATTGCGTCTCACAGCTGACCGCGAACGTCATATATTGTCTCGCGAGTCAGAAACCTCCACTGAGAGGGAATTGCGTCTCACAGCTGACCGCGAATGTCATATTTTATCTCGAGAATCTGAAACTTTTACTCAATATGAAGACCGTTTGACAAATGATAGGGTGCACCACAATATTATTAGATCTCTCGAAGATGAACATGAGCATGAACAACGACTAGAGTCGGTACGCGAACATTACAATTCTTTGAGACAAGAACGATTAATAAGTTTGTCTAATGAAAGATTAAGAATCGAAAATATTCGGTCTCTAGAAACGGACGAACAGCGAGAGGCCCGTCTTACTGCAGACAGATTTCGACATAGTCTTAATAACTTAGATGTATACATAGAAGACCAACCTAGAAATACGGTGGCATGGTCCGACAAATATAAAAGTGGGTTTGCTTATAACCTCACAATTGATTACAAATCATCTTCTGTAATAGGCGATATGAACGTGGTATGTTCTTTTTGTAATGCTTCAAAGTGGAGTAAGGAGTCGGCTGGTTTCTGTTGTTCTGGAGGCAAAATAAATTTGCCTTCATTCGAAGACCCACCGGAACCTTTGAAATCACTACTTTTGGGGGAACATGTGCAATCTAAACAGTTTTTAGACAACATTCGCACTTATAATAGTGCATTTCAGATGACATCCTTTGGTGCGCAACAAATCTCCGAAGGTCCTTTCATGCCTACTTTTAAGATACAAGGTCAAGTTTACCATTTGATAGGATCTCTTTTGCCTGAAGACCAACCTAAGTTTCTTCAAATATATTTTGTATCCGACTACGACGAACAGTCGAATATAAGAAATCAATATTTCCCGAATTTAAATGCTGAACTCATTTCACAACTTCAGAACATGTTGCATCAGGTTAATTCGTATGTATGCAGTTTTAAATCGGCATTAGAAGCTCTTCCTGGAGATCATGATAACAATTATAAAATTGTTATAAATGCCGATAGGCGTCCAACGCAGGAGCACCCTGGGCGTTACAATGCTCCATCCACGAATGAAGTTGCTGTGGTATTGGTCGACCAGGCCACCACCTTTTCGTGGCTTATTCAATCAGTTTATTGTAGACATGTACGCAAAAATTGAAACCGAAAGATTAGTTTACATACGATCTAATCAAAGGCAGCTGCGCGCTGAAGAATACGTGCACCTTCGCGACGCCATGCAGCAAGATAATGATACGGTGAATATGGGCCGTTTAGTTATTTTGCTCTCTTCTTTTACTGGTGGTCCACGCTACATGCACGAACGTACTCAAGATGCTTTTTGTTACGTGAGAAAATATGGACGTCCCGACTTATTTATTACTGTAACTACCAATCCTAAGTGGGATGAAATCACTCGGGAGCTTCTTGAGGGTCAAGCACCGCATGACCGTCATGATATCATCGCAAGAGTTTTTCATTTAAAATTAAAATCAATGATAGATCTACTTACCAAAGATAACATTTTTGGAGAAGTATTATGTTACATGTATAGTGTTGAATGGCAAAAACGCGGCTTACCCCACGCACATATCCTAGATTGGTTAAAAGATAAGGTTCGACCTAATGATGTAGACAGTTTAATCAGTGCTGAAATTCCAAGTCCGATTGCAGATCCTGAGTTATACGACATTGTTAAATCTCATATGATACATGGTCCATGTGGTGTATTTAACGGAAATTCTCCTTGCATGCAAGACGGTCGTTGCACTAAAAGATATCCAAAAGCCTTAGTGGATGAAACTGTAACAGGACATGATGGATACCCATTATATCGTCGCCGTTCAAGAGATACTGGTGGTTTCACTGTTGAAAAGCTGGACAACAGGTTATTTTAGACAATAGGTGGGTCGTTCCGTATTCTCCTGTGTTGTCCAGAGCATTTTAAGCTCACATAAATGTTGAAATGTGTAATAGTATAGAGTCAATAAAATATATTTGTAAGTACATTAATAAGGGCAGTGACCAAGCTACATTTGCTTTGAGAAATGAACATGATGAAGTTACAAGATATCAGTCAGGCAGATATATAAGTTCTTCAGAAGCTGTGTGGCGGATCTTAAGTTTCAACATTCATGAAAGATTTCCACCTGTGACTCATCTGGATGTTTATCTTGAAGGTGGTCAACGTATATATTTCAACGCCGAAAATGTCACAGAACGGTTAGAGAACCCTAGACAAACAACTTTATTAGCATTCTTTCGACTTTGCCAAACTGATGATTTTGCAAAATCATTCAATCAATCATTTATATGAGGAAGTTCCATCGTATTATACCTACGATAAGCAACGAGGTGTCTTTAATCGAAGACGCCGTGGCAGGCCTGTAGATGGTGAGTCAGGTATTTTCAAAGAACATGTTCTTGGCAGAGTATACGCCGTTCATCCTAACAACGCTGAGTGTTTCTATTTGCGATTATTATTACATACTGTGCGAGGACCAACCTCATTTATAGATTTGAGAAAAGTAGACGATGTTGTTTTCCCACTTATCATGCAGCTTGCCAAGCGCGTCATTTGCTAGAAAATGATCAGCATTGGGATGACGCTTTAGCAGAATCCTGTGTTAGTGATAATCCAAGACGGTTACGTAATTTATTTGTAACATTACTCACATTTTGTAATTTGTCAGATGCTGTACAATTATGGGAAAAATATAAAAACAAATTTTCAGAAGACTTTCTTAGAAATATATCTAACAACGATGAAGGCACAACTAATGATAATTTCCGTGATCTTGCCATAAATCAGTGCTTATTAGCTCTTCAGGATGAGTTAACAGCAGTTGGCGGTAAATCACTATGTGAATATGGTTTGCCAACACCAACCTCAGTCGGAGAAGTAACTAATAGGGAATATTCCGCAGAGATTAGCTACAACTTAATGGAACTGCTGACAACATTAGAAATCGGGATCCCAATAATGACTGCAGAACAACGTTCAGTTTATGATCGCGTGTGCAGAAGTGTCCAAAATAATTTGGGAACAATATGGTTTTTAGATGCACCTGGAGGAACTGGAAAGACCTTTTTGACTAAATTAATATTGGCTTATGTTCGAAATCAACGTAAAATAGGTCTTGCCGTAGCTTCATCCGGGATAGCTGCAACATTGCTACCAGGAGGTAAAACGGCTCACACAATGTTCAAAATACCAATTGATTTAGATTGCACGGAAAGTCCAACCTGTAGTATTTCAAGAAATAGTGACAAAGCTAAGGTATTACGCGAGTGTAATTTAATCATATGGGATGAATGTACGATGGCCCATCGAAAAGCAGTAGAAGCAGTAGATAGAACTTTAAGGGATATAAGACAAAATGATCGACCAATGGGCGGTATCACGGTTTTATTTTGTGGTGATTTCCGACAAACCTTACTGGTAATACCACGGGGAACCCGAGCTGATGAGGTTAGGGCTTGCCTGAAAAGCTCTTATTTGTGGCGTGATATACAGTCGGTGCATTTGACTATAAACATGCGAGTGAGAACTGGAGATAACCCGGATGATAGTCAATTTTCTGATACATTATTAAAGATTGGTGAAGGTACCTATCCACAACTACACCAAGGAAAACTTATTCTGACGCCTGAATTATGTTGTATAGTGCAATCTCAATCACATCTTATATCGTCAGTTTACGGTGACGTAACAAATATATTGAATAGGGACAATTCTTGGCTATGCGAAAGATCTATTTTAACTCCTCGCAATGATCAGGCAACTGAGATTAATAACAAAATACTGTCGAACATACAGGGGGAAAGCAAAGTTTATAGATCAATAAATAGAATGGTCGATGAACAAGAAACTATTAATTACCCGATAGAATTTTTAAATTCTTTAAATATGCCCGGACTTCCTTCTCACGAAATTTGTTTAAAAATTGGCATTCCGATTATTCTACTCCGAAATTTAAGACCACCAAAACTTTGCAATGGAACTCGACTAAAAGTAACCCAGTTGCAACAAAATATAATCGAGGCTCAAATTTTAACAGGTTGCGGTGCAGGAGAAACCGTCTTTATTCCCAGAATACCCTTAATACCAAATAATTTTCCATTCCAATTTAAAAGGACGCAATTCCCAGTTTCGGTGTGTTATGCAATGACAATTAATAAGGCTCAAGGGCAGACTTTTCATGTTGCCGGAGTAGATATCGGTGTCAGTTGTTTCTCTCATGGTCAGTTATACGTTGCTCTTTCCCGTGTTAGCAGTTCTAGAAATCTTTATGTTCACGTGCCGGACGGGTCAACTTTCAATATAGTTTACCCGGAAGCTTTGCGCTAAAGTATTTTGGTTCTATAGGTACTTAAGACCCATGTGAACGTGATGAAAATAATATTACCAATACATTTTAATTTAATAACACACAAGGAGTTACACGTTGACGAAGTCACAGGCACAGCTATCTATACTTTTCTGCCGGAAGTCACTATTCCACGCGGACGAAGTCGCGGGCAAAAGCTAGTATTATATATAGAGCTGAGATGGCCCAGTAGTGCGTGCATCTTAATCGATGATTGCAGGTTCAAACCCAGGCAAGCACCACTATATATATGTGCTTAATTTGTGTGTATCTCGTGCTCGGCGGTGAAGGAAAACATTGTGAGGAAACCTGCATGTGTCTAATTTCATCGAAATTCTGCCACATGTGCATTCCACCAACCCGCATTGGAACAGCGTGGTGGAATATGTTCCAAGCCCTCTCCTTAATGGAAGAGGAGGCCTTATTCCAGCAGTGAGAAATTTACAGGCTGTTACTTTACTTTTACTTTAATTTATATTTTTCGATCGAATGTTTTAATTGAGCTAAGTTAAGAAGGAAACAAAGTTTTATCTATACTTATAATAAATCTGTAGGGATGTCAATTCTGTACATGAAATATTTTTCCAAAATAACTATCAGAGGTTGAAAAGGGGTCGATACTGATGGCAAAAATGCAATCAGTAAAATTTTTGTCTGTCTGTCTGTCTGTCCATATAACCGTTATAGAAACAAAAACTACTCGACGGATTTTAACGAAACTTGGTACAATTATTTTTCATACTCCTGAGCTGGTTATAGTATACTTTTCATCACGCTACAGTCAATAGGAGCAGAGCAGTAAAGGGGAATGTCAGAAAATGGGAGAAGTTACTCCATATTTTAAGCTTCCGTTGCGTGTACAACCTTAATGGTTAAAGCTACATAGAAATTGTGTATTACGGAAATGTTCTCCTTAAAATTATGTAAAAATTATCCCACGACAGCCTTTGTCTATCTTTTATGGTTGACTCACAATAACACGTGTCACTCCAAATAGCTTAGTATTTTAAGCTTTCTGATTATAAATGTTTATTCCTGCGTTTATACCACTCTCAATCATCCCAAATTAAAAAAAAGTTAACAGTATTAACTATTCCATAAAAAAGAAGCATAGAAATCGGTATAGAAACAACCAAGTTATACATAAAATACTCTGATAATAAAGCTATCGCACGTGAATACTAAATCTTTACTACTATAAAAATCTCTAGAGTCTGTCTGTACACTTATTTTTGTCGTAATTCGTCATAAGTATTCTTTTTGTGATTGACTGACATAATTTTTACCATTTTTGACATTTTTATCTGTCTTTATGTTTTGCTACTCGAGAACAGATGCACCGTGCATCTTTATAAAAGTTGGCATACAGAAAAAAACATGTACTTGCGCGAATGATAGGATATCTATATACAAAAGTGGATGTGTTTGTATGTGTGTCATCGATAAACTCAGAAACTATTTGATTGATCATTAAGATTAAATGAATAAAGATGTAACTCGCCACCAGGTAGCGCTGCGATATAAATATATCTACACCGTTCAACCCATTGTCACGAAAATGAGTACGTACACGTATTTTTTCACGGAAAAAGTGATTATTTCATCCGTATTATTAAAAATAACCAACAGATGGCCCTTACGAATATCACGATGCATTTCTACGCCGATCAACCGATACGTAAAAAATATGAAATAAAAAATGAAAATCATTGATCATCATTGAATCAAATAATTTATATAAATAGAAACCACCATGCCATTAAAGAAACAAATAATCGGAACATCAACAATATATGCGCAGCGTCATCCAAAAGAGCTACGGAAACAACATGCCAACAAGAAATACGTTTAGAAACAAATAGAATCCGAATTTCTATTTTGAGAGTTGCTAAAACAATTAGTCAACGTAATGATCAAGTTCCAGATCTTCGAAGAAGCATCTTCATCAAGAGATACTGAAAAACCTGACGAGCGAGCCCAACGATTAAAATAGACTCAGTCAAGAACTAGAACCAATCTCAATAAATCCCGATGTGATCATTGGTTCAATGAATATAGTTTGACCATATTGTCACGTTATGATGTTTAAAATAAACTGTGGGTATAGTGCTACTCCACTGGCAAAATGTATTTACCACAACTGGTTGAACCACCAAAACCTCTTCTAATTCCAACCTCTTCTACTTCGTAGTTCCCGTAACTTAGATACGTTACGGAAACTACTGAGGAGTCTGAATTTTTCCTTAAGCATAATAGAAATTACAATTCATGCTTTGAAATGACATCATTTTGAGCAACAAATATTGTACATTTCATTAATTTCGCCTCTACGTTTAAAATGTATCATATGATTGGTTCACCTCTTCCAGTATTTAAATGAAATCTCCAATTTTTGGAAATGTATTCCATGGACTACGTAGAAAAAGATTGATCTTCAATGCATGTTCAGTACCACAACTAATCGAGAAATCATCGCTAAATTTAGGATTAGGTATGCTTTATGAAAATAAATGTTTAGTTAAAGATTTTAAAACTGCTCTAGAAGGTGAAACAACAAATTAATCAAAGTCATTATTGATGAAGACAGAACGTCATTGAATGCAGAGCATGAAATTGCAAAACAAGGTATTGTTATCATTAAGCGACACAAAAACAATCAAGGTGTCGCTGAAACACATCAATTGTGTGACAATTATTACGATTATCCAATTATAGATGGATATCATCTCTGTATCAAAATATTCTCACGACAGGTTCTGTGACATCGAAGAGTTAATTTTATGGATTTTTTTGCGTATCGCATAATGATTAGAGATAATCAATCTAACCATATTCTGAAGTGTCGTCAACTGTTTTAACAATTCATTGTGACATGTACGCTATGGTCGAGAACGAACGATTAAACTACCTTCGATACAACCAATCAAAACTCTGAGCCAAAGAGTACATTTATTTACGAGATACAATCTTCTTCTGCTTCGCCTTATCCCGTTACGCGGGGTCGGCTTTCCCAATCATGCGACGCCATTTGCATCGTTCTTGAGCGTCTTGTTCGTGAAGTCCCAACACCTTCATGTCCCTTTGGACATTTGTCATCCAAGTTGTTTGGGGCCTTCCTCTACCCCTCTTTTTTGTAGCGATGGAAAGGCACTTCTTAACCACGTGATCGTCCGGTCTTCTCATAACGTGGCCGTACCATCTCAATCTAGCCTCAGAAATTTTTTGGGATATGGGAGCAACTTTGAAACTTCCCCTTACATATTCATTGCGCACCTTGTCTTTAAGAGTAACTCCTCCTGACCACCGCAACATACGCATCTCTGTTGTGTGCAGTTTTTGTTCATGGGCCTTAGTTGTCGGCCATACTTCGCACCCATAGAGTAAAGTTGGTCTTACTGCCGTTTTGTAGATTTTTCCCTTCGTCCTGATAGGCATTTTAGGGTCGCATAGGACTCCGGTTAGCGTTCGCCACTTGTTCCATCCAGATGTTGTCCTGTGTAGGATATCTGCTTCAATTGTCCCATCATCGGAGATAACTGAGCCTAGGTACTTGAAAGTTTTAGCTTGTGGAAGGTTTACACCGTCAAGCTTAATGGTGGTATCGATGGAATTTGTTGGGTCGAAGTTACAGATCATACATTCGGTTTTAGTTCTACTGATGCGCATTCCATTTGCTTCCAATGACTCTCTCCATTGTTCGAGGTGTTCTTGAAGTTCTTGTGGATTATGCGATATCAGGGCTATGTCATCAGCATATAAGAGATTCCACGGTGTTGGTTTTTGTATATTAGCAGTTAGATAATTCATTACTACGTTGAAAAGTAATGGACTTAAGGCGCTGCCTTGGTGCACCCCTACTTTTATGGTAAAGCTCTCTGAAAGGCCCGCTGGGCTTCTTACCCGCGTTTGCACATTTGTATACATGTCCTTAATAAGTCGGACATAACATTCAGGGACACCATGTGCTCTTAAGGCTTGCCATATGATGGTTCTTGGTACACGATCGAAGGCCTTTTCAAGATCTATAAATACCATTACTAGGTTCTCCTTATTTTCACGGGCTTTCTCCATCACTAATCTAATAGCATGAATTGCATCGGTGGTACTCTTTCCTTGTGTGAAGCCAAACTGATTATCGGTTAACGTGATTAGATTTGATAGGCGTTCGCTCAGGATTCTTTCCCAGATTTTTAGGGTGTGTGAGGTCAGCTTTATCCCACGGAAATTTCCACATTGCCGAACATCCCCTTTATTTTTGTAGAAGGGAACGAGTGTGCTCGTACGCCATATGTTAGGCATGACTTCACTTTTAAGGATGTTGTTAAAAAGTTCACAAAGCCATACCTCCCCGTCCTTAAGTGTTTTCCAAACTTCGGCTGGTATGTTGTCTGGTCCACTCGCTTTGTGATTTTTCATCTTAGAAATAGCTTTTCTAACTTCTGCTAAGGTGATGTCATTGGCAGGTCCTTGTACTTTTGGTTCGACTTTCTCTGGTTTTCGTGGGAATTCTTCATTTAGGAGTTCATTGTAGTAGTGATACCACCGCCTACATATGTCCTTGTCATCCGTGAGCAATACTCCTTTCTCATTCTTTATATATTTAGTTGTAATTATGTCTTTACTGTTCTGGTGTCTTTCCTTTGCTATCTTATAAATTTCAGTGTCCGTTGCTAGTTCTAGTCGTCTATAAAGGTTTACATCGGCTTTGTCTTTTTCAATTGCCACAGTTCTTCGGGCATTTTTCTTTGCTTCTTTGTACAGCTCCTTATCTTGGTCCAGGCCGGTTTCTTGCCATATTTTGAACCGACGCTTTTTCTCTGCTACATTTTCTTTAGTAGCGCTGTTCCACCACTTAGAATCTTTCCCATTTCTTGGTGGGCCTTTACTGATTCCTAGCACGTTCTTCGCCAAAGTAAGACACCTATTTTCAAATTTCGACCAAGTGGTATTGGGAGAATCATTTCCAGGGGGATTTTCCGTCATGAAGTTTCTGATGCCCTCTTGAAAAGCGGATCCTTTTTCTGAGTGGATTTCTTGCCATTTAATTCTCTCAGTTTTTGTAGTCTGTATTTTTATAGGCCTTTTAAGCTTCATCGATGCTATGAGTAATCTATGTTGGCTTGTAAGCGGTTCACCTGGTATTACTTTACAATCTTTGAATTGCTTTATGTTCGACTTGTCGGCAAGAATATAATCAATTTGTGTTTTGGAGTTTCCGCTTTTGTAGGTTATAAGATGCTCATCCTTTTTTTGGAAAAATGTATTTACTACTGCTAAATTCTGTAGGACGGCAAATTCTAAAATTGTGATTCCTTCATTATTTTGTTTCCCATACCCAAATCCACCATGATGCCCTCTAAAGCCGCTCCTGTCTAAGCCCACATGTCCATTAAGGTCTCCGCAGATAAGTCTTTGTTCTTTTGTGGGTATTGTGTTTATGTAAACACTCAGATCATCCCAGAATTCCTGTTTATCCGCATCTGAGCACCCGGATTGTGGCGCATACACAGAGATTACATTTAGACATGCCTGCTTCTCAAAAGCCATTTTTACACCTATGATACGGTCACTAATTCTGTTTACCTCAACGATGTTTTGGCTGAGATTTTGATCTAGAATTATTCCAACTCCATTTTTAGCATTATCTTTTCCATTATATATAAGTTTATACCCCTTACCGATGTAACGTGATTTAGCCCCTTTCCATCTTGTTTCTTGCACACAGCAAATATTTATGTGGCGTCTTTCCAAGATATCACTTAGTTCAGTACTGCGTCCAGTCATGGAACCAATATTCCAAGTCGCAATACGAACTTGGGACATTGGCAACATGTTTCGATCTCTTGGTTTACCGTCGCTTAAGGGGTACGCCCTAGCATTACTAGCAGTATCCTCGCCAACGTCGCTTAAGGGGGACGCCCTAGCATTATTCCTCTTTACTTTTGTGCTTTGTCTCATGATTGGTATGAAATATTGGCTATGGTTTTTACGGCCGGTTGCCACCTGACGCCAAATTTACGAGATACAATATCGAATGATAAAGTAGCTGCTGATATTAGACAAAGATCTTCGTACAGTGGAAGTCCAAGACATATGCACGAACATGCTCAGGATGCTTTGACGAAGTTCGCAAGTATTGACAAGGTTGTAAATGTAATAACATCGATATTCGATAGAACCGGACAAAAGAGGACGTGTTGGTTTGATGCAAACTTTTACAGACTATAGAAATTTAATTAAAAATTTCATCGTACCTATATAACATCGTATAAATTTATGGGTGTTATGAGATGAAATAGATGACGAATATTTTTTTTTAAGAATTTGATTAGATCTCGAATGATTCTTAGTATACATTGTTTACGATCAGTAATTAATTACAAAATGATTTTTTTTTGTGCGACTAATGCCCAGCGAAGCGGGCGGGTATAGCTAGTATAAGTAATATAAGAAAATATTTTATTACCTTTTTACCATGCTCGTGAACAGCAACTAAGGCACTTCTGGGCCACCACGATCTAGCACCACACAATGCGAACTACACAATTCAGCGAAGTTAGAGTAAATGTTAGTAGTATGGTACAAAACGACATCAAAATTTGCATTTGGATTTAGTACATTTATTTTACAATAATAATCGTGTATTATGGATAGAAAAATAATAAGCTGAAATGAATTATAAGTAGAGATTATTCGAACAATGATTTTATATATCAAATAAAATCAGATTTACTATTAAGCCTATAATTATAATATATTTAAAATATTCGATTACATAACGAATATAAAATATAATATACATTCAACATAAATATCGCACAGCGAAACCATGATCGCTATCTACTAGTACGTTAATGTTGTGTCATTTGAAACAATCGTTAGTGTCCATTACATACGCATAGTATAGGCGATGAAACTGAATTTAGTGTAATGATAATCTAAATCGCGTATTCAATTAGTATTATTTCACGTACAAGCTGTCAGGTTGTGTTAACTATCGCGTTAGTGGCGCGCGGCGGGCGCTGTTTAAACTCGTATTATCAAGCGAGGTTGGTGTCCATTGCGGTGTGCGGTGCGTTTTTATAAATCAAAATGTTCACGATAAAAACTTTTATGCTTCAATGTAATCGCTTCTTAATAAAAGTAAACGTAACTGGGTACTATGTGTGCTACTTATCATATATGTTTAGTTTAAATTAATGTTTGTAGAACGCCTACATAATGCATAAACAGATATTTCTGTAGCTGCTCTACGTTTCAGAAACTGAAGCAAATCGTTATACCATAGGTATCTTTTTATAATTAAGTATTAATACATCAATATTTTAACCTATTTTTATACGTGACCAAACATCTAATTTTAAGAACAGTTACCTGTGTAAATATAACTGTCCAAAGAATAATCTTTGGGTATAAACCCGTGCTAGTTTTATATATAAAAATATGTTCAAATCTTCAACTCATATACATATTGATATCAATAATATCGATGATTGAAAATGATTTTTTAAATGTTCGTATTGAGCAAGTTTTGACGTCAATTTTATCGGTCCGTCAAAACAAACCTGCGGTTACAATGAGGCTGGAGCCTAATACATACAGCGCGCTAATGTGCCCCGGATTTACATATAATTGCACGCCGCCTCCCCTCCCCGGATCCTCCTCCGCGACCCGCGTGTTTTATGGCGACCCTACTTATATGCCTCTTTCATATTTTCTTTTATTAATTTTCTTTTAGTTATACCGTACTTGTTTCGCTTAGATCTTTTCATCTTTTCTGCTAGTTCCATATTTTAAACAGTCCTCTTTCTCGCATAATAATATATTATTGTCCCTTAAAAAGTTAAGTCGGAATGAATGCACTATGAGAATCTGCTGAGGACTACTAATATTTTTTGCTTTGTTTTCCTCTTAATCAGTATGTTCCTTCATTATTGAGGACAAGATAATAATGAAATTTAGAAAAAAGTTACATTTTAGTTTGTTATAACCTAACTAAAGAACTTTTAAAATATATGTTGCCAATTTGGGTATCATCGATGTAAATAGCTAAATAAGCCTTAACATTTGCTACGATTGCGATCAGTGGCAAATATAGTCAATACATTTTGCTAAGGAGTAGCCAGCTGGAGTCGATACTGTCTACAATTCTATATACATTCAATTAGAGTGTTAGTTCAGATACTGTCTTGCGTCGAGTGCCTCTCCACAAATGAAGATTGTACAGGCTTGTGTACACCTGAAATGCCGCATTAAACGTAGATTGGAATCCGCTTGTAAATTGTGTATGCGTTATTACTCAAATACGTTCCGTTTAATGCTGTACCAAGTTTGATCTTATTAGATACGATTAAGAATAAGGAAGTTTTTAGTTTCTACTTCTATACTTATTGCTGAAATCTAAAGTTTGTCTTTAAGAGCTAGCAAATGATGATGTCCACGTTGTCTTTATCAAGAGAGGCCACTAAACTACGAGGGCATGTTATTGTGCACAACTGTGTGCGCAAGTATGTATATGAGCTTGCTCAATTCCGTATAAGAGAAAAGACACAAGACAAACAGTTTTTACATGCTTCTTTTGAGAAGTTTCTTCGACAAGAAATTCAAATAACTTTTTATTAGTTTTCATTACGTGTGTTTACATTTTATTCATAATATATATAAAAAACGATATATGTCAACTTAATGTTGGTGAGATGAGGTCGCATCATGTCGAATGCAAATAATAAATAATTGGCTTACAGAAGAGAGAGAATCATACGTTAAATATGCCGTTGCGTTTCGGTCGCAAGTCGCTTAATGTCTCAGTTTCACGGCAGTTGGTTAGTTAGTGGGCCGTTTGAACTCGTGACGTGACGTCATATGTATCTTAGTGGTTATGGGCCTTAGGACTGAATGTTTTATACTAGAAACTAATGGATCGTAGAAAATGAAGACGTTTGTACTTTTACAATGTAAGATTTTCTTGGGATAAGTTCTTACTCACAAATTAATAATGCGCTTTGATTATGAGATTCCGGTTCAAATACTCCATTTAAAAACTATGAGTAGTATCTCACTATTAATTACTCTGCAGGAATACCATTTCGTAATTGAAAATGAACATCATCACATCAGAAAACAAAAAAATTGTCTAACAAGTTTATTTGAAGAGTCAATAAATATCGTTTTTCACGTTTGACACCATCGCAGTCACCTGAAATATTGTTCGTAGAAATAAGTGATGAATAGAATTCGTACTATTATGTTTTTTATTTAATAAAAAAAACATACATCTGACTATATTAATGTAATTTGTGTTATTATAAAGTCGAATTGTTAGGTGGACGAGTAAATGGGCTGCCTGATGCTAAGATTTATATCGCGAATGTGCCACTAACTTTGGATGCTAAAATGCCCATTCATCAACAGTCCATTGTGTCTCTATTTACACTGGTTCACTAACCCTTTAACCGGAATACAACAATACTAAGTGTTGCTCTTTAGCGGTAGAATACCTGATGAGTAGGTGTTACCTACTCAGAAGGGCCTACGCATATCCTTATCGCTAAACGTAACTCTACGTTATAAGTTCGCTTCTACGTAATAAGTACTAAGTATTTCATTTCATTTATATAGATCTTCTTAATGAATCCATTTAAATTATTATGTTATTATAAAGTTTTTCCTTGCATACAAAGCCCCAGTATTACTTACAATTAGAACAAAGATTCAAAGAGAGTCTCGTTTCAATTCTAGGCAACAGAGGATAAGTCCTGAGGAATTACAGTCGATCGCGAACTTCGTAATAAAGTAATACATAAAATGCAAATAGTTAACGAAGTGCAATTCAGAACTAGGAATCGTCTTAACCGACCGCCATCGAGTGGCAACTTTAATTAAACCTAACTTCTGAGATGACATCCCACTCAAGATAATTCTCACCATCCATAATTCCACGACTCGATCTAATTTAAACTTTACTGTTTGTTAATAGAGCCGGCGGTGACTGCGGACGAGTTGGTAGGTATTAACTGTTGCGTCCTGTGGCACGAAATCTTAAACACGACGTCGCTTCACTGTTGCTACGGCACTTGCTCCCTAAATTCGATTCGATTTGATTTATTAGTTTCATAGGAAGTGGTCAGCGTGACAATGAGATGTAAAAATATCTGCTGAAAGTTGTATTTGTCGTGATGAAGACGCTAAGTTATCATAAACTATTGTTCGTGTCAGGTGACAGACAGATATCAGTATTATATGTTGAAATAGACAAATTTACTGGTTGATTCTGACATTATAAAACCGCAAATGTTATCACTTTATTGATGTATAAACAAAAAGTCCGACAACGGAAAATTTGTATTTGTTTTTGTTCTATCTCTATAAGCTGAGACTACATGTCAAATCAAATCTATTGATTTGATTTTTAAAAATTTAATTACGATATGACTAATATTCCTATTTACCCCTCAGTTTAAGGTAACCACTTATATTAGGAATGGGTACGACAATAGTCCATGAATAGCAGTATCGATTCTGCGATTTTTTGCGCTCTGATTAGTTAAGTATGAAATAAATATTTAATAAAAGAAACAAATGCATTTTTTTATGTTATAGGCAAATGAGCAGGAGGCTTACCTGATGGAAAGTGATCTGCAACACAGGGGGACTTGCAGGTGCGTTGCCGCCCTTAATTTGATATAATAAATTAAATTAAATATATTTTTCAATTCCTCAAAATCAACTTTTTCTGTGATCGAAAGTGATAATAAAAGTAAATCTAGTCACAAATACAGCTCACATTATTTGATAACTATATTAAAAAAATACTGCAAATGTTCCAACTCCTGTAGCCTGTTAATGTTGTGTGCGCTGTGAATATGTATGTTGACATTCGGAGCCAATCAACGACGTCTAGAATATCGCGTAAAATGATTGGTTAAGATTTATTACCTGTGTTCAACAATATAGTAAACTAGAGGAAAACCCGGCACTGTTTGGGTAAAATAAATAAAACTAAAAAATATGGATATATTAAGTAGTGTAACTAAACAAATATGATTAAACGAATTTTGTTTGATACCTATATGTTATTGGCTAAAAATCATTATTTTTAAACAACCTACGATTTTGGAGAGGTTTTTTGCTCGGGTCTTTCGTAGACCTGCGCGAAATTATTATTATAGGTTTAGGGTAATATGAATACAGTCTAAGGCAGAATACGGTACTAAAAAGATCGCAGCATTAGTCAATCAAAATGATGCTACAGATAAATAAGTAAATGGTAAGCAAATGTGCCCATACATATATATTATATACTCCTGACTTGGTGACTTGCTGACTTCTTTGTTGTCCAAAGTTTTCCTATTCAAAATCTGTGATCGTGGCGCTATCTGTTTGACCGATAAAATGGACACAGCTTAAATAAATCTTATCGCTATAAATTCCTCTTAAAGCAATTCTGTTTAAGACGGTTCATAATCTGCATAATTGTCAATTCCGCATCGTCGATTAAAATCTCTACCATTATAATAATTGCCTTTTTCTCTTTTCCCGTCACAAATAACCCTTCTCCGTTTTAATTCAGATTACAAATAGCTATGAATGTTTTATTCAGAACAAAAACGATCCATTGGAATTTCATTAGAATATCTTAAGCGCTTTGGAATTTGTCGATTATATCATTACTCGATATTTGGAATTGACGGGTTCGATGTCTTCGTATATTTGTATGAAATATGACTTCAATAAAGAAACGTAGAAAAGAAATATATGAAATAACTGTATACCACCGTGCAATAATTTTTCGTGTATTACAGAAAAAAAACGAATATAAATGCACAACATTGAACTAGACAGCTCGTTATTATACGTGTTGAGATTATTTTAGTATGAACCGTAGGACTTTTAGAAGGCAGATTCATTATCACTGTTCACTGTTTTTTTTACATTAATGAAAGATTCGATAGACTATTTCGGTATGTTTTAGGCTTGCCGAACGCAAACTCATATTGAAAATCCTCCTCTACTGCGTCAGTTCTCTAACTTAGGAATACTAACCAAGGCGGTTTTGAAAAAGAATCGTATCTGGTTGAATTCCCGATTAATCTAAGCAGATGATGGTCCTTTTTTGTGAGGAAGCAGTGAGGAGCTGTTCTCTGCCTCTCTCTTCACTCGTACCATAAACAAATTTTACTATTTACGTGATTTTCTTATTTGAAATTAATTCTATTTTATATTTCTGTAAAATTTTGTAATGGCGATAATACACTTTTTGAGAAAATATTCATAAGTCATAAAAATAAGGCGATAGCAATGATGGAAAATATTCGTAGTACCAGAAAGTAGGTTATACAAATCATTATGCGCTGTTTATATTTATTTTGACTGTTTGTTTTCAATAAATCGAATCGTAGACTTTTCATGAAAATATTACCTTAATTAAAGGGCTGAATATGTAGTATTTGCTATTTGTTAGCTTATGAAAACTAAATCTACTGTGATATTATTTTAAACAAAAAGAACAAAGTTGTTTGGTATTTCATGAAATCTTGAAAGCCTCCTTAAAGTTCGTTTGTATTATATGATTATATATGAATATTACTACCATTACTTCATAGAACCGTTACTACCAGCAATTTTTTTATTGATAGCAACTGAAAATTGTAATTGACATTCGTACTTTCCAAGGAAATAGCAGATGGAGAGATTTTCGTGGTTGCTATAGAAATAACTGTTGTAACGGTTCTAGAAAACATGTATTGCTTCAAAAATAGCTTTCATAAATTACCATTATTAAAGAAGCTTATGAAATTGTTTCCGTGGAATCGCCAATTTTTAGATATGAATATGTATGACGTCCGCATCGAACACGAAAGATCACTCTTTTGAAGCCATCTTACTTTTATTCCGGCATATATTAAAAGTCTATAGTATTGGCAAAATATCTGAAAATAAAAAAAAAACATATTGATTTACGTCTAAACACTTTCGCTCACTCAATTACTCTATTTGTTAACCACGCCATAAAGGTTCGTATCAAAATGTCCTAATAACATTAGTAGTAATATTTTGTGGCATGAAAATTGCGTAATCTGTTGAGGTATCAGATCTCCGTTACCTACTTTAAAACACCTTTAAATATTATCTCTTATTATATTACAGTCAATTAATGTGTGTGAACCATGATGAGCGAGTGGTTAGAAGTCGTTAATCTTAACTGATCATCACGAATTTAAATCCACTAATTTTCATGTGCTCAATTTATCCGAGGAAGATACTGGATCATAATTTGTCATATGTTTATAAGATCAGCGTGTGGTATGGAGTTAAAAACTTTAAGGAGAAGACTTACAAGGAAATTAGGCATTAACTTCCTGATACTTTATTATTTGTCAACATTGTTATTGCGTTGTTACAAAGACTTATCAGACAAAATTATATTTGATTGAGCAAAGTACGTAATTTAAGGACACCGAGTTCAAACTTCGGTTATGAAATAAACTGTTATTGATATAAAGCAACTTTCATTTCGGTGATTACATAAACTTCTATTGGTTTTCTTGGTTGCCATAAGAAACATCTGTTGTTTGCTTTAATCTTTTATTTTACTGGTCTCAAAAGCTGTCTGCATTAAGTGGAAAATTTCGCTTGCAAATTTCTAGATATGAATCGATGCTCATAAGATCGAAACAAATATTGTCAATGTGAATGTGAGTTTGTTTGTTTGTCCTACTTTTATCCCGTTGCAAAATTTTGCATTGTGTTAACAGGACTTATTCAAAGTTTTTATTCTATCGACCAATTATTACTAATTTCGTTTCAATTCCTTTTATAAATGACTAGGTCTTTAAATGTTTAAATTGACAAATTGATTAGAGCTCAAGATTACCTCATACTGAATTTCATCAAGTACGGTTTCATTCATAATTAAATTCGCATTTATAGAGTAAGTATAGATTGTTTTTTTTTTATATTTCAAATATAGTTTTGTTAGTCGTATTAGCAAATGGACTAACTAGTGGTAACTAATCAATGATAATGACAAAAAGTATTGCAATAAATGTTAACAATTCCTCATCCAATGTTCTACCAACCTTGGGAACTAAGATGTCATATCCTTTAACTTAGGCAGTTACATTCACCGTTTACAATAAAACACAACAATGTGCATTACTGATGGGTAATAGAGTAGGTGATGAGTGGGCCTACGCCTGGGTAGGCTTGCACAAAGCCCCAAAGTAGAAGTAGAAACCCAAACAACAAAAACGTCAGAACTTATAACCGATTAATCTCATATCATATGTCATGTCTATCACACTTGACATTTGCAGGATATTTTTCGGTAACACGTAGATAAACACCAAGAAAAGGATGAAAGAGGTTATTTATATTTGTTGTGACAAGATTTTAATGTGGGTTACATGTATTTTTTACCGCGTTCTAGTATTTACCAACAAAGGTACTCATGGGTGAACTTTATTCGTCCAATTTCATAAGAAAAAAACTTAATTTGTATTTACAAGACAAAATTAATACTCGAGTGCCGTGAACATGTACATTTCGTATCTCTAAGTTAGTTCGGACCCCTCCGGCCTTAGTTTTTTTTTTACATACATTTAGAAGAAGATATAACTTTATTATTATATGTGTATAAGCATCATTATTTTGTTTCGAGATGGCTTGAATGTATTATGAAACGCACGGGCCAGTCAATGCAAGTAATTGATTTTAAGCGTCAGAAGAATTTAATTTTAAAAAGTTTCATTTCATTTAAAATAAGAAAAAAAATCTGACTATTATACAAAATAAACTATGTAAAGTATTAACAACATTAAATGCTTAAATATATATATACAAATATGAACTAAAACTAGTTACTGTATAAATCTTGACCGCGTGGAATGGTGGCAAGAATGCTAGCAGCATTTCCCCGTTGAATCGCAATTCCGATCCTCTGGGCAAAAAATGAACCAGCCCTCCTGTCACCAGTGGAGGCAATGAGGCGAGGTGTTATACTTTTGATGAAGCTTTTTGCACCACTACTCCAAGGGCCAAGCGTTTCGACAGCAAATGGAACAAAAAAGTAATTAGACCTAATACACGAATATTTAGTTATTTTTTTGGCTTCAGCTTTTTCCGCAGCGGCACCGGCTCTTAACATTGTTTCTCGGATATGAGATGGGGCCAACGTGTCAACACATGTAGCGTCCCACACAAGGGCCCGACCTCGTTCCCAGGGAACCAATGTTAATCCATCAGGTCTCTTACCATCATCACGACTAATTCCACGAGGCTCAGTAAGAGCAGGAACGTCGATGGTGGCAAGAGCCCTTTTTATTATGTCATTAAGAGAACCGTGGCGGAAAAGCCTACCTGAACTCCTTGGGCAAGAGAGACCATGTAAACCGAAAGAGTCTACCTCCTTTCCACACGGGCATCTGTGTTCAGAACACAGAGGTGTTCGCAGTCGGAGACCAATCGATATGCGTAAAGTATTTATATAAACGTAATATCTCTCTTAAAAATGCAAGTAGATTTTTTTCCATTTTTATTTCATTATTTACCGAAATAAATTCGTATTTCATTTATAAGGAAACCTTACTTGTCTGTTTAAGGAAAATTTTCACAAGCGGTTTTAGTGAACGGAATTTAATACAAGTTAAAGGAAATCTTATAATGTTTTGAGAGTTTCCGTTACATAGACCTTTCGTCGACCATCGTTTTTATGCGAAATAAAATATAGTTGGTAATTTTCTTCTAAGCAGCTTTTGTATTTTGAGATGATCAACATATTTAGATGTGCGTTAAAAATATAAAATTTTAATTCTCCCCAGTGATGCCATTCCAACAGTGATGTTGACTGGGAATAAAACGTAAATATTAAAAAATATACCGTATCAATTCATGGCATATCTATAAAAGCAATAGAAATGGAAAGGAAAAGGAGAATAATTTTGAGAATTAGTTAATTCTATTAAATAATAATTAATATAAAATAAGAAATAAAAAACAAATAAGGTCACACCAAATGTTTTAGTTCTAATAATATTTTAACTTGCGTTATAAAGAATCATAGTAGGAAAACTAATAACAGTCAGTGAACGTAAAGTTGTCGGTGCGAGTACAATGTCTAATCCCGGGTTATGAATCCCGGGATTCTGTCCAAGTCCGGGATCGGTGGGATTGTTGGCATCGACGTAGCTGTCCGACGAGAACTTTAATGAATTAAGGAATGTTTCGGGTTGCTTTTTCACTTTCCTTTGCGATATTTTAATTAGTAACAAAATAGTTTATCTATAACTATAAACCCAGGCAAACTGACTTATCATGTGCCTCATTTGTTTTTATACTGTGCTTGGTGATGGAAAGAATTGTAATAAAACCAGTGTTTGACAAAACACTGTTATACGTAAACATATCTACAACACGCATCAGAACAGTTTAATTTAGAAAATCCAAATCAAGAGGAAAACTGATCTCAGCTCTGTTGGTGATTTGTGAGGGTACCTTATTTATTTGTATAATACATAATGAAATCAACAAAATGTAGGTAACTATAATAGCATCATACGTCAAATTACGTACCTTATAATAATAAATAATGATTACTAAAAAATCGATCAATCAAAAAAGATTCTCAAAATTTAAAATATTAAAAAAAAAATAAAGCAATTAATGTTACATAGCACAAATGATATTACTAAAATTTTGAAATTGACATAATATACCTCGGGAAGGCAAATCATTTGTAGGTTTTTTCAAGTAAAAGTTATATTATAAGCAAGTTTATTGTGATCCAATGTCGAAAAGAATAAATTACTCCACTGATTTTCTATTACCGGTTCTTCACGTGTTTGATTTATATATTTCCGAAAAGCGCTTCCACAATAAGCGAATAGCGCTTCTATATTGATTTATATAAGCTACATATAAATACACTGTTACTTGATGTACAATAAAACGTTAAGATATACGACATTAAAGAAAAATATTTAATCATTAAAGCCTCTATCTATGACTGATCGATATTTGTTTACGTTAAATTGTTTTAATGTAAACAAATATCGTTTTACTGTTTGTATAGAAACGAACATTGCTATATTCCAGAGCATTATGTATAATTCGTGTACTCAGTGTAATTATTTACTCAATACAACGTACAGTAAGCGTGCAGTTAATTGATTACGATCCTACCGTCATTCTCTGCCTTCCGATCTTAATCAGCGTTATGTTTCCCAAACACATGGAGTAATTGATTTATGTTTAGCTTCAACTATTAATGACTATTTCATTATTAGTCTGCTTGGAAATATAAGTGAAATGTATTGATTACGAGTTCTTTACTCACGTGAAGTTTTAAAAGTGCATTTGTAAAATTTGGAGCGAATTGTTTTCAAGATCATAAAGTAATAAATAAACACTTAAAAGTTTTAACAAATTTGAGTACTCTTTTCTTAAATAGCTAGGTTGACGATCTTTCGAACAAGTAGTGGTCACAACCAATGAAACAAAAAGTTTGAAATCTTTAAAAAATATATCGTGTTTGAGGTAATAATATAAAAAAGATATAATTATATTGTTTCTCATACAATAGGAAAAATTAATCATTTGATTTTTTTTTGTAAATTTCTTCATTTTTCTAGGAAGGCTTTTAACAGTTAAGTAAACAGTTTTAAGTGAATTAAATATAAAAAAATTACAAATTAAAAAAAAATTATAATTTTTACTTAAAAACTGAAACATTACAATCACTATTGATTGTCAAATCAAAAATAATCAACCGGTTCGCAAAAAAACACCTCGACGCGTGAATAACTGACGTAGGCAACTCTAGGGGTTTCTAATGTCAATTTGTGATAGTTTACATGTTATATCTAATTTAGAAAAGAAATAGCCATTCTATATTCTTCTATTATAATATAATTATTATTTAATCTCACAATTTACAATATAAAATAAGCTACTGCGGCTTTACATTTTTCCCTAATATGTTTTCAGTGTAATCGTATTTTATTTTTACTTTTAGGTTGAAAATAAGTTCATTCTGAGAGAATAAGGCTATTCAAGTATGTGCGTCTCATTGCTTGCAAAAATAGAAAATTGTTTAAATATATATACTCAACAATTTGGGACTTTAAATGTGGCAATCTCAGACATAAGCTCGGAAATTTTATTTCTATTAATATTATGACGGGAGGGAGTCGAGATTGCCCAGTGGTTAGAACGCGTGCATCTTTACCGATGATTGCGGGTTCAAACCCAGGCAAGCACCGCTGTTTCATGTGCTTAATTTTTTTTTTTTTTTTTTTTTTTTTTTATGGAATAGGTGGCAAACGAGCAGGAGGCTCACCTGATGGAAAGTGACTACCACCGCCCATGGACATCTGCAACACCAGGGGACTTGCAGGTGCGTTGCCGGCCTTTGAGAAAGGAGTAGGCTCTTTTCTTGAAGGTTCCCATGTCGTATCGGTTCGGAAAAACCGCCGGCGACAGCTGGTTCCACAGAGTGGTTGTGCGAGGCAGAAAATGTCTAAGAAATCGCGCTGTTGTGGATTTTCGGACATCAAGATGGTGCGGGTGAAACTTAGAATTTTGACGAGATGTCCGAAGGTGAAATTCAGCAGCCGGGATTAATCCGAACAATTCCTCGGAACATTCCCCGTGAAAAATTCGGTAGAAGATGCAGAGTGATCCAACATCTCTACGCAAAGCCAAAGGATCAAGGAGATCGGAAAGGGCTTGATCGTCGATAATTCGAGCCGCTCTACGTTGGATGCGGTCAAATGGAAGGAGCTGGTACTGGGGAGCACCCGCCCAGAGGTGAGAGCAGTACTCCATGTGAGGCCGAATTTGCGCCTTGTAAAGTTTTAGGCGATGGGCCGACGTGAAGTACTGTCTCGCCTTGCTGAGCACACCGAGCTTCTTTGAAGCCAATTTGGCTTTGCCTTCCAATTGACCGCGGAACTGAACGAGGCTCGAAATATCAACGCCAAGTATTCCGATACTACCTGTAGCGGCTATCGGGATGTTCTCAAATCGTGGAGATACGACAAATGGTGTTTTTTTAGCGGTTAACGCGCAAACTTGCGTCTTTTTGGGGTTGAAATGGACTAAATTTAGCCGGCCCCAGTTCGAGACTTCGTTTAACGAAGACTCGATTTCAGACACAAGTTTGTTCCGGTTTTCTTCGACGTTTTCCCGAGAAATATTAGCGCGGCCGGTGTATAAGGTGTCAACGGTACTGTCGTCTGCATAGCAATGAATGTTCCCGATTTGCAACAAATCATTGATATGCAGAAGAAACAGAGTGGGTGATAGGACGCAGCCTTGTGGAACACCAGCATTGACGAATTTTAAGTCAGAGCATGCACCGTCGACAACGACCTTGATGCTCCGATCTGCCAAAAAGCTGGTAATCCAATTGCATAATTTCCCGGGAAGCCCATAAGAAGGAAGCTTCGAAAGAAGCGCTTTGTGCCATACGCGATCGAAGGCCTTCGCTATGTCCAAGCTGGCTGCTAATGCCTCCCCCTTGCTCTCAACTGCTTCAGCCCACCTGTGAGTAAGGTAAACTAGAAGATCACCGGCTGAGCGACCCCGACGGAAACCGTACTGGCGGTCACTAATCAGCTGATTCTCCTCTAGGTACCGCAGGAGCTGGCAGTTAATAAGGGACTCCATTATCTTGGAGAGCAAGGAGGTGATGGCTATAGGCCTATAATTGGACGGATCTGAGCGGTTGCCTTTTTTAGGGATCGGATGCACCAAAGCAGTCTTCCAGGAGTTCGGGACGACGCCTAATGCGTAGGATTGCCGGAAAAGACGCGTTAAGACCGGTGCCAACTCGGGAGCACATGTCCGTAGCACGATTGGAGGGATGCCATCGGGTCCACTCGACTTGTGAATGTCCAAGGAAAGAAGTGCTTTCCGAACTGCACTTTGCCGAAATTTAACCTCCGGCATCGTCGTATCACATCGCGGGATTGATGGAGGTGACTTTCCTTGGTCATCCAGAGTCGAGTTCGACGCGAAGAGAGACCCTAAAAGATCGGCCTTCTCCTTCGCGGTATGGGCCAATGACTCACCGTCCCTGTGCAAAGACGGAAAAGAAGGCTGACAGAAATTCCCTAGGACAGCCTTAGCGAGAGACCAGAACGCACGTGTTCCTGATGGGAAGCGCACCAGTCTCTCGCCAATTCTGCCAATGTACTTCGACTTCGCCTCAGCTATCACGTTTTTGAAGGACCTGGAGGCAGAGTTATATTCCTTTCTGAATGTGCTGGTGTTTGTATCACGAGACGCCGATGCGTTAGCCCAGTCTTGGTAGCGTTCCCATTTTCGGCGTGAAGCCGTCTTACAGAGGCGACCAAACCAGGGCTGGGACTTGCCACCAATGGGCACCGCAGAATATGGAATGAAAAGTTCCATACCCTGAAGCACCACATCGGCGACAGAGTCAGCAACAACGCTCGGATCATCCATCGAGAAACAAACTCGCCCCCATGGGTAAGATGCAAAGAAGGACCGCATCCCATCCCAATCTGCTGACTTGTAGTGCCACACGCGACGACAGCCCGCGAAACGAGGTCGTGAGTACCGTGCAACTGGCACTGTACTCCGGACGAGACAGTGGTCCGACGAGCCCAGAGGGGGATCGACGACAATCTTATAGCCGTCCGGATGCGAAGTCAGCAGAAGGTCCAACAGGGAAGGTGTATGATCCTCCACGTCCGGTATTCGCGTTGGCGAGGTGACCAGTTGTGTCAAATCATAAGCCAAAGCGAAGTCGAGAACAGATCTACCCGCATGATCAGTGGTGCGTGATCCAAGCCACTCTGTATGATGAGCATTGAAATCGCCCAGAATAATGATCTCTGCGGATGGAGTCTGCTGCAGCACGGAATCTGTAGCCAATTGGACGTGCTCAACCAGTCGGTCGGTTTCGGCATTACCGCTATGGGACCTATAAAGGCACGCGTAGATTCGCGGATGGTCGTCGCAGTCTACGCGCAGCCAGATAATTGATAGGTCCTGCCCTTCAAGGCTGCCGAGGCGTCGAGAGCAGATATCATCTCTGACGTAAACGCACACCCCAGCTCGTGGCACAAAAGTATGCTCCAATTTGTACCCGGGGTAAGAGAGAAAAGACGTATCGGCAGGAGAAGATATCTGGGTCTCGGTAAGAAAGAGCAAGGCCGGCTTCGCCGTCTCAAGGTGAAAGTGAACGGCATTCAAGTTGGAGTTGAGTCCCCTTATGTTGCAGAAGTCCACAGCGAGTGTGGTAGGGGTTGCCTTATGATGCCTGCTCCGCTTGCCCCGAACAGTGGCGAGCGCAAAATTGCCCCCCCCAGAATTCGGAGGGCAGCCTGGGCATCCCTGCTCAGGCGGTGTACGTCCTGAGCATGGATGCCCAGAGAGGGATTCTCCATCGCAGTCGCTGATGGTACCCTCCTGGGGTAATGTCACCAAATTCTGCACAACCATGTTTTGGGGGGAGAGGGATCGGGCCTCCGGAACTCTCACTTACCGGACGAAACGCGGTAGCGTAGCTACCACTTCACGCCGATTTTAAGTGAGAGAGTGGTACTTCCCCGGGCGTGCCGGCCCATTCGACTGCAACCGAGAGGTATGCAGTGTGGCACTACCACTTGCGAAATTTGTCTTTATAATCCAACTCGTGCTCAGCGGTGAAGGAAAACATCTTGAGGAAACCTGCATGTGACAAATTTCATAGAAATTCTGCTACATGTGCATTCCACCAACCCAAAAATATGTTCCAAAAACCTTCTCCTCAAAGGGAGAGGAGGCCTTTAGCTCAGCAGTGGGAATTTACAGGCTGTTGTTGTTGTAATATTATGAAGATTTTTTTAAATATTGAAACGTATTCTACGCTTAGACGAAAATTAGTTATTTTCTTATTTTAATTCAAGTCGTACATTAACGGTATTACTTAAGATTTTTTAGAAATATAATTATGCCATTTGTATGTTTTTAAAGTCTAGGTTTGTGTATTCTAAAATATTCAAAAGAAGTAGTCTAATCAGGACATTTTCGATTCTTAATAAATAAATTATTATTATTTTTTAAAACTTACAGTTGAACTAGAAAATAAATTTGAGAAAGCGTTATATAACCTTATATATAACGCTTTTTTTAAACAGTAATGCTGCAGGTGTTTATTGCATAGATATAGGCAATACACAAGTAATTCAAAGGAACAAAATGCAATATTCCTGCAAAATACTCATGGAAGTTTAGTTTCGAAGCGCAGATCCGGAATTTGCTCTCACAGAAGGAATAACTGACTTTAAGTTCGCTTTGTTTGAATTTAGTTTAAATGTTTCTTACATATTTAGAAACAATAGTGTTTCGTAAATATTTATTTCTATTTTGATCGAACGCATAAGACCTAGACGTATTATATCAAGAAAGATACATACGTCTAATTGTGTGAAAACGAACCAACCACTTTCGTGACTTTCTCCGTCACGTTTCAATTTTGTATTGGGAACGCACACGTACCTACGTCAAACGTCGTTTCTGTTACATGCTACCTAATTTTATTATCAATGTGTATCCAATAAATCGAAACAATTCTTATTAGCCAACGTGACAATCCATTATTTCCTTGAGTCATTTTCTTTGAATAAAATACACTTTATTTACAATCCTCTATACTAAGTAAGTGATAATGTCAGTTTCAATTGTGTCGGTATACATTACGTGCTAACAAAATACACTATGATTATTACGTTTACCGGTAATCGCGCAATGTACTGTTAATAAAGTAGGAATCATTTGGTTACATAATCAATGGAGTAGAAGTAGCACGAAACCAGTTAATTTGTCAAATGCACAGATTAAAAATGAATAAAATTACGTATTTTAGTAACATAATTATTCGTAATGAAATTATTAACAATGATCCGTCATTCGCATGACTATCAAACCTCGATGGGTTTTTAAAGTTTACTAGGGCAAAGTAAGGCATTTATTTGTGTTTTGTTACTCTAGTCCACTGAGAATAGATTCCATTTAGAACCATACGTAATTATGTATTGCACAAATGCACAATATAAACATAGATGACTCTCTTCACTTATATCTATTGGTTAAAAAATATTATTAGTAGAATTAATCTAACTTTACAAACGTCATCACGTTAATCTATCAGATTGGTTTTAATATCAACCCCTTTGCTGGGCTAAGGCCTCCTTTCCCTTTGAGGAGAAAGTTTGGGACATATTCCACCACGCTCGAATACACATTTGGAAGAATTTCTATGAAATTAAACACATGCAGGTTTCGTCACGATGTTTTCTTTCACCGCCGAGCATGAGATGAATTATAAACACAAATTAAGCACATGAATATTCAGTGGTGCTTGTCGGGGAACCTGCAATCATCTGTTAAGATGAATGGGTTCTAACCACTAGCCATCTCGGCTCAGACACTTGGCAAAGAAATACCACAAATATTTAATAAATAAACTTTGATGTCTAGCTTTAAAATTAATAATATTAAATAACAGACCTGCAGTTGAATTGCTTACAATCAAAGCAAAAGGAATTAATTAAATTTGCAATATTTCTACGAGAGAAATTTATCAATTAATATTGTTCACGGATTTAACAAAGAATTTAATTAATTACTTCTCTGTTCCGTTTACTGTGAAAGGTAATCTTTTCTGGTGCTTCTGATGATCGTGAGATGGCGCGACGGAGACGACATTGAGATGATACTTGTGAAATGTGCTTTTCTTTTTAATTCAAATAAAATATTTACACTAATATTATAAATGCGACGCTTAAGCCGCTGAACTGATTTAGATTGAATTTGGTATGAAGATAGTATGTCTCGGGAAAGGACACAGATTACATTTTTTGATTGAGCCCTCGAGGGTTATAATTGAGGTAAAACTTTGTTTCCCGTGGATAAAGCCGCAAATTCAGTTAGTTAAATAAATAACAGTACTCCAAGCGAAATTCAAGCATTCCATGTTGTCTTTACCATTGCATTAAAACCAGCTCGTAGTTTACTGCTATTCGCAACGAAACGGTAATAAACAGCTCCCACAAACAATGCAAAAAGCCGAAACGGGATCAGCGGACAGGTTGAAAAATTATAATACAGAGGGACCTGTATAACTGCACCACAGCGCAACACGCGAAATTACTTCTTACGTATATGAGAGGTAAGGCGAGCACGATTAAGAATTGTTTAATTATGAGGCTTCGAGCATGGGGCTAGATTTTTTTTTTTAATTTGGAATGCTAGACTTTAATAAAATTATTCACATTACAAGTTCTCGTGGAATCAAGAGTAATTCCAAATTCAATTTTTGCAGTAGCAATTATGCATATCAGATAACCGTTATGCGATTTGATTTATATTTACGTAACTAACCAATTTAAAAATTCCCGGAGTCCTAATGATGGGAAATAATATCGCAATGGAAATAATACCTTTTTTATTGTGCTCTATATCTATTCATTTGCTGAATGAATTCCATGGAATCCTCATTACTGATCCTATCCTGTGTAGGTTTAATCCGAAGTGTGAAGAGAGATGCAAAGATCAATGGGAGCACAGGCGAGAAGCTCGGACTCATAGAACTGATGTAACTAATTAATTAAGGGCTTAAGTTTATTAATTACGTAATTATTAGAACATCGCTCTGTTCGCGCAATAACTGTCCGGTTCCATTTGGATTAGCGCTTCAATTGATTAGTTAATGATACAACAGTGAATAATTTAAACAAATAAGCTTAAATCCAATTAATTAATAATTTACTACAGGTATATAATATATAACATTGTCAAGATTAATATTTAGTTCACTTTTATTAATACGTATTAACAATGTGAAATTGATCAATAATAAATTTAATAAAATATAATGCATAGAAGACTATTCGGATTTTTTCAGCGGTTTTCTTGCTCTCCCAATATTTACGTATTGATCTATTACCTTGTATTATCTTGTGCTTGGCAATAGATTCTAGTTCTCATACTTTGTGGTGTGATGTAGGATATGTAATATTTCTCGATGATCCGCTTCACAGACTACTTACTTATTTAGTTACAGAAATAAAAAGAGAAAGGTAATTATCATATTTATTGATACAAATTATCACTTACCTTACATTGATTGATTGTAGAACTTATTTTAGAATAGATTATTCTAAAATAAGTTCTACAATCAATCAATTATTACACAAAATCTAAAAAATTGGTTTAAGATGAATTAAAATTTGTGACCTACACTATGAAGAAAATCATATTTAACTTTACGGTTAAATTTGTAATTCAACATTGAACTCATAAATGTGTACAGGGATAATAAATCAAACGGCCCGGTGGTTGGTCTCCTGGCGTCGCTCCAACCTTCCCTGGACTCACCAATCCAAAACGGTTATCGTTTCGAGAACTACGGAGAGCCGTCTCGTTTGTTTGGATTACTGTGGAAAGAGAAAAATAAAGAGTTTAAATGGTAATGCTGCAATTAAATTAGCAGAGTGTTCCGAGATAAGAATATCTCCAAATACGGTTAGCAAATATACCTACAGCGAAACTGCAAATATTTATTTTAAAGATATTCTTTGTGGACGTTACTTTTGAAATTACTGTCTATTTAAGTTACTGAAATATTTTACATTTTTTTTATTATTTCACGAAATTTTTAACATCTGAATCAGATTGGAGAAAATTGTTTGAGATGTGAAATTTACTAATTAGTGAGTGATGATACCATATATACATATATAATTGTCTTTGGTGTAAGGCGCATACTAGCTGTACTCACCAATGAAAAGCGCGTGCTTTGGCAGTCAAGTCATATCGGTTTGGTAAAAACGCCCACGAAAGCTGGTTTCACAGAGTGCTTGTGCAAGGCAGAAATTGCCGTAAAAATCTTGCTGTTGATTTCAGACAACTAGGCAGCGCGAATGAACTTGGAATGGAAGATGAAATTTAGCACCTAAATTTTTAAATGACAACGATTTCATATAATCTCATAAACTTGCTGGTAAGTTGGTCACCGTCAATAGACATTAATTAGCACTAAGAAATATCAAACATTTTTAGGATTTTTAGCTCAAAGTATGGTATTTTCAAAATTTAGGACGATTAGTAAAGGAGATTTACGTAGAAGAAATGGACGTTATAATAATAACCGTCGGATTTAACAAAATAATTATTACATATACGGGAAAGATTTAAAAGTCTCAGACGAACAATTTCTCCTTGGACTTTTTGCAAAGTCCTAAAATGTTTGTTAATGGGCAGGTAATTTTTCCTAAGTGTAAGAAAGCTTCGCAGTAATCTCAAGCATTTGTACACAAGAAGCGGACCCGAGAGAAGCGAAAGCAGTTACTTGAGGCTATCAGAAACACGAGCATAATAAACGATCCTACTGAGAGTTCGGTCTCAGCTTTAAAGCTCATTCTACACAGATGATGTTTTCAAATTGTAACCTGTATTGAAAAAAAATCTTAATGTGTATTATGAATTCCTTTAAAATCAAATTACATTTCTTCCATTATATTTTCATGTAATAATATGCAAAATATTAAATTTACCAAATGATACTCAAAGGTTATCAGCTGTTCGAAATATAAAACACTCAGATCTTATAATAGTAATTTATTATAGTGGAAATTTAATTAAACCTTTTGCTTAAAAGTAGAGGAGGCAAAGGCCCAGCTGTGGTAAATATGCGGGCTGTTATTTTACTTTACTAATTATGCAAAGAAAGAAAGGTGCTATAAATTTGTTTTTATAAGCTAAAATAAATAAGTAGGCGTATAATTGTAATTAAATAATAACAGACCGGCAATTTTGCGCTTTTAGATTATGAATTATGACGAATAACATTACACCGTCGTAAAAGAGAATTTTCATAATTTAATGAAGTATGTTCTGCGCTTAATATACCAACACCGACGAGATATGAACAAGTAACCGATCCCTTGGCAGCGGTTATTGCGTACAAAAAATCACCAACACATATCTACGGACACATTAGCTGTTTGAATCCTAACTCCATTATCCGAATGATGACCACAGGTTATTTTTTTCTTATGGTATAGGTTGGCGGTCGAGCATGTGGGCCAAATAATGGTAAGTGGTGACCATCACCTCTAGACGATGACGCTGTAAGAAATAATAACTAGTTCTTACATCGTCAATGTGCCACCAACCTTGGGAACTAAGATGTTATGTCTTTTGTGCCTGTAGTTACACTGGCTCACTCACCCTTCAAACCGGAACATCAATACTGAGTACTGTTATTTGGCGGTAGAATAACTGATGAGTGGATGGTACCAACCCAGACGGGCTTGCACAAGGCCCTGCCACCAAGAAATTTACATATTCATTTTATTTTTTGTATAAGAAAAACTACTTTGAATTACGCAGTTTTTAAATTTGTTTTTCTTTTAATTTATTAATTATTCAGAGTTACATGAGATAGTATGTCATGACCGAGGTAAAGTCTAGGTATGGATAATAATTTTACAAATACTTAAAATTGAGTTATGAGGATTCATTAAGATCATGGCTTGAAAATAAGTTTTGGAATTCCGAAAGGTTGATTCTAGAACTTTCAAAGGGATTTTGCCCTTCTACGTATATTTTTAAATGTTTATTTAAATTGATGATTAATAAATATACACTTTCACTTGGTGGTAGGGCTTTGTGCAAGCCCGCCTGGGTAGGTACCACCCACTCATCAGTTATTCTACCGCCAAATAACAGTACTCAGTATTGTTGTGTTCCGGTTTGAAGGGTGAGTGAGCCAGTGTAACTACAGCCACAAGGGACATAACATCTTAGTTTTCAAGGTTGGTGGCACATTGACGATGTAAGGAATAGTTAATATTTCTTACAGCGACATTGTCTATGGGCGATGGTGACCACTTACCATCAGGTGGCCCATATGCTCGTCCGCCAACCTATACCATAAAAAAATATATATCTAATTGTTATTGGTATGCTGAACATCTGATTATGATTACTTTAAATATAAAAAAATAATTTATCCACATCAAATAAGTTACGGAAATAATATTTGGTATAATATTATGCCTACCCTTGCACTTAATGTGAATACCTTACGACAAGAGTTAGCACTTAGCTTTATGGATGTGCAAATTTTGACATTTCCCCGAATTTTGACGTCCGATTCTAATATTTTTAATATAATCTGACTTTAAGGTTTGTGCGTCAGTCTTTCTGGTGTGGACATTTTATAAAGTGATCAAAGTTATTACTCTATTATTGTAGAACGAAAAGTAAATAAAGTAGTCAAGGAAGTGACGTCACTTTTCAAACGTAGTAAAAGCATAAAGCATCATCGTGGGTGTTCATGGCGGTAACAAATTTATGACTGTCAGTTGAATTCTTGATGAGTTTGATAATATTTTGTTGATAATAACGAAAAATTAGTTAATCAGTATCCGTCGATATTTATTCTAATTGTTTATTCAATGGTCGATTATAATATATTATATTATGAAGTGCTTTAGATAAAGCAAATATTTAAAAACGTATTCGTTTTTGGAGGTATCAATAATTCAAAACATATACCAGATATTTTACCTATATATGAGTGTTTTTGAAGTGTAGGCAATATTATGTATATCTGAGTAGAATTTTGAATGTAAACCAAATGATATGGACGCTGGCTTCTATTCAGAATAAAATACATGCACCAGCATACACAGAAGACTAAGTATTATGAGAGCCTAAATCCAATATCGTCGCTAATGTGGCTAAAGCTACGTATTAACAACTAACCAATGAGTAAATATATGTAAAGGCGATTTCAGACTGTTAACTTTACCCAACAATTTGGTATTCGACGATTTAACATCAATGGCAATTTACTCAGTAGCGGGGCTTTATGCAAGGTCGTCTATTGACGTACAATTCACTCTTCCGATATTCTACCGCGAAACAACAATAATTAGTGTTGTTGTGTTTCGGCTTAAAAGCGTAAACTTGCAGTGTCTGTTTTACTCACACAGTGTAACTACAGGAACGAGGGACACAGCACCTAGGTTTCCAAGGTTGGAAGCACTTAAGTGATCTACGGTATGCCATCAAGTGGCTCATTCACCCATCTGCCTATCAATATCATAAAAACATATAAAATAAATATCATCACAACTATGTATTTTATTGTGTGGAGGACACGCTTCTGGCGTCTGAACTTTTGATGGAAATTCATCATCTCATAAAATAATCAAAATAATAAGAATATTCTGCAATTATTTTCGGATTATTTTCTGATTTGATTTCTGATTCTATCTATACAATTAAATCTTAAAAAATGGGGGTACAAAATTACCAATTTTTAATATTAGTCATTTAAATCGAATCGCAATGAACTTAAGACCATTGCGAAGTTAATTAATTGAATTAGTATATAGCGAATACTACCCAAATAAATTAAGTTCTTTATCAAACAGAATTAATGTTTTCAAATGAGATAAGAGGCTACTTAAACATTTTTGGCCTGCCATAGGTTTTATCTGTTACTAAATAAATCGAAAAGCGTTTTTGTTGTGTTAAAGTTAATAGTAGATATTTAGTTTTTGTCAAAGGTAGTGTAATGTGGAGCGGGCCTTTTGTATGTGTAAATTGCAGTCGCTTGCCGATTAACTCTGTCGGCCGTTAGTTGGATCGCCGTCACGCTGCGCTCGTCCGCTCCGAGTGACGCGATGATGTTCGTCGGTAATTAAGTGCCCCGATCAATTGTACTTTCGTTGTGGAAATAGTATGTTACCAATGTTATTGGATACACGGATGTTTCATGCTGTTAGACTATCTTTGTTTGATTAATATGTTGATTGAACATCATGTTTGATTAATTTAATACAACGTTATTTAATGCACATCTTGAGTATAATTCAATATCATTTCATGACATTCCCATATCTCACTTTATTAGTACGTTTTAAAGATAATTTCAAACATTTTTTTGTATTGAACTTCGGTTATTGATATATCTAGATTGAGTGTGTATTCATATATTTTATAAAATAACGAAAACAAACGAGGTAACTTTGACGTGACAGTTACGCTTAACATTCGCCAAACGTCATATTACTTTATTATTATTTTTTCGACGCATTTTCCTTACTGAAAATCAATCTAGACATTGACATAAATGATTTGATCCATTGCGTTTATTATGCTTTATTTAATGCAATTTCTCATCAAATGAACTCTGCGTACACAAATATGAATCCAATCGTAAATGGTTAGATTCAAAGGTTATCAGCTGTTCGAAATATAAAACACTCAGATCTTATAATAGTAATTTATTATAGTGGAAATTTAATTAAACCTTTTGCTTAAAAGTAGAGGAGGCAAAGGCCCAGCTGTGGTAAATATGCGGGCTGTTATTTTACTTTACTAATTATGCAAAGAAAGAAAGGTGCTATAAATTTGTTTTTATAAGCTAAAATAAATAAGTAGGCGTATAATTGTAATTAAATAATAACAGACCGGCAATTTTGCGCTTTTAGATTATGAATTATGACGAATAACATTACACCGTCGTAAAAGAGAATTTTCATAATTTAATGAAGTATGTTCTGCGCTTAATATACCAACACCGACGAGATATGAACAAGTAACCGATCCCTTGGCAGCGGTTATTGCGTACAAAAAATCACCAACACATATCTACGGACACATTAGCTGTTTGAATCCTAACTCCATTATCCGAATGATGACCACAGGTTATTTTTTTCTTATGGTATAGGTTGGCGGTCGAGCATGTGGGCCAAATAATGGTAAGTGGTGACCATCACCTCTAGACGATGACGCTGTAAGAAATAATAACTAGTTCTTACATCGTCAATGTGCCACCAACCTTGGGAACTAAGATGTTATGTCTTTTGTGCCTGTAGTTACACTGGCTCACTCACCCTTCAAACCGGAACATCAATACTGAGTACTGTTATTTGGCGGTAGAATAACTGATGAGTGGATGGTACCAACCCAGACGGGCTTGCACAAGGCCCTGCCACCAAGAAATTTACATATTCATTTTATTTTTTGTATAAGAAAAACTACTTTGAATTACGCAGTTTTTAAATTTGTTTTTCTTTTAATTTATTAATTATTCAGAGTTACATGAGATAGTATGTCATGACCGAGGTAAAGTCTAGGTATGGATAATAATTTTACAAATACTTAAAATTGAGTTATGAGGATTCATTACGATCATGGCTTGAAAATAAGTTTTGGAATTCCGAAAGGTTGATTCTAGAACTTTCAAAGGGATTTTGCCCTTCTACGTATATTTTTAAATGTTTATTTAAATTGATGATTAATAAATATACACTTTCACTTGGTGGTAGGGCTTTGTGCAAGCCCGCCTGGGTAGGTACCACCCACTCATCAGTTATTCTACCGCCAAATAACAGTACTCAGTATTGTTGTGTTCCGGTTTGAAGGGTGAGTGAGCCAGTGTAACTACAGCCACAAGGGACATAACATCTTAGTTTTCAAGGTTGGTGGCACATTGACGATGTAAGGAATAGTTAATATTTCTTACAGCGACATTGTCTATGGGCGATGGTGACCACTTACCATCAGGTGGCCCATATGCTCGTCCGCCAACCTATACCATAAAAAAATATATATCTAATTGTTATTGGTATGCTGAACATCTGATTATGATTACTTTAAATATAAAAAAATAATTTATCCACATCAAATAAGTTACGGAAATAATATTTGGTATAATATTATGCCTACCCTTGCACTTAATGTGAATACCTTACGACAAGAGTTAGCACTTAGCTTTATGGATGTGCAAATTTTGACATTTCCCCGAATTTTGACGTCCGATTCTAATGTTTTTAATATAATCTGACTTTAAGGTTTGTGCGTCAGTCTTTCTGGTGTGGAAATTTTATAAAGTGATCAAAGTTATTACTCTATTATTGTAGAACGAAAAGTAAATAACGTAGTCAAGGAAGTGACGTCACTTTTCAAACGTAGTAAAAGCATAAAGCATCATCGTGGGTGTTCATGGCGGTAACAAATTTATGACTGTCAGTTGCATTCTTGATGAATTTGAAATTATTTTGTTGATAATAACGAAAATTGGTTAATCAGTCTCCGTCGATATTTATTCTTATTGTTTATTCAATGTTCGATTATAATATATTATATTATAATCGAACATTGAATAAAGGTACCAAGGTAGCAAGGTACCAATAATTGAAAAAATATACCAGATATTTTAACCATATATAAGTATTTTAGAAATGTAAGCAATATTATGTATATCTGAGTAGAATTTTGATTGTAAACCAAATTCAGAATAAAATACATGCACCAGCATACACAGAAGACTAAGTATTATGAGAGCCTAAATCCAATATCGTCGCTAATGTGGCTAAAGCTACGTATTAACAACTAACCAATGAGTAAATATATGTAAAGGCGATTTCAGACTGTTAACTTTACCCAACAATTTGGTATTCGACGATTTAACATCAATGGCAATTTACTCAGTAGCGGGGCTTTATGCAAGGTCGTCTATTGACGTACAATTCACTCTTCCGATATTCTACCGCGAAACAACAATAATTAGTGTTGTTGTGTTTCGGCTTAAAAGCGTAAACTTGCAGTGTCTGTTTTACTCACAACTAGTGTAACTATAGGAACGAGGGGCACAGCACCTAGGTTTCCAAGGTTGGAAGCACTTAAGTGATCTACGGTATGCCATCAAGTGGCTCATTCACCCATCTGCCTATCAATATCATAAAAACATATAAAATAAATATCATCACAACTATGTATTTTATTGTGTGGAGGATACGCTTCTGGCGTCTGAACTTTTGATGGAAATTCATCATCTCGTAAAATAATCAAAATAATAACAATATTCTGCAATTATTTTCTGATTATTTTCTGATTTGATTTCTGATTCTATCTATACAATTAAATCTTAAAAAATGGGGGTACAAATTTACCAATTTTTAATATTAGTCATTTAAATCGAATCGCAATGAACTTAAGACCATTGCGAAGTTAATTAATTGAATTAGTATATAGCGAATACTACCCAAATAAATTAAGTTCCTTAACAAACAGAATTAATGTTTTCAAATGAGATAAGAGGCTACTGAAACATTTATGGCCTGCCATAGGTTTTATCTGTTACTAAATAAATCGAAAATCGTTTTTGTTGTGTTAAAGTTAATAGTAGATATTTAGTTTTTGTCATAGGTAGTGTAATGTGGAGCGGGCCTTTTGTATGTGTAAATTGCAGTCGCTTGCCGATTAACTCTGTCGGCCGTTAGTTGGATCGCCGTCACGCTGCGCTCGTCCGCTCCGAGTGACGCGATGATGTTCGTCGGTAATTAAGTGCCCCGATCAATTGTACTTTCGTTGTGGAAATAGTATGTTACCAATGTTATTGGATACACGGATGTTTCATGCTGTTAGACTATCTTTGTTTGATTAATATGTTGATTGAACATCATGTTTGATTAATTTAATACAACGTTATTTAATGCACATCTTGAGTATAATTCAAAATCATTTCATGACATTCCCATATCTCACTTTATTAGTACGTTTTAAAGATAATTTCAAACATTTTTTTGTATTGAACTTCGGTTATTGATATATCTAGATTGAGTGTGTATTCATATATTTTATAAAATAACGAAAACAAACGAGGTAACTTTGATGTGACAGTTACGCTTAACATTCGCCAAACGTCATATTACTTTATTATTATTTTTTCGACGCATTTTCCTTACTGAAAATCAATCTAGACATTGACATAAATGATTTGATCCATTGCGTTTATTATGCTTTATTTAATGCAATTTCTCATCAAATGAACTCTGCGTACACAAATATGAATCCAATCGTAAATGGTTAGATTATAACGCAAACAACGATGTTCAACAAACCGAGTCCAACATTAAATTTGATAAAACTTTGTTTAGTTTCAATCGAATTTCACGTTACCAAACTACATCAAGTCAAACTATCGAATGAGCGTCCATCGAGTATGATGCATGTTAATGTTGCCGATATCGTCGAAGTTCCAAGCTGTCCAACTTTCAATTGGAGCTGAATAGAAACAACAATTACTAGATCTCGGTGTGATTACGCTGCTCCAGCGTCAGATGCTTGATTCAAATGAAAATGTTTTAAATGTGAATGCCGTTAACATAATTCAGCTTAGAATTTGAGAACTGTGAATTTGATTTTGCAAGAACAGATTCGAAACTCACCATTCAAAACGATGTTGAGATGTCAACTGAAAGCGATGACTTTCATAATTATAAAATTATAATGTTTCAAGATTTCCTGCATCACAATTATGTAACATCCTAAGTCACTTTTAAATTTTCTCAATCGATAAGTAATTTTAAGTACCCTTCAAACCAAAACACAACAGTACTAAGTGTTGCTCTTTGGCAATAGAATATGCCCATCTGGATGGTACCTTCGACCCAGATCGGTTTATGTATGGGATTCATGTTTAGTATATTCCATAAATATCATAAATTGTTTCTTCGAGTGATAAAATATGTATGGTTGTTGATACTTAATTTTTTTCACGTACTAATCCATGCAAACGAATGGGCTCAACGTATTTCAAGAAACGATGAGACCTAGATTCGTAATCTCGTCGATAGATGGCGCTGGAACGGCGCCAAGTGAGGAAAACCAAACGTAACCGTTTGATTAATGCTCTTTCGTAGGGTTGAAATCGTTTTCTTGTATACATTTGTAAAGAGTAATTTATAATTCAGCTAGACATAGAAAGATGACTGACTATTATTATATTTAAAAAGCGCCAACAATAATCTTGTTATCCAATACCTACAAGCTTTTGGTTATTAATAATTTTTGCCTGTGACACAATTAAATGATTACCGAATTCTTTCCTTACAAGAAAAAAAAGGTTTTTTTGTTTTCTTTTTGTGGATAATCCAATATATATGCCATTATTAAGAAACAAAGGAAACCGTGAATGAATTATTTTCAAAAAGAAGATAAAACTTTTAAGCCAAATGTAGTTCAAGGCTGTCCGCAGTCTCCACGACTATCATCGCAAAGCACGGCCCGCGTTACGTGAATATTCTTAGGAATTTATAATGCTAGAGCCCGAAAATAAAAACATAATCCGGAGCCCGAGGCCGCATAATTAAGCACTTATTTTGCGGTTGCGGATTACCGCTCGGCTACTATAAGTATTCATTTGTGTTGGGCTTTATGTCTCATAGAATTAAGGTATAGTTTCGCTTGCATCGCCACGTCGAGAGCCAACGTGCAGTAGCGCGCGTCCCTCTGTATTACAATTTTTCAACCTGTCCGCCGATCCCGTTTCGGCTTTTTGCATTGTTCGCGGGAGCCGTTTATTGCCGCGTTGTAGCGACTAGTAGTAAACTACGAGCTCGTTTCAATGCAATAGGAAAGATTACACGGAAAGCTTGGATTTGTTTTAATTCATTTGTTTGAATTTTTTTAGAAAATAGAATTATGTAACAATTATAAATATTTTATATAAATAATCGGAAGTGGCTATACCAAATACGTGTATTAATTTTTTTTTAATTTCGTTTCAATCAAAATTCCGTAGTTCAACTCAATTGTAAAAAATATTTGCTTACATATTTTGTAGGTACTTTTTATAATTTTACAAATTTCCTAGCATAGCTATAGAGTGGAATTGAATAACAACTCGTATTCATAAGCCGATAACAAGGGCTTTTACCGATAATTGTTTAGTAGAATTTAGCGAGAGGTGTAATAGCGATTGATTTTAAAAATACACTCTATGAATACAACTGGAATCATAAAATATCGTAGAGCAATGCATAAGTATTCTCAGTTATTGAAACAGTATCTTATATACTAAGTACGTAATTAAGCCGATTTTTGGGACGACAGCAGCACATAAAAATGATTAGGTAGTCTCATTTTGAAGAACTCTCATCGTAGATTGTAGTCCGAAAATCCACAACAGCGCGATTTTTAGACAATTTCTGCCTCGCACAACCACTTTGTGGAACCGGCTTTCGCTGTTCGGTTGTTCCGAGCCGCTACGATATAACCTTCAAGAAGAGCGTACTCCTGAGCGTACCAAATTATTTAATTTTGGAGACCGCAAAAGCTACTACGAAGATACTGGCTACGTAGAGGGCGGCGCTATGGGTGTCTAAAAATAAGCAAATGTAGATCGTGCAAATTGACGTCGTCAGCTTACAATGACATTAAATCAAGACAAATGCTGCCATAGATTTCTTAATTTGTAAAAATCTGTAGAATAAACGCGAAGTTCCGCGTACGACCCACAAGTATTCATTTTAACTGTCATGGGTACCGAGACTGCAGATTAAAATATTATTGATTCTTTATTAAACAAGTGTGTCAAAATATGATCTATAAACAGACTTTTAAATAGAGCGCAGTCTGTAAGCGTGGGAATTTATTTTCGAACACACACATAGGTATTTTACAATAATACATTTGCATTTTTCGGTGTATCGTACGCATCCCCTGAAATACTTAGTTGCTTTTTGTCGATGCAACGAATAAATTATATTTTCATTGCGCATTCACAACGTAGGATTTATAAAAATACATTTAAATACGAGCAATGTAACTAGCTATGAGGTTGTCACTCGCAAAATCAATTTTAAATTGTTTGTTAGCAAAGGGTGCGGTCCGAGTGCAATAAGATGCCTAATGTACCTAATGATTTTTAGATTTTCAACTGCTTTTGTTGCTTCTAAATAAATAATTATTATTTTGAGAATATTTTAGACACATTAAATAATCACTTACTAATATTTAATAAATAAAAATAACGGAAGCATATATTAATTATATTGTTTTTTTTTTTTTTCATTTCACTAATATCTATTAAATAAACACAAAAAATATTACAATTTGACAATTATTACGATAACAGCGATATGAAAAAAATATCTAAAACAATTTTTTTTATATAAATTACAATCAGAAGCAGAAAAACTAATAATACATTTACAAAAAATAAAACATTTTTTTTTGGTGTTATGGGGGATAAAAAATCTTAGTCTTGGTTAAACAAGTCAATAACACAAGAATATGTTTTTTATGAAATAATTCAATTAAAATTATTTTATATTAGGTATATAAAAATAAAGGGGTTGGGCCGTTGACGGGATCTGCTCATAAAAAGTACTAAGCATCAATACACAGAGGAAGGTATATCAACATTTTTGCTTAGCACTATGTACTAACTAATGTATTAATAAAGCAGTTAAATATTTAAGAATTAAGTAGACTAACGTCATCAACATCATGAGCAATGGTATGAGTTACCGTTCGTTTTAAATTTGGAATTTAGAAAAAAAAATTAGGCAACTGTGAGGCAGCAAATCCTCCACAAAACAGCAGCTCCAAAGCAGTAAAACTCTCCAGTTAAGTCAACCGAGAAATATAATAATACTTTGGAATATAATTTTAAAAATATATGTCGATAGAGTGACTTTGATTAAATGATAGAGCCGTGTAGTTTTGTCTGTATGATCTGTTAGACGAGCATGTATGAGTTACTACTGTGATCACAGGTATTCCGTTAATGTCTACTGCGACGTCTAGTAACACTAAATCAAATTCCTATGCAGCTTCTTCCATTCCATGTATAACATTAATCGTACAGGTTTTTAGATTTACAGGGTATTGCAAGATAAGCAGAAACCAGTTTTAATCCAGCATAACCAGTACCTTTCGACATAAAACCAGACACAGCAGTCACATTTATATTCAGGTTTCCACAATTTTCATCCTCACAATTTTGCATTTCTAATTCGACATTACAAATTTTGCACATTAATATTTAAGATTTTACAGAGGTAAATTCAGAATGCAAATCCTTTTTTTTCTTTTAAAAGTTGAAGATGCTTGAAATCATGTATCCAAATGCCTCGTAAAAGTGTACCTAAAGGGGCGCAACTTCATATCATCCACATCTGCATGTGGTGCACCCTGATCTACGAGGCGACCCTGGCGACCGATTGATGGTAGGATGAACATCTAAAACAGCGTAAATACAGACATAGTCACCTATGCGTGAACGCCCTGCGATTTCCAGCCCGAAAGCCAAGCTTGGCGAGTATAGCATTTACTCCAAAAGAAGGACCAAAATGTCCACGGTTCCACTATTGTACTATTCTTGATTACGGCGGTGGCCACAGTAACAGTAGGGCAGGCTCTGCCAAGAAACTCCGTGTTACGAACGGCCCCACAAACAAACTAACCCTACAACAACAACAGCCTGTAAATTCCCACTGCTGGGCTAAAGGCCTCCTCTCCCTTTGAGGAGAAGGTTTGGAACATATTCCACCACGCTGTTCTTCGGTTTCACGAATGTTAACCCTCACGATGTTAACCTTCACCGCAGAGCACGAGGTAAATTATAAAGACAAATTAAGCTCATCAATCAGCGGTGCTTGCTGGGTTTGAACCCGCAATCATCGATTAAGATGCACGCGTTCTAATCACTGGGCCATCTCGACTCAACTAAACTTAGGTTTAGGTTTATCGTATTAACAAACGATTAGGTTTGATGAACATCTGGTGCAACTGGAAGAGGAACTGAAATATATAAGATAATACCTTTGAGGTATCTGCGAAGTCCGAAGAGAGGGAGAGGACAAAATCACTTAGATTCGGGTCCTCTTATGAACTTCAGGGAGGGAAACCAACAATCTCAAGGCGGGACCGGGTTTCTGGTGCATAAGGACCTCATTAATAACTTCAATACAAATGGGATATTTACCATATTTTTTATGTTTCTTAGATGCAACTCCATATTTGGACATTATCTACGAATGTCTTGTGCATGAGTCTCATGATAAAAATAGCCATGTTAATTTTAAATCTCATTAATAACGTTGTCGAAATCTCCAGTGAGTTGACAGGGGTTGCGTACTTCTTCAAAGTTGTATAGGTTACGCACCCAACAAGACACCTTCAGATGATGAAGAGGAAAATATGTACCAAGGCATATCAGGCAAAGCCCCGATGCAATGACCAAAAATTAGATAGATTTCATCATAAAGGACAAGCGACGGATACTAGGAGATGTCTCTTTGGTCACCGGGTTTAATACCGGAAGTGATCACCAACTCGTACGAGGCACTCTGGATATTCGTTTCAAGCTCGAACGTGCCTATTTGATGAAGTCTACGTTTAGACCTAACATGCTTCAAGCCGGAGATAGCAACCGATTCGCTGCCTTGGAAGCCACAAACGACGTTGACCAGAAACTTGCACAAGTGGTAGGAATTCTGCGAGATGAAGGCAAGAAATTCCTTCAGCAGAGACTCTGCAGCTCATGCAGGAGCGACGAGGTAACCATCTACTTCATCAGACAGGGCTCAGACAAACTACAAAATCACGAGACTTGTGCAACATGATCTCCACAACTCGAATATCCATTCCAGCGAACGGGCGATCGAGCTACGCAATGCATCCTACAAATTTTTCGATATTTATGACCAAAAATAAAAATTAAAACAAAATTTGTTGCTGAGTTTTTGACTTTTTTGATCGACATTTTCATAACGATGACGACGATGATGACGATAACGACGAACGCGAAAATGATTAAGATATCTTTGTAGAGCACAAAAAAAGGTACAAAAAAGGTTCTCGTAAAAATTTTCTAATCTCATCGGATTGCCGAGTTATTGCCGGGAACAAATTTTACCATTTTTTCAAGATGGCGGCCTTAGCGCCCCGGAATTCATGGCCTTTCATTGTCATTTATCTGCCTTTTTTTTCGACGAAATGACTGCACTAATAAGCAATGATAAGTAAAACATTAACCGATTAGCAATCATACTTGTTCAGTTCATCTGATTCCTTGAAAAGTAAAAATTAACAATTGCGTCCCACAACACTCGGGCCCCACCCTTATGTTCGCTTGTCTATGTGTGCGTAGACGTTTCGCGTAATTATAATGTTCGGCTCGAAATAAAATTGACGTGCTCTCACCTTGAGCTCTGGGGAGGGACTGAAGATTTATTGACAGCGATGTCGAATAAAAAATCAAAACCGTCAAATGATTTTCTCCATACTAAAATGTATGGACGACGAATGCAAAAAAGTAAGTAATATTTAAATAAAAAATACTAAAATATTGTGAAATATAATAAAAATTTAATGTGGTACACTTATTATTTGCACTTTTGAGACCCTTTTTAAGCAAAAATACATGAATAAACTAGCAGCTAAATAGCTCAGTAAAGCTAAATAAAAAAGGTCGATTTCAGTGTTTGGAGTCATGTTGGCGATGAATATGCTAGGTTATTGATGTATATTTTAGATATATTAAGATGTAAAACTTGAGACATATCTATTAAGATACTGCATGTAATTTTTTATCTATATTCGATGCTCCAGTTTTCAGATATTTAAAAACTAGTAAGTGCTATTTTAGCGTTCCGTAAGGACGGCCCAAATAATTGGCATAAATAATTCACTGAAAGTCAACTAGGACAACGATTGCAGTTAGGTGTTCCACAAGGCAGTTCACTTGGACCTATGTTAAATATTATGTATATCTATAACCATTTCAATTATTGAATAGAGTCAGTCAACAATTATTGACATTACATTATTGTAAATTAATTTTATAATGTAATCAATGCAATCAAATATAACTTATGTATACTGTAAATTATCTTACTGCTACTACTGATTTGGGTCTTACTCGAAATAACAATGAATAAGTCAGATAATTGAGAACTTAAATACATTATATTAATATATCCGATTTCCGATTCACTGAATATGACACATACTCTGCTCATATTTATCATATCCTTATACACTTAAACTACATTTAATCGAATTATTGTCAAAATAAAATAGAATTGGTTGTAAGAGTAAACTATCTAAAATATTTAGACAAGTTAATGTGTGTGCAGTTTTCAGCGACGTGGTGAACGCTAATAGCTAAGTAAAAGGTGCGGCGAGTGTGTGGCGTCAAGCCAACTTAACTCTTTCGTCACTTGTTTTCAGTTGCACCGTCATCACAATACATTTTTCAAAGTAAAAGATTATACTTCAGCTATACATAGGTTGTTCAGAAATGCCAATAAAATATTCCCAAATCTTCCTGATATATTTTTAAGGGGTTTTTATAAAAGAGGCGTGGTGAAAGCAGATACGGTGAAAGTAATCCGAGAAGGGTGGCATCCATCAAACTTAGAGTTAGCGACTTTGCGACTCGGTAACATTCGCGAGGCGTTGGGCTCACGGCTTTGTAAAATTTATAGTGTTGGTATGATTAGTTATTTAACCTTTTTTAAGAAAGATTGTGTATTTTATTACATAATTTCAATTGAGTATTGAGACAAATTAAAAAAAAAATCTGTTGATTTTGTATGCAATCATCAAAACACCCTTATTGGTTTTAAAATAACAATTACATAAATGTACTAAAAGCAATGACCTATGATCATGCTTAGAGCATTTTGAAACTAGAAAATTACGTTTAGCTGTTGTATTGCACTGATAATTTTGCTTTAAGTTTATCAAGTAAATAGACACCAGGTTGTGTGTATTTATGTATTTGATTGTGTGTTATGTATTTGATGTTTCTTATTGTAAATATGTGAATATTATAAAAGATTCCTGCTATTTTAATTTTTCATTTTCAGTTTTTCATTCATTTCAGTATACTTTTTCATTTTTAATATAACTTTTCTACTTTTGAATCGTATAACCAAAGACGTATGTTTAAAATTATCTATATAAAAAAAAAAATAATAAGTCGATTTCGTCTTTTGAAAAGTATATAAACGTAATCGTTATACGGCTTTGTGGCGAAAACTTTATTATTTTCTCTACGACTAGTTGTCGCTGAGTTTCGTATTGCAATGCTCTGCCGCTGAAACTTATAAAGCTTCGGTTTTGTTGGCTTCATCGCTTTTAAATTTTTAAATTCAATTTAAAAACTTGTAAATTCGAGTGTATCAAAATTGTAGAAATCTTGAAAGTGGGACAGAGGGTTAAGCACTCCGATAGGCGACATGGATATATTATGAATGCACAGTTTTTAACTACGAAAACTTCAACATACTTTCGAATAGGCATTGGCAAACTGTATTGAATATGAATACTCCAATATTTAACTAAAGAGAACCATGTCAAGTTCAATATATTAATAAGTGTGTGCCACGTGAATGTGGTAAATGTTATATTACAGATAACACCGAAAAAGTTCGTTCTTTTGATAAAGATGCAAAAACCACGGAACGTGCAGTCACCGTAGATTAACGACCTGGCAATAGTGGTCCTTTCACACCATTAAAAATGACAGTGTCTCAAATTTACTTTCTCTTTTTACTTTTATGAACGAAATAATGTAAAAAGATAGATGTAAAGGAAACCCGGACAGCACCATTCAATTCTCATGTATCTAATATGTTTCTATCAAGAGTTTTTTTGTAGTTTTAGAAATGGTTACGTCGAGGTAAACATTGTGGGGAAATCTGCATGTTTCTTGTTTCAGTGAAATTCTACCTCATATATATCTACCAACCAGCTTTGTAACAGTATAGTAGAACTAGCTTGTATCTTACCCTGAAAGGTATAGGAGGGTTAAGATTAGTATTGGAAAATTTACAGAATTACAGATTTCTTAATTTGTATTGATCCCGTGCTTAATGGAAAAAGTTGTTAGGACACTTACGACCTTTTTCTTCTGACGTTTTCGTTCTTGTGTCCTGATTAAATTCTTCCAATTCTGTCTTAACGAATTCCTATTGGAGCTAAGTGATAGAGTACACTGTACAGCATGGATAGCTTCAAATTGTGTCTTCGAAAGAATATAAAATTCAATGTAATTTATGTTTGGTAATAATTACGTACTACTATATACTTTGTTCACTTATAAATTGTATTTACTATTTATTTTGTCTCTCGTTCTCTCACATATGTATATTAGATTTATCTTGAACGTAATGAATAAAAAATATACGTCTTTTTCGCAATTGTAAAGAGCATTTTGATTCTAATAGACTAAGTAAGTTTCTCAACTACATCGACGAGTCAACTCCGTTGCGGTTGGAAGTTAGCGATTTCTTACACAACAAACAGACAGCAACTGCGCTTATGTGCACTGAATCCCTTGATAATATTTTATTTTCTATATATGAATATTTTATATAATAATTTATAAAAGTAAAGTAAAGTAACAGCCTGTACATTTCCCACTGCTGAGATAAGGCCTCCTTTTCTATTAAGGAGAGGGTTTGGGCTGTTTTTTTTTTTTAATTTTTCATGTTAGAAAGAGTTAACCTACTGGTTGAGGGATAGAAAGTAACCTACCCGAAAGCTGTTGCATATTTTCGTTACTTCTATCATATTAGCTATCATAATATGTAACTTTTATAAGGCTTAAGTGTGGAGTTGGCTCCAAAACATCATTTTAAGTTATCTGCTGGGAAAAATAGCATTTCATTAAAATACTTTTGTATAGATAACATTAATAATATAATATTTATATTACACGACGAATTTGTATTTATATTAAAAGCTTAGTTACTTTCGATAATCTAAATCAAACTAAGTGAGGAATAGAAATTGAAACGTTCTAGCACGCATTAAATAAGCAATCTACAATATTTGGCAATTCCAAACCCTTTTACGGGTGATACAAACATGAAACTTGGCATATAACTGCCAATAACAAATCCTAAGCGTTGGTGACAGTGCCAGAATATTCTCGCCTTTAACACTTCCTTATTTCTTGGAGATAAGGTTTAAAATTGCTTGCGAATTTGTGAGATTATATTGGTGTTATGGAAGGAAATTAAATCACTAAGAATGGAAGCAACCGTGCCTCGGCATAATATCGCCGCCCTCTATCAAGAGGGCCGCTAAGATTCGATGGGGATTTGAGACGTTTTTGCTTCACCAACCAAATATTTATACTCTGATATATTATTTATATATCATACGAATTCGGCAGATATTACATCTGAAGACATGCGTGCATAATATATGTGAATATTTTCAAGTGAACGAAACAAATTTCGCTGCAATCCATATAAATTTAAGAGTATATAAGTTTCTTTTATTTTGTTACAATTCAAAGAGTTTTAAATTAAATCGAATTTTAAGTATATTTGAAGACCGATGTTGAATGATGATTGTTAAACTCTAAACAGAACTCTGTTAAGAATAATAATTATTCAACGAATTAAATGGGGCTTAACTTTTATTTGTTTAAGTCGTTTGAATCGTAACTACGAAAATAATTTTCATTTCTATTACTTGTAGAATCTGTTATATATATACTTACTATCAGAGAAGATTTAAAATACTTTAAACAGACCTAGTTGTATTCCATACATTCGGTACAAGTACAAGCAACATTTTATATTTCACTATTAAAGAAACAACATATTATTTAGCTTCGAATATACAACCTCTTTAATTATACTTTTAAATTAGTTAACCCTTTGTAAAATTCCTACTGAGATTTTGTACTATAAGATAGAATAATAAAATTCATTACGTTTCATTATCGCACAGTTAAGGTGCACACCGTACGGAAGGTTTCATTTAACGTCAGTTCCGGGTCTTATTAGCGGAAGCTAATAATTATCCCTTATGTGGAAACAGATTGCTCTTTCAACATGTAATTGGATTAACCATTCTCTTTTATGTCCGGAATCGACACACACGTGATGTGCGTACGTCCAACTCCTTTACTAGCTTTAGTTGAGTATTCGAATTTGAACTCTATTGCTCAGAGGGTAGAGTTCAAAATTTGAAAGAGTTAATTTTGAACTATTAAAAAAAATAGTCATCAACGAGATTCAAATAAAATAAATGCTATAGTAAATTTCGTATGTGTTTATTCGGCTTTGATAACGAATAAGTTTGAGTTTGAATCGAGCTAGAGTTTGATTATATATAATTATAAAGCTGTAAACACAAGGTAAATAATGTGTTCCTAAAGAAGTGTTTTATAAAAAAAGAAGTATAGAACGGCCTCCGTATATTAAATTTGCAATTTGTTTCTCTACGTTCGCAAACGAAAATTAAGACTTCTGATCAGATATAGAGATAGCGAATATATTAGTTGTTCTGCACGTGAACTCTCCTCAGTCATGATGGATTTGATTTACAATCGGATTATGAGAGCGAGTGCACATTATAGTACACACCTGTTCGTGTATGCGTGCACACACACTTGTTAACAATATGTCTAGTCTCCCTTGAGAATAGCCAACATGACCGTGTTGAAATCAGTCGTGATAATATGCTTTCAACACTATGAAAGCTATTAATATAAAAGGAAAAATTGAAACGATATCACTACATAGTAAACAAAGTCGCTTTCTCTGTCCCTATGACCCTATGTATGCTTAAATCTTTTAACCACGAAACGGATTTTCATGCGGTTTTAATAGATAGAGTGATTCGAGAGGAAGGTTTTGTATATAACACATGGACCGTTGTCCTTATGTCCACCATAGTAAAGAAACACTGACAATTTTAGACGTTTGTTATGTGATTCGTAAATAAACAAATTCTGTAGTATATTTAGTATCAGCATTGCACCCGTGCGAAGCCGGGACGGGTCACTAGTTATCGTGTCGAGATGATTCAATGGTCAGAATTCGTGTCTATAGAGAATCTAAAGTTCAAATAACTCTAGGAAATAATTAGAATTGAATACGAAATCAATTATAAAGTGTTTTACGTCTTTCAATAATGAATACGAATTAACTCGGTGCAACAATGTTCTCACTTCTCAATCAAGGCAAGTTCGACCCCACAAAGCGTTGGAACGTGTACAAACAATCGGCGAGTTGCCGACTCCCCGAGCTGTTACATTATGCAAATTTACTCGCTAAGTAACAGGCCATGCACTACTTAAAATAGCGATTATTTTATTCATTTAAAGCAAGCGACTTACGAAATACGGGATAAATATGTTAGCGAATTTATTGATCTATATTTGCGAGTCGTTCGTAATTATATCGGAATTAAACTTTTTAGTTGCGGCTAGGGATACTTAACAAAAATATATAATATTTTTAATGTACTAATCAAAAACCAACTTAAAGCCAAAAAAGTCATAATATTAGTTATATGTATAAAAAAAAAACATGTTTTCTTACTACGAATTACATATTACATGAAACCAATACGCAAACTGTTTAGCTATTTCTTTTTAAATTATAAATATACATATAAATTATTTTGAATTTGGAAACCTAAATCGGTTGCGTTACAATGATTGTATATTATTTAAATTCAAAACAACAATAATGTGGAACAAAATCAACTGACAATAGTATATCGACGAATCGAAGATGATTTTAATATATTACAAAGAACATCTCGAAAAATGTACTTTAAAAGATTATATAATTATTATGCTGTTCGAATATATCAGTAGATATATTGCTTAAAAAGACATTACGTTTGAACGACATAATAATAGCTAGGTACGTACTTTATGTAAAAACAGTAATGTAGCAATGAAATGGCACTTTATATCACGCCGAATACTGGACCGTATTGTTCGCTTCAGTTTAAGGTCGACTGTCCTCTGACGTGCGCTATAATTACGTGTGTTTACGCAGTTCAAAAAGTTTCATTTCAAACCATATTCAGTCCTGAACGAATGTTAGAAGAACAATTACTGTTTTATTAAAAGTACTGTGCCGAGATGGCCCAGTGGTTAGAACGCGTGCATCTTAACCACTGATGGTGGGTTCAAACCCAGGCATAACTGAATTTTAATGTGCTTAATCATAACGCATCCTAATTCATCTCGTGCTTGGCGGTGAAGGAAAACTTTGTGACTAATTTCAACGAAATTCGGCTACATGTGTAACCGATAACCTACATTGGACCAGCTTGGTGGAATATGCTCCAGTGGGAAATTTACAAGTATTTGATGATGATGAAACAGTACTCTTAGTCATACAATATTTTCACAAAGATTGAAATCCATTATTTGCGTTGAAGTAAAGTAATATAATCATTAATATTTTAACACAAACGCATTGTTTGTGTATTGTGTATTCAATCATGTATGTTAGAAAGTATAGATTCGTATCGCACGATTGAGCGCTATAAATTCAGTGGTCAGCTAGCCTATCGTTCGCTCCGCTTTAATGGCCGATAGGTGGTAATGGCGCTCTGGAAGGCGACAAAAAGCAAGGTGCGCGGAGAGCGTAAATCAACCGGCCGGGCGCTACACCTAATATATTTTTTGTCCCGAACTAGGAGTGACGAAACGGTAAAGCGCTCGAATTCGGTGATTAAATTGTTTGCTATAGTTGATATATGTATTCCATGATCGTATTTATGTATGTAAATAATGTAATAACGTATACACACTTTATTACATTATTTACACTTTTAATAGAGATTTAATCTATTAGATTATCAAAAGTTTTGTTGGTTCGAATGTTATTATAAGCATTGATAAATTATTTATACCTTTTATTTATAGAGAAGAAATTAAATCTAGTTTCCTTAATAGTTTTAGTAACAATGTGACACTTTTTTTCTGATGAAAAGTATGTTTGTTATCATATAGGAATCCAAATGAAATTATATCAATAAGGATAGAAGCAGACTTTTTTCTCGAAAGCCTGCAAAATCATTGCTTTTGAAAGTTTGAAAACGTAAGCGGTTATTGTTTTTACATAAAATAAAATGTGTTATACTTCGTTTTGTTAAAATCTTACAATACTTTTTTAGAATACAACTGTATACTTTATTATATATATATATATATATGTGTGTATGTATTATTTAACTTCGAATTATTATATTATATAATTCCATAAAGCACTATGTTTGTTGTAATAAGATACTCAAATCAATTGATCTCACTGTCAAACCAGTCACCTTGTTTTGTGGGAATATGTATTAACATACACTAAACAATAAAGATGCAAAAAATAAATAATAATAATCATCAATGTAGTTAACGAAATAAATAATTATATCTTATATTATATTCCAATTTCAAATATTAATTAACTGTTTCATGTTAAAACCAACACAAATTCTAAACACTGAATAAACGTATGAATTAAACATTTGTCAATTAAATAATTAATTAATGAAACCAATGAACTCATGTCGCTTTATTCAAATTCATACATTACAAGCTAAGTAATTCTACATTGAAATCAAGGATTTTAAACAAGCTTATATATAATATGTATGTGATATACAATATATTAAATATAAGAAAACATTATGATGTGGATGTTACTGATTTCGGGAACGGTGGCTTATCTCAAGACCTGGCCAAATTACGCAAGACAATATGCATAAGTGTGTGTGCAACAAAGGATCTTTCTCTTTCTCTGTCTCGCACTCATAATTCGATGGAACGAAAAATCCGAGGAACAATTCAGGTGTAGGCTTTTCGAGGCACACTTCTAACTTCCAGACTCTAGATTGTTACTAAAATTTTGAGTTTTGCACTGAATCTGTGGCCTTTAATCTAACTTCTATCAAAGACGCAGTCATGAGCAGGTAGTATTATGGGAAAGGAAAAGTTGTAGAAGTGTTCTACGGAAGGGTTAGTTGTTGAAGTAAGAATCTGTTAAAACAAACGAACAACTGACTTATTTAGTATAGGATTAATCTATTAATCTTGATGTTCATAATAATTAGTTTGTATAAATTATTGTGCATGTTTCTACATGAAAATACATAGATAACGATTGCTAGCCAACATTTTGACCACTTAATATTCACATTTAATCTTTTAAATAAAGTAATCTGAATCGGCTTATATTAATTTTTTTATATTGGTACCTTATTAAACGTCTCTCTGCATTTAATTTGTTCAAAGTCATATTATAATTTGTTCTTATAATATTATTTTGACATATTTATTTAATTTTATAATATTATTGCTAGCTCCATGTTTTCGTTCATCCATGGCAGGGCAAGACTCTCAAGGATGACTCCTTTGTGAGTTACCGGCGGGTCAGGGTTCGATTCCCTGCCATGATTAATGTTATACAGATTCCTGGATACGGTAATGTTAGGAACGTTGAAATAAAAAATAAATTATAACAAAGAGGCAATGATTTCGATTGTATGATAAATAAAAAAAAATATTATTCAAAAAATAGTGATGAGAATAAAAAAGCTATATAATTTTGCCGCTATGTCCGAATATCACCAAGGGGATTAATAATAATAATATTCTCCTAATATGACTATATATTAATCCTTTAGAAAACTAGAAGTAAGAACTAACTATGAATTTCAATATTTTGCGTTCTTAATAAAAGTCAAATACATAGTGATGTATTCCAAAACGACATAAAAGAGTATTAAAAAGAAAATCCTTACCAAAGGCTTATTGATTGTCCGGAATCAACGAAATGGCTTTTGACTCAGTTGTGGGCAAATGTTAGTTAGAAATAAAACGTTTAAGTCTTGTTTTTTGTTAAGATCGCAGAGAATGGCTGTGTCTGATCGTCCTGTCTGGCTTCAGCACTTAATTTCTCCGTTGGGACAGATTTGTACACGAGTCTTCGTTGGGCAAAAAGATAATCTGCTTTTTATACTTACACTTTATTTATAGAAATGAATTCAAATAATAATTGAATATGTTAAATATTATTCGATAAAAAATGTTATAGCTTAACAATCCACAAGTACACGTACACACGCACATACACACACACACTGACACTCTTCATTCGTATTAAAATCTAGCCTATAAAATGCTACTACTAGGATTAACATGTAGCAGAATTTCGTTGGAATTCGACACATGCAGATTTACTCACGATGCTTTAATTTACTACTGAGCACGAGATGAAATATGAACATAAATTAAGCACATGAAAATTCAGTGGTGCTTGTTTAGGTTAGAACCCGTAATCATTGGTTGAGATATACGCGTACTCACCACTGAGCCATCTCGGCTCTTGCAAATTACAAATCAATAAAAGTTAGTTTTAATTACACAACTTCTTAACAAATTATAACTTACCATATCAATTATTTATGCCTTGACAGTTTCATTTAAGGGAAGGTAGTATTCTGTGCATTATGTGTTATATTATTCTTAAAAAAATATATTTTAACCCTTCGATGCCGTGCCATGAATACCAAAAGCATACTACATAGTATTATAGTTAATATTTCCGAAAATTGACATGTTTGAATTTGGAACTCTTTTATTTTCTCATTATAAAGAGTTACAGTGCAATATGTATATTCAGCGGAAGCGTGCTGCGACATTCACGAGTCTGATACCGAAACGCGATCACGCAATCTGATGTCCTCCGAATATTTTTAAGGGGAGAAAGTCCCTCTAATGAGAAGAGTGAATGTAGGTATAATTGTCACGTCTGCAGGCACGGCCCTCGTCTGTGGAATGCTGCAATTTTTATCCACTTACAGTTTAATCCATTTTTCAAGCTTACTTAAGTTCGGTTCACAATTATGTTCACGCCTCGGTTGGAGGGGCGCTGAGTGCGAGGGAAACGCACGCAGACCTGAAAGAAATAGAATTGAGGAAGACAGTTTTATATTATAAAAATATTTTCAAGCATTCTCAGATTTGCTACGATTTGTTTTTTTTTTTTGTATTTTAAAATGTTAATTTTCCTGTTAGCAATTATTGTAATAAAATTAGGCTCAGTCAGGTTCACAATTTCAAGATCAGTTGAACTTTTATGAACGTATCTCTGAATTAGTGATATTGAATCCGAAAGACATATTTTTAATAGTTGGTGATTTTAATGTTCCTAGTGCTATTTGGTCTCCTTCGTCCACATCCGCTGAGCTCTGTGAGAATATTGGAAACTCAATGGTCAATGCAATGTCTTCCTTCATGTCCTTAAATAACTTTTCCCAATATAACTCAGTCTCAAACATCAATAATCGCCAATTAGACCTTGTCTTCAGTAACTCAAATTGTAGGGTTATGCGCTGTGAAACACCTTTAGTAAAGGAAGATGTACACCATCCCACGTTGGATATTATGTTAATGGATATTAACATTAGTAGCTTTCCTAGCCCTCCTCGTATTGTTAAACTTTTTCATAAAGCTGATTATAAAATAATTAATGAATTATTGGCTGACATTGATTGGTCGGTTATTTTTGATTACTATGATATTGACACATCCGTTGAGAAATTCTATTACATAATCAATGATATAATTATAAAGAATATTCCTTCTAAAGTGGTTGTTGATCTTAGTAAGTATCCAGCGTGGTATTCTCCTGCACTTATTAAAATTATTAAAGAAAAACTAAAATATCACAAAAAATGGAAAATGTATGATAATTACAGTGATTACAGTACTTTTAAATTACTTCGTGATAGACAAAAAAGGGTTGAAAAGACATGCTATGATAACTATCTTGATTTTGCGGAAAATAATATTTTGAGAAACTCTAAGTGTTTTTGGACATTTGTCAAGACCAAACAGTACACAAATGACATACCCGAGCGGCTATATTATAACGATATCTCAACAAGTGACGGTCGGCAAATAAGCAATCTATTTAATGAATATTTCTATACATCCTTTGAACATAGTACACATCTTAACAATTTTTCCTGTAACAGTCAAAATAATAGTGGATATGCTAATACAATTAATTTGTCATCTGTCGATATTTCACTTGCTGATGTTCGTAAGTATTTGAAAACCTTAAATATTAAAAAAGGTAGCGGACCCGACTGTATACCACCTCTTTTTCTAAGTAAATGCTATATGACTATATCTGTTCCTTTACATTTATTGTTTTGTATTTCCCTTCATACATGTACTATGCCTTCAATTTGGAAACAGTCTTATATTGTGCCTATTTTTAAAAATGGAGATAGACATGATATCAAAAATTATCGACCTATTTCGAAATTAAGTTCAATTCCAAAACTTTTTGAACGTATAATTTATGACAAAATTTTTCCAAGCATACGTCCCATAATTATTGACCAGCAGCATGGATTTATTAACAAGAAATCAACTGAAACTAATTTGTGTGAATTCACTGACTATGTTTTGACTGCAATGGACAAAGGATATCAGGTGGACGTTGTGTACACCGATTACTCCAAAGCGTTTGACAAAATCTCTCATTCTATCTTAATAGCAAAAATGGAGTTCATCGGTGTACATGGTGACCTCCTTAGATGGATCAAGTCATATTTATTGAATAGAAGTCAAGCCGTGACTGTGAAAGGGTATTGCTCATCTTTTCTACCCGTTCCATCTGGAGTCCCTCAAGGCTCACATCTTGGACCACTGTTTTTTAATATATACATAAATGATGTTGTTTCGGTATTTGCATCATCTAAATTTCTGTTATATGCTGATGATACAAAAATTTATAAAATTATTAAGAGTGTTGATGATTGTATTAGCCTGCAAAAAGATTTGAACTTACTTAGCGATTATTGTACTACCAATTCGCTGTTTTTGAATATAAAGAAATGTAGTTGTATAACATATACCAGAAAAAGAAAAGTGATCATTTACAACTACCGATTAAAGGAAGATGATATAAAACGTGTATCAGTGGTCAAAGATCTTGGAATAACACTCGATTCTAAACTTCTTTTCGTTGAACACATAAATTCCATAACTTCTAAAGCGTTTCGTATGCTAGGATTTGTGCTGAGGATTTCCAGAGAGTTTAAGCGTGTTTCAACTTTTGCTCTTTTATATAAATCATTTGTGAGACCTATTCTAGAATACGCTTGCACTGTCTGGAATCCACAGTATAGTAAATATATAGAATTAATCGAAAATATTCAGGAAAAGTTTTTAAAATATTTAAAATTTTCGTCTATAAATAATTTGAATCAAATAGAAAAGATACCGACAACTGAACAGAGACGACTTGAACGTGATATGGTGTTTTTATATAAATTGATCCACAACATATTTGATTCCCCTTATCTCCTTTCTAAAATAAATATCAAGTGTCCTCGCCCTGGCAGTCGGAACAAATCTATTTTTGATTTTCCATTGACAAAAACTAAATATGCAGCAAATGCATTTGTTAATAGATCATCTAAACAGTACAATAAAACATTTACTGAATGTGATATTTTTCATCTCTCCCTTAAAAAATTCAAACTACAAGTAAAAGAAATATTATACTCTGAAGAGCCTTAATTTACTCATGCTTTTTTAATTAATTAATTATAATTTGATTATTTATTATTAAAATATGTTTTCTTGATTTAAAAATTAAATTTATATTAAATTAAATTATGTAAATGAATTATATAATTTCATGCACCTATTAAATATAAAAATGTCTTGTTTTGTACTTACTTATGATTAATTTATAAATGGAAACTGTTTTGGTTTAAGAATTGTCTTATATTTTTTTTTTATTTTATTGTAATTATTTCACTGTTTGTTTCCTGTACACTAAATAAAAAAAAAAAAAAAAAAAAAAAAAAAAATTGTTTTTATCGTTTATTTCAGTTAGTCAGATACTTCCAGTGTCGAGACGACATATATTGGACAACATCATATATATTACTCTGATTCCAATGTAAGTAGCTAAAGCACTTGTGAGTTGTGTTATGTAAAAACAGAAGTAAAGATATCAAGGTACCACGAACACAATATAACCACAAAAACTAATGAATTTCCTACATCGACTCGGCCAGGAATCGAACCCGGGGCCTCGGAGTGGCGTACCCATGAAAACCGATATACACACTGCTTGACCACGGAGGACGTCTCGTTTATTCCAGTTGCAGTTGGAGTTGAGATAAACAACACTTAAATTTACATATTCCATGCGATTTGCTAATAGCTCTGCTATATTATGTACGACAAACAGTTTTGATTAATGTATTCTTTAATGCTATTAACTAATTATATTCATTCATTCATTGTTTATATCTGCTTTGTACACCCCTACCTCTTTCTATACGTTTTCCTCTACCTTAAGGTTGCCTGGAAGAGATTGCTGTGTTAGATAAGGCCGCCTCTTGTACATCTTTCCTAACCGTGTCTATGTGATTTATTTACTGGTGTACAATAAAGAGTATTTTGATTTGATTTGATTTGATTATATTCACTTTTTATTTTACTTCCACTTCGACTGAGACACCGAAGTTTTAAACGCATTTTTTTAAGAAATCCACAATGAATCTGTGGTAGATTACTGAGAACTTGACCAATGATGAAATGTCAATTCGATTTATTTGAGACAGTAAATTATATTTTTTATAGATGCGTTAAAAAAAATAAACAATTATCTTCATTTCGAATACACTGTCTACTATAGTACGTATTTTGTTGGAATTTATGGACTGTTTCACGTGTAAAACTTGTCAGAATTGAATTGTTTTACAAGCCAAGGTGAGTAAGTGAGCTAGATACAACTGAAATATTATCTTTAAGATTGATTCATTCTTCTTGCCTATTCACCTACTACCTATATTTCTAGTATAATTTATACTTACATCCTTGAAAATACTTTCAGTAAAATTATGCTTATGCTTAAAAAAAATACTTTGTATTTAAAACAGCTAGACTTGAAAACAGATAGCGTGACTATGAGCGGTCATTTTGGTAACGATAGTAGTTTTAACCACTTTTGTCATCAATGTGCCACTGACCTTAGGTAGACGTTATGTCCCCGTGTGTTATTGCTACACTGGACTTACTTATAAATAGAGTATATGTCAGAGATAATATTTTTAATCTAATTCTAGTCTTATAACACGGTTGTGTAATTGACTTCAATGACAAGTCTGTTGTTCGGCTTGACAGATGTCAACAGATCAGAATTGGTTCAGTGTTGATCACGGCACTATCGGTGCTCCGAACTGTTTATTAGGTAATAACCAAGGTGAGCGTATTGTTGTATTTATTCCTAATACTGTAACTTAATTATTTTCTATGAAATCTATTGTAATCGATGTTAAGAAATAAGTATTATTAGCTGCCAATATATTTACTTACTTGCTTACTTAATGTTGTCTTAAATTTTCGCGATGATTACACATTTAAATAAAACTATTTATAACGGATGAATCGCGTATATTAATTATTTTTAAACATCCCGACGTTTCGAGCACTTTGCAGTGTTCGTGGTCACGGGCAGACTAAGATGACATTTGTCTATTTGAAGAACAAAGGAAATATTATTAACAACTACCGCCAACGATTTCTCAATTGATATCTTGAGTAACGTTCCGGTTGCACGCAGAAGGCACTAACTGTATCTTTAGGTCTTGCAGTCTGTTGGATTTGGGATTTTAAATTTTTAATAAGTGGATCCCAGGTGTTAGAAAGTCTCCAACCATCTTCTCTATTGAAGTTCGGATGTTTTTGAATTTCAATAGCCTCGCGTATCATTCTAGGAATGAATCTGTGTTCTCTAGCGAGGATCTGTGGTTTATCAAATCGGATAAAATGGTTAGGTTTATCCAGAGCATGTTCACAGACTGCAGACTTAGAAGAACGCCTATTTTTGACATCTCCTATATGTTCCTTGACCCTGGTACCGATACTTCTCTTTGTTTGGCCTATGTAAGATAAACCACACTCACATTCGAGTTTATATACTCCTGCAGTTTGTAAAGGAATATTACTCTTGATAGGTCTCAAGAACTGGCTCACTTTCTTATGAGGCTTGTAAACGGTTTTAATTGAAGCTCGCTTCAAGATGTTGCCAATCCTGTCTGTAACTCCCTTCACATATGGTAGAAATGCAGGTTGTCGCTCAACTGTGGGTGGCTTGATACGGCTTCTGCGATGCTGGCGAGGCACGGGCAGCTTGTTCTGGTGGAGTGCAAGCTTGACCTGACGTAGCTCGTCCTCTAGGTGTTCAGCATCGCAGAGATGGTGGGCTCTCTGAAACAAAGATTTGCCAACGGTAGCTAACTGGCTAGGGTGGTGGTGCGAGTCACCATTGAGGTATTTGTTGGTGTGTGTGGGTTTCCTATAAACTGTGTGACTTAATGTATTGTCAGGATTCTTGATAATAAGGATGTCAAGGAAAGCTAATAGGCAAATAATTCTTTAGCTTTCCTTGACAGAGAGCCCACCATCTCTGCGATGCTGAACACCTAGAGGACGAGCTACGTCAGGTCAAGCTTGCACTCCACCAGAACAAGCTGCCCGTGCCTCGCCAGCATCGCAGAAGCCGTATCAAGCCACCCACAGTTGAGCGACAACCTGCATTTCTACCATATGTGAAGGGAGTTACAGACAGGATTGGCAACATCTTGAAGCGAGCTTCAATTAAAACCGTTTACAAGCCTCATAAGAAAGTGAGCCAGTTCTTGAGACCTATCAAGAGTAATATTCCTTTACAAACTGCAGGAGTATATAAACTCGAATGTGAGTGTGGTTTATCTTACATAGGCCAAACAAAGAGAAGTATCGGTACCAGGGTCAAGGAACATATAGGAGATGTCAAAAATAGGCGTTCTTCTAAGTCTGCAGTCTGTGAACATGCTCTGGATAAACCTAACCATTTTATCCGATTTGATAAACCACAGATCCTCGCTAGAGAACACAGATTCATTCCTAGAATGATACGCGAGGCTATTGAAATTCAAAAACATCCGAACTTCAATAGAGAAGATGGTTGGAGACTTTCTAACACCTGGGATCCACTTATTAAAAATTTAAAATCCCAAATCCAACAGACTGCAAGACCTAAAGATACAGTTAGTGCCTTCTGCGTGCAACCGGAACGTTACTCAAGATATCAATTGAGAAATCGTTGGCGGTAGTTGTTAATAATATTTCCTTTGTTCTTCAAATAGACAAATGTCATCTTAGTCTGCCCGTGACCACGAACACTGCAAAGTGCTCGAAACGTCGGGATGTTTAAAAATAATTAATATACGCGATTCATCCGTTATAAATAGTTTTATTTAAATACTTGCTTACTTACTTACTTTGTATACTTAGAAATTGGTTTTACTTACATAATATATAAAAGGAGAAAATATACGCAGAATAACAGTAAGTGATCCCTTCGCCCATAAAAGGATATAAATAACTTCACATACCATGAATGTACAGATTAAGTAGAATAAAACAACCAAATAATATGTATAAGATATAATGAATCAAGTAAATAAAATAAATAGAACACTGAAACGTTATCAAAATTAGAAATTAGCATAGCAATTAGGCGGCGCGATGGTAATATTCATAAATCCACGTAATCAGATCGGCCAATTTGCCAGTTACCAACTAACCAACAATTGCCAACGTTATATCGCGGGAGTCACTCTAAATAATAACTGTTAGTTGCAATGTAATCGTCACAGATCAGATAAGAGCGTGTCACGTTGCTATTGGATGTTAGAGTATTTGCGGCACATATTGTACTATGTACTAATATATATTTTGTTAATTGACCTTTATTCTACATACATATGTTTGTTGCAACTTTAATGTTTAACCAAAGGCTTTGTTTCTTTGAAATTTTATGTTGGTAAATAAATATATTGTTTTTAAAAGTTTTTTTTTAATAAATAATTGGTATAATACAAATTATAGGCGAACGTTAATATGTTTTATTCCTTAAAATACTCAGCCCTTTGGCTATTTAAGTCGATTCATGTTACGAAAGAAAAAAAAAAAAATATTCTATAAAAATGATTTAGTTAACTTTGCAGTCAATTCTAGGAAAACGCAAGCTGTGAATTTTCACTACATCTATTTTTTATGATTGTATTTCACAAACAAAATAAAATAGATATGAATAAAATATATTTGTCAACAACTACTGCACATATTTTCGGACAGTAGATTTATATTTAAATATGATACAATCAAGTTCTAACTCTCATTTATTTGCTGTATAAATTTTCTACTATTGCTTTAAATCTAACAAAAAAAAAAAAAAAAAGTTTCGCAATGGTTTCACGCGGGCTGCAGCCGATTATCGTCGAAATAAAACATCGGAACATGTTCATTGCAAATTCAAAACAATAAATAAACAGATCCATTCAACTGCAGATTCAAATTTGTATATGATAATTTAGAACTTATAAAATTCATGCTCGTACATAAATTATTTGCTTTTTAAATAACAGCTCAATTCATTGGAATATTTTTTATTGTTGTGCCTAAATAATCAAAATACGTTTTAACCAATAGTATACTATTCGCTCTAATCTGTTGGTAGTTCTATGTTATTTTAACTTTCCTTTATATATATCTTTTCACTTATCGATTTAACAATATATAAGTAGTTTGTAAGAACCAAGGTATTAGACAGTCTGTATTTCAACTCTACTTACTATTGTTATAAGGTTGACTATGTCAGTGTACACACAGACATAGTTTCTTAGTTAACGAGGTTATTGATACATTGGTGATGTTTTTGTAATATTCGTGACATTAGTATATATAAGTTCCCTTGTGACCATATACCATAAGGTTTGACAGGCCCAGTCACTTCTAAAGAAATAGCTATTTCACATAAAATATCGAGTTTTCTTATCATTGTCATTTTATTGCTTACTGGCAACCTTTCACTATGTCTAGTGTTTAAATATACAAAACAAATGATACAATTAATAACATTGAAGGCAAACAGCAAATCACGTTTAATTTTACCCGCCTCCGTCTCCTCCACACATCAAGCGACATTTACAGTTGAAGTAAAACACGCCACGAGCGCCCACAGCGCGCCGTGGAGACGTCTTGCGTCGCTATCCCGCAGCGTTCCCGGGGCGGTCGTAAATCAGAGGGGGCGGCGTAGTGGCGCGGAAACCAATCCCATTCGATTACCGCACGACACCTGCCTGGTGTTGACTCGGCCCGAATTAATCGCCCGCGGCCTTCTAACCCTTTTGAGATACGGGATGCTAGCGAAATGTCAAGATCGACAACATTCTGCGAACGTAGTATGCACAGGAATGCAATAGATTCATCATGACTATTCCTAAAGTTGCTAGTACACACATACCTTTATAAGAAATTGACATAAATAAATCTTCATTTATTTTTTAATATCTATTAAATAATTTGAATAAACAACTTCATTATAATAATTTCGATGTATTCAATATAAGATTTAAATTGAAAACGGAATAATGGTAGCTCATTTCCTGAACGCGAAAATATCCTCTAAAACGTGAGTACAAGAAAATACGGTTATCTTAGGCTTACTGGGTAATGAGGTTTATCTCTGATTCCTGCAATCTGAAATCGAAGCAAATCAACGACCGAAGACTTTCAATAATCATTAAAATAAAAGGTTTATTCACACTCTGTTATTTGTTTTTTTTTTCATACATAAACGCCATTAAAATATAATTTAAATAATATCTTTAGGTACAGATAAGAACATATAAATAAAATAACTAGCTTTATTGTGATTAAAAGTGCATTTAAAATTTGATATAACTAAGTATTAAATAGTATGTAAGTGGGAATGTTACAGTTAAATGTGGTCTTTACCCTAACGCGTTGATTCATTCAGGAAATATGTTTTGTTATCTGTGTCCCGACCTTACATTAAGCGTCGCGACGCCCCACGTTCTCGACGCCTTATTTTATCTTGCGATTTTATTTACAGAAATCACTAAAGTGTAGAATAATCAGTATATAAAGAACATGATAAAATCAATGGTGTATATTATAAGGATAGGATTTAAATTTGTTTAATATATTAAAGGTATTATTCATCGGTGTTGTAACGGTTGATATGTATCAGATCATGTTTATAATATAACGAACACAACACATCTTGTAAAGTAAAGTAAGTAAAGTAACAGCCTGTAAATTTCCCTTTGCTGGGATAAGGCCTCCTCTTCCATTAAGGAGAGGGCTTGGAACATTTTCCACCACGCTGTTCCAATGCAGGTTGATGGAATACACATGTGGCAGAATTTCGATGAAATTAGACACATGCAGGTTTCCTCACGATGTTTTCCTTCACCGGCGAGCACGAGATGAATTATAAACACATATTAAGCACATATATATAGTGGTACTTGCCTGGGTTTGAACCCGCAATTATCGGTTAAGGTGTACGCGTTATAACCACTGGGTCATCTCAGTTCAGATCTCAGCTCAGGGCCAACACATATTGACGAAGATTTAAATCTATCAGAATAAAAATTTGTTTATACTACCGTTATATCTAATGGAGAACTATGTTCAGAAATGTACCAAATTTCCTTATGTACTAGAAATTTTGTAACATGAATTGTCACTCGTGTTACCTGGATCGCAGCATACTATCTATATAAAAATGAATTTCATACATATCTTCATTAGGTAATGAATTATTTAAGGTTAAAATGAATTTCTTATAACACGTTAAAAATTTTTTTTTTATTCATTAGCCTATCCATATATAATATTCACCTTAATTTCACAGTTGAGTGATGAATCTCATAATCTCTAAAAATAGGTTTAAACAATGATTTCTATATATTTAACATTTAAATCGAATTTCCATACAAACTATCATCATTTTCTCTGCGCTTATCGCATTCGTAAACTTTCCTTTAAGGCCCGCAACGCACCTGAAAGCCCCCTGGTGTTGCAGATGTCTTTGCGCGGTGGGGTGGTAGACAATTTCTATCAGATGAGCTTCCTGCTCATATACCACCTATCACATAGAGAAAAACATCCTACCACCTAAAATTGCCCGTTGTATCTTAGCTAATAATACATAGTAGATATCCTGATTAAACTTAAGCTAACAAAGTGTTTATATAATTTTCCGTGAATATCAAATCTTTAACATACAATCTATTATAACGAAATAATATATAATTTACGCTTACATAATTATTCTAATTAAATATTCATAGACAAAGCTACAATAGACTAAAGCGTCACTAACTCTGCTAATGATCAGAGAAATAATAAAATTACTCGCTAGAGTGAATGTTTATTCATTCGATGTTTTAATGGCGGAGTGTGAGAGCAATTATGCGAACCATTGTCACCGTAGAAACCTGGCAGTCCACTGGACACGCAGATTTGTTTATACATTACTAATGAACCGCCCCGGCTACACACGGGTGCAATTGATTCATAAAGACAACAAAAATGAATACATAAAAATTTTAAGAAAAAGCAAAAATGACCTCAAAAAAAATACTATTTCAATACAAATTAGTACCAAATAATAATATAGTCACAATTATTGTTATATTTATACAAATTAGTTTGTTTGCATTTCTGTAAAACTTTATGAGAGCTACTTTTATTGGTACACTGATTTGATATATTTGCTGAGGTTTAGCTAATCTCAACTATGTAGGTGTACGAAAACACTTTCTTGTGAAGACACCGCCTTAGTTCAATGTAATATTATATGTACAAACCTTTGACGCTCCGTTATGTGATTTACGAAATACAATGTATCAGAGTACTAATTCGTTGATAATTACGCAAGATACACAAAAACGAAATGTAATCATATATAGAAAATATAATTAAGCCATCGAAAGATTGTAAGTTTTATGTTTAATATCAATGTTATAGTTTCTTAATTTTTTAAATCTTTTTAATTTTAAAGCATAGATATGCTTGATAGTCACTTATTCTTTTACTTAAATGTTAATTTCTATCTAAATCCGTATTGTCTGCGGTGTTTACGTATAATATAATTAACATATTATTTTATTGGCGTATGATTTATAAATAGAAATAAATAGAGAGGCAATCATTTCATTAACAAGTATATTATTTAACAGATTTATATATAATATATAAATCTGTTAAAAAATATATATAAAATTACTAATTGTGTAAAATCCTCCTATATGCACGCCTTCCTTTACTATTTCTTTAAAATTAGTAATAGAAGAATTTGCATCCTCTCGTTAAATCGCATATATTGCCTTATAAAAGAATCGCAGCTCCATGCAGCCGAGTAACTGGAATTACGAGAAACTACGTCTTGTTAAATTCTTTAAGATTTAGATTTTTATATGTAATGACGTACAGTCAGAGTAAGAAAACCTTCGTCAGTTTTCAAATTTATTCCTTTATCAAGTCTTAACTCCTTAGAACCTTTTGAATCTAAGCATCAAATCATTGCGACGCAATATGTCATTCTCGATCGGTAAATCAGATTACCGCTCACACTGAGCACACGAAAATAGATCTTAAGGTGGCGAACCTTTTCTTACCCCGACTGTACATAATTTATATCTTAAATGAGAAAACAATGGGGCATGTAAGATGTTTCTTCAGCAAAGAATACTTAGATTGATATTTCGTAGTATAGGATGCATTCAATTGTTTCGAACGAGTTCTTTCTTATTAAAAGTTCCATAAAATAAAGTCTACAATAAAATAATTTAAATATAAAGTAATGTGGTATAAAAATATATAACTTGATCTGATAATAGGTTGCATAACTTTTCTCGATTTGATATTCATAAAAATGAAGCATTGGTTTTCAGAATATTATGGATGCAGCTATCAGTTATGATAATATAAACAAGCATTAATGACATACTTTTATACAATTTCTTATTATCATTTGATATATGTTACCTCATTTATTTGCATTGATTTTTTTTATAGAATAGGTTGGCGGACGAGCATATGGGCCACCTGATGGTATGTTTTCACCATCGCCCATAGACAATGCCGCTGTAAGAAATATTAACTATTCCTTACATCGTCAATACGCCACCAACCTTGGGAACTAAGTTTCACTGGCTCACTCACCTTTCAAACCGGAACACAACAATACTGTGTACTGTTGTTTAGCGGTAGAATATCTGCTGAGTGGGTAGTACCTACCCAGGCGCGCTTGCACAAAGCCCTACCACCAAATATTTATTTATCTCTATCCAATAATACCTTTGTTTAGTTATCTTGTTATATGTGTATTACATACAAAAATAGATTAGAGTTTAAAAACAACTTATTTAATTCAAAGTTTAATTACAATCGTAATACGGTTCAACCCGTTAATAAAAAGTTTACGGACTCTGTTAAAACAATACACTACCTACATAGAAATATTGTATTTGTTTATGTAATAAGATACCACAAATATTTTTAGCTTGGCCTTTATACTGAGTGACCTTTAAGTAAGTCAATATTCTGGTTTATGAAAGGTTTTATGACTTATATTATCAATTAATTCATATTCATTTAAATACGCATCTCACATATTTAATATAACTTAGATTTTTAAACTTTGTTAAGTGTTATTAAATCGTTTTAAATGTTGTTCAAATCAAATCAAATCAAAATAAACTTTATTCGAGTAGGCTTTTACAAGCACTTTTGAATCGTCATTTTACAATTTAGTTAAGCTACCACCGGAGAAGATAAGAAACTCAGCAGTTTCTCTTTTTTAACATTTTAAAAATACAAATTCATGTTAGTTAAATACAATTATTTAAATTAATAAGTGTTAATGTGTTAATGAACAAACTCAAAAAGCTTAGTTTTTTATAGCAATTATTTTTTTCGTTTATCCGATGGACGGACAGCCTTACATCAATATATAGATTGCTCTTCGAATGCTAGTGTAATTGACAACATTTCAAATCAGTATGCTTTGTTTGTGACGAGTCAAATATACTTGTTTCGTGTACCGTCGATGCGTAAACTGTGATTTTACCGTTTAATTATTTATTCCGTCGAAGTAAATAGTGTTTGATTATTGTTTATAGTTAACCAATCGCAAACAACTAGGTTTAGATTGTAATTTGTAAGAGTGATTGGTTTTAAATTAAATTCTGATACACAAATACAAAAGCGTTATCTATGACTCGTATAAATATTTAATTATAGTTCGTTTCTTTTTTTTTAACGCAAAGAATGGAGATTTTTATGCATAATTGAAAAACAGACCGGCGAATGGTTATCGGATGATTTATGATCACTGACTTTGACGCTATAAGAAATAATATTTCTTTAGAGTCAATGTCATGTCCATAGAAAACTTATGCGCCACCAACCTTGGATACAAGCATCTTGTGTCCCCTGTGTTACTTAAATGAATTTATTATTTTAATAAATCACAAGAAAATATTCTACAAATCTGTATCTCAGTTGATTATTTAGATAAAAATATTTATTTTAATGAACAATATCGTTTTTATTTTAACTCCATACTTAAACGGTCATAATTTTCATTATATTGTTATATTATGGATACGGAACCAGGATAAATATTTGAGGAAACATTACATTATATTTTTATTTATTTATTATATTTATATTACATTATATTTAAAAAAAAAGAACAGTAACAGATTTCTATAATAAAAATAATCCTTAAAAAAACATTTTAGAGGTTCAGTTGTTTCCTAAAAACGGTGATGTATTCGAAATTTCTTTTAAGTCGAATGCGTACCAATTTGACAGGATACCTTCAATTAAACAATTGTCAACAATCTACTCGTATTTGGAACTGTAAGAAAATATCGTTGCATTCATTGTTTAGATTTTGAACCAGTATAGAATAGCATAGAGAATATGTTCTAAATTCAAATTGTTGCGATGGGATTCAACCTGCAGATATATATCATCTATATGAAATTCGAATTCGACACTCTTTGACCAATTAGCTTGAAAGTTCATATATATGTATTTACATTTTAATGAATCTTCATCAGATTTTGTTCATATAATACATAAGCAGATCAACGCTTTGCTAGGAAGTTATGTACATAAACTATCTTATTATTTTAATATAGATTTTAAGTGAATCGTTACACTCAGTAATTACTATCTAAATTTCACAATTCTAATTAACTAATTAGTTTTATTATATTATTCATACTATAGGTTACCCATTAGTATTAAATATTTGATATATAACCGGATAAACCTCGTTAAAAAGAGTGTCAAAGAAAACACAAGGAATGAAATAAACTTGCATCTCAATTTTTCAAAAGGATATTCTATTAGGCGGTAATAAGTAGAATATGAAATGCTGTTAGAAATATTTTTAGAGATAAGCTTGGTACCAGTTCCTTAATGTTAATTATTTTAAAAACATGGTTGGAAACACTAAACTACAACATAATTTGTAACTGTATTTCATTTGTAGATTAAAAGGTAATTAAATGGTTTTTTACCACTAAATTATAAAATTAAATGAACTCCGTCGCGCGTTTCATACGAATTTTCCAGTTAATTTTGTTGGTAAAACAAAACCGCTACTATTTTGCAGCGGCGAATCTTCACCAAATGAGATATTATTGCAAAACGCTGAGTGCGGCAATTTGCATGTGAAGTATGGGAGGCGTTTCACACTTGAATTGTTGTATACAATGCTTTAATCGCTAACGGCCTTACTTACAAAAGTTACGCCGTTATTTAGTTAAGCAATAATTTATCTCTTTCTGTCTTCATTAATTTGACACTCACAAGAAGAAGATAGTAATATTTTGTTAATCACCCCATAAACGAAAAAGGGGTATGTACTTTGGTACTTTACTTGGTGGTAAGTAAGTTGTTCATGATCATCTGGGCAGGTTATCCCACTCATCACATATTCGGCTGCCAAACAACAATACCTACTCAGTATTGTTGTGTTCCGTTTTGAAGAATCAGTGAGACAGTGTAAATATAAGCACAATGAAGTTAATATGATAGTTGTTGATGCATTGTTATAAGGAATGATAAATATTTCTTAAGACAACAGTATGTACAGTCGTTGATGACCGTTTGTGCGTTATATTAATACGCCTATCATTTTAAATATAAAAGTGTATATGGAATTCTGATTATTTTATACAATTATTAATATATTTTTATCTATCTATGTTAAGCTCAGATCAGATAGAATTTTTTTTAATCCGTTATTAAGCCTTTGTTACTCCCACGACTGTAGTCCTACTCGTAAATATCATGAAGAGAAAATAAATATCCGCTGTTTTATTTAAATTTTAACCGCAAGCGTTAACCGGTTAAATATCTAAAGATTATGGATTATTTATTCCTATATTAAGTAATGTTATAGATAAGACTCTTAAAAAATAAATTATAAGGATTTGGTCTATTCTACCAATTTACTCAGTCCCCGTACTACTGAGTTTCTTGGTGGTCCTTCTATGTAGAAATCTTTTATATATATCAAACTGGTGGTAGCTTTACGTTTAATTGATTACTGTATAATGACAAATAGTAAGTGCTTATAATATTTAATTAAACATAATTGAGATTAGCCATTACAATTCGGTTTTATTCGTGTTCAACTAAGATCTTCGTAATTTATTCGTAATTTATATTTATTGTTCATATATAATAGCGACAAGCGAAAAATATTCGAGTCTTAAATTTTACAGGGATTTTGTTTAACTTTTTAGATACACACTGTTGAATATTTTCGACGTTGAACAACTATGTAGACACACTGTAAAAAATTGGTACCGAAAGTAAACAAGATAAATATTTTAGAAGGTTGTCGTATATTTATCACTAAAACTACATATATACATAGTTTTTAATCTAATTAATATTCAATTTACCGATTAAACTAACGATCAGTTTTGTTCGAGGTTGATAGAACACGAGGCACAATTGAAAAGCCACCTTTATGTGACTTCAACTCAAGCAAATAATGTACCTTTAGAATTTGCCTGCAATTATTGTGTTAGAGGATGATTAATTGAACAATCCTGTGTCTTCTTATTTCGAATATTAAATCAATTATGTCAGAAAAAGTTAATATGAATCGCTTACATTTGTTTTGTTCTTGTTAATATCCCAGTTGTAATTTATGGATAGACAAAGTGTATAATTGTATCCGCAATATATTTACAGTATACTTGATTTATTATTTTTTCTGTATTAGTAAGAGAAAAATATCCCCACAGTTTTAGTCTTGATTTCGACTACAAACAATTTTGAAATATCAAACCTACCCATTTCATTAGAGGTTTAGTATACATATATTTATGCCCGTATTAGATAGTTATTCTATCCCAATTATTTTGATATTATTTAAAAACTTATTAACGAAAATATACAAAAATATTAAGACGTAATTCATAATTTACTATGAGCGATTTTTACTCAGAAACATTCAGAATGCTACGTGATTCTCTGAAGATAAGTAGCGAGATGTACCGGGCTTTCAGTCACTAATACCCTTGTGCTAGCCATCGTCAAACATCATGTTTAAACAAAGCATCCATTGCACCGTTTTCATATCACGGTGACGCTCAACTAAGGCGGCGAGAGGATGACCTTCGCAGTACAATATCACCCCGACTCCCATTCTCCTCTGACCCGTCTGAAACAACACGAGAAATTAAAGATAACATTGTCACTTTAAACGACTTTTTAAAACATTTATGATTATTATTTTTAATTAAAATGCCGTATCTACCGAATATTTAGTTCATAAATATTTGTAAACCCTCTAAGTCAGCCTTACTTTACAAATTCGGTGTAAATGAAGTCAAAAAGCACCAAGGCCGACTAGGTACAAGAATTCCTTTATTCTAATTTATTTCTCTGTAGGATAATATGAAAACAAGTTGAGAGAGAAAGGAAAATTTAAATTACGCCCCGGCATACAATAAATTCCAGGGAAATAGAACGACAGGCGGAAATCAAATGAGAAACTTGTAGACAACGACGTCTTCAACTATGTCTGTGTGCTTTATGATATATTAGCGTCCTTTCGACTCGCGTTTCTTAGCCGTATAAATATATTCTTACTGAACACAATAAACGGGTTTTAAACAAATTTAAATAAAACGTAGCTTAAATAATTAAAGTAAAAATTTTCGACATCGTAATTAATAAAAAAAACCATGTTCTAATTACGAAAATTATTTTAATTGTAATTTGTTACTTGTATTGATAAATATATATATATATATTTTTTTACTTTTAACTTTGCCGTTTCATAAATTTAAAACATTTGTAGAAAATACATTGGTAAAGAAGGCATATTGTTCAGTACAAGATTATGCAGACGATAAAAAAGCGTGGAATTAATACTTACGGACTTCCAGGCAGGATGAATTACATGCATATATAATTGTAATAGACAAACATGACTATATTTTTAAATGGTGAAAAACAGTAACTACTGATTTTCCTGCCGGTTCTCCTTGGTTGAACTTACTTTCCGAACCGGTGGTAGCTTCACTTAAAATAGTTGTTAAATGACTCGGAAGTTTTTATAAAGTATATTTTTACTTTCATTTTTTTTAATTACTATGTATATGATTTAGCAGCGAAGTTCCTTTATCAAAATACAAAATAAATATATTTCCTATATCCTACTAACCGAGCACTTAATTAAAAAAAACCTAATAGTCTTAATATTAGTTATTTCTGGCAAGTTGAAGAAATTGGATACATCTCTTTATCCTCTTCACGTCCTATGGAAATGAAAAAATTATCATTGTATGTCCGGCTTTGGTCCAATTTTACTTCGCACCGAATTCCATCAAAATCTGTTCCACGGTAAGCCAAGCGAAACAGAAAGCTAGTCAGAGTGATTTTTGCGTTTACAATATTAGCATAGATATAGGTAAAATTGTTCTATTTTCGGTTTTAATACTTTAAGGGAAAATAAAAATATAAAATGCAACACCTTTTTACGTTTATGAAATGTAAAATATAAATGTTTAAAGGTTTCTCATTAAAATATGAAAATATATTTTTATTTAAAAATAAGTATCCGAAGAAGATAAATGACTACATAAATAAGCCTCGAAAGTAGCTTTCAACTTTCTCAACTCGCTGACTTTCTGACGGCCTAACTGCTTCTTACGGCCTTAACTGACGGCAAATTTGAGTTTCCCTACGAAAAAAAAACAGTAGAAAAGTTGGCAACGACTCTAACAACTCACCGAGCCCTCGAAACAGTTTTTGTATAACAATCGCTTAACTAAGACCGCCTAACCCAAACTTGTGCCATGTTAGTTGACGAAGTCGTTTTATAGGGATTGGAAATTATTGATAGAACTTATGCAATGACGCTCTAGAATCGAGCGTATCTCGGTTTATGAGGGACTTCGGGTTTTGGGAGAGGGGGAGACATTCCGAGGCGCTAAGCTTCGAGTGTCATATGACGATCAATTTAGGGTTACGAATGAAAATCGACCGAACTGAACCTATCCAGCAGTCATTTGTTTTATTGAGTTGACTTTCGACGACGGATAATTTTTGAGAAATTTATGTATAAGCCACGAAATCGATAAATGCAGTTTCGTTTTAATACATTAAGCGTTGTTCTTTTATTCGTTTACTTTACAGAATAGATTAGTTCATAAATTTCGGCCTGTATATTAGTGTATGTATATAACATTTTGCTTTAAAAACATTCCAAGAAGGGTTAAAATTGCTTCATAAAATGGTAATGCTTAAATTGTTATAGGTTGAAAGTAGGTAAATGTTACCAAATAATATGGTAAAAAATTCACTGTAAATTGAAAAAGAAAATCATTTTGTATTTGAAACAAATGTTAAATTTACTCCATCAAACCGTCGAAATCGATGTTCATGGATTCGATATTTCTCCAACCCTTCTCTCATTCGCATGCAAATCGTCCTTTTTCTAAATTGCTTTATTAAACCGAAACGTGTTCCCCAATAATTGAGCCCGTGTCTACAGCGCAAAACAACGATACGGTGAAAATTTACTGTTTTTATTAAGCGACTTTTAATTAATTTGGACGCGATGCCATGATTTAGGAAGCCTCCGCCTGTCCAAAATTGTCTAAACGTGACATTTTAGTGTGCAGAAATTGAGCACTTTCAGCTTGTGTCGGTCGTATTACTGCGAGTAAATTAGGACGTCAGATTAATTTATATAAGTGTTATACTGTCAAACAATTAAATTAAAGGATTTAAAAATATTTAAATATGTAGGAATCATATATTGATCAAATAAAATAAAACAAAACTTTACTAAGAAGATGATACGATTTATTACGCAAATTTGTCAGTTCTTTTTTTTTCTATTTATTCTAAGCGATATTTGACAGCAGTCAGCCGATGCGTGAAGCTGATCAAATGGAATGCTCCGGCCTGTGTCATCCCCCTCTCTCGTAATTTATCGCCACCCCTCAATTCGATTCCAAAAATGCCTCCTCTTTTGCTTATAAATTAATTATCGGATGTTATATGAAATTGGACACATCATTCTAGTCAAGAGATCGTTTTTGAAAAATTGCAAATAGATTGCGTTTTTAATTATACTTCGCGGTAGGTTCTACAAGCCCGTATGTATGTACCACCCACTTTATTGTACACCACATCAAAATTTATTGTAACGCCAAACACCAATAGTATTGTTGGGTTCCGATTTGAGCGGTGAATGAGCCAGTATAACTCAAGGTACAAGGGACGTAATCGTAGCTCTCAACGTTGATGGCTCATTGGTGTGATGTTAGAAATGGTTAATATGCGGTTTAATGAGGTAGACCATCCGCCATAATTACATAAAGAAACGTAAATTTCCATACATTTGGTTTTCATTGCTTCTTCTTTTTTGTTTCAAGACGGTCATACAATAATAATGTGGTATATTTAAATAAATAATGCAGTTATATATGCTAACACAGCTACATTTGTTATGAAATATTGGAAAGAGATTAGTCTTAAAACCATCAAAATAAATTTTTGATAGTTGTCAAATGATTGCTAAAACGTTTTTATAAAACATGAATTTAAAAATGGAAAATATTGATTGCCTGTTAAAGGATGTTTTTTACTGTATCCTGCACTAAATTAAAAATGGAATGACTACTATTAATCGCAAAAATTGTATTATATATGACTGTCGAAATTATGTTTGACGATTCGATATTGAAGTTTAATAGCTATTGCCTCTGTTTGTGTGCCTATATTTTAATAAAACCGTCGTATAATCCCATACGTAGGTATATATGGAGATGTATTAATACTAAAATTAAGGTTAGGTAACACATTAAATCCATTAATTCTCCTTTGAAATTGGAAATGATAATGTAGAATAGGGTTACCAGTTCAACATTAACCTGTAATAAATAAAACCGTTTAATGACAACCCTTATAATAATGACAAGTCAACCGAGCAGATTTGGGCAAGCCCGTGTGGGTAGGTACCACTTACTCATCACCATATTCTACCGCGAAACACTTTTTTAGGAACCAAGGTCTATAAATTTTGTGAATATATACCATTACGAACTATACAGGTACAATTGTCTGTTTAACTACCGGTTTTATAAAAACTACTAAGTACAGAATTTCAAAGTAAAATATTTTTCTTGTTTTGTTTGAAAAAAAAAATGCATTGATTATTCAGATAATCCAGTTTCGACCAATTTTATTTCTTTAGTGACATTAATATTTTTATCATCAATTTATTTTTATTTATACGTTTTGGGCCAACCCTAACTTGTTGGATGTAAACAGTTCCTACGTAACCTGCCTACGTAGCTGTTGACAGAGTTGCCTATTGGTTTAGGATCTCAACACCGCTATAAAATTTAAGTTTTATATCGGGCCATGTTAGAAGTACTGTTTGATGTCGTTTGAGATGTTCATTATAACAATATGTAAGGGCCAAGTAATGGGAACTATTTATTAAGGGATGATCAGTGTTAAAAAACGAACCGTAGTTTAAACTCTCGTGTGTATAATCATAAACGTTATTTACAATGGACATTAAGAAACTAATTTTTACTTATATGTTCTAGATGAGCTTATTTATTTAAATAAGGATTATTTATTGTGATTACAGCACGTGAACCCAAAGCGAAGTTTTCAGGTCAACGGTCGGGCAACCAAAAAGTTTTCATATGTGAATAATTTAATTTAATGTTCTGGTATATGATAATGTTTACTTTACCATGAACTTATCTATACTTATAATAAATCTGTAGGGAAGTCAATTCTGTACATGAAATATTTTTCCAAAATAACTATCAGGGGGTGATCAGGGGTCGATACTGATGGCAAAAATGCAATTAGTAAAATTTTTGTCTGTCTGTCTGTCTGTCCGTCCGTCCGTATAACCGTTATAGAAACAAAAACTACTCGACGGATTTTAACGAAACAATTATTATTCATACTCCTGAGCTGGTTATAGTATTATAACTATACACTTTTCATCACGCTAAAGTCCATAGGAGCAGAGCAGTGAAGGGAAATGTCTGAAAAACGGGAGAAGTTACCCCATATTTTGAGCTTTCGTCGCGTGTTTAGCCTTAATGGTTAAAGCTACACAGAAATCATGTATTACGGAAATGTTCTCCTTAAAATTATACAAAAAATATCCCATGACAGTCTATTATTATCTTTTATGGTTGACTCGCAATAACACATGTCACTTCCTATAGCTTAGTAGTTCGAAGCTTTCTGATAATAATTGTCTATTCCTACGTTTATAACACTCTCAATCATCCCAAATTAAAAAAGTATTAACTATTCCATAAAAAAGAACAATAGAAATCGGTATATAAACACCAAAGTTATTCGTTAAATACGCTAATAATAAAGCTATCGCACATGAGTACTAAAGCTATACTATTGTATAAATCTCTAGAGTCTGTCTGTACACTAATTTTTTGTCGTAATTTGTCATAAGTGTTCTTTTTACGATTGACTGACATCATTTTTACCATTTTTGAAATTTTGTCTGTCTGTATCTTTATAAAAATTGGTATACAGGAAAAACATGTACTAGGGCAAATCATAGGCTATCTATACATACAAAAGTATATATAGATAGCAAAAAGGATGTGTTTGTATGTGTGTCATCGATAAACTCAGAAACTATTCGATCGATCATTATGAAAATTGGTATGTTTATCCATTGTTTTATGGAGAAAGTCATTATTTCATCCGAATCATTAAAAATAACCAACAGATGGCCCTTACGTGTATCACGATGCACTTCTATACCGATCCACCGATAATTATAAAATATGAAATAAAAAATGAAAATCCATTCAAAAAGCATAACAACTAACTTAATTTCTGTCATATACCAATAAACATAAAATAATCACAACAATATTAATTATCATTTTAAAATAAGATAATTATAAATTACATATACGGGAAGAAGTGATTACCTGTTTTGGTTATAAGAAAATAAACAATAATCATAATTGGTAAGTATACTCATAACTCCAATAACAATGAATCTTTAGTATAAAATGTGAATGTAGGACAAATAACCAAAAAAACAACTTATTTATATAAATAGAAACCACCATGCCATTGAAGAAACAAAAGATCGGAATATCAACAATATATGCGCAGCGTCATCCAAAAGAGCTACGGAAAAAACACACCAACTAGAAATAACAAGAAATACGTTTAAAAACAAATAGAATCCGAATTTCTACTTTAAGAGCTGCCAAAACAGTTAGTCAACGTAATGATCAAGTTCCAGATCTTCGAACAAGGATCTTCATCAAGAGATACTGAAAAATCTGACGAGCAAGCCCAATGACTGGATGATCAACGATTAAAATAGACTAAGTCAAGAACTAGAACCAATCTCAATAAATCAGCCTTAAATTACTATATAGGTTATGATAACAACATGAATCCCGATGTGATCATTCGCTGGTATGTGCTACTACACTGGCAAAATGTATTTACCACAACTGGTTGAACCACCAGAACCTCTTCTTACCTCCGTTACGGGAAATATTAAGGAGTCTAAATATTTCCTTCAGTATATTAGAAATTACAATTCATGCTTTCAAATGACATCATTTGGAGCTACAAATATTGTACAATACCATAATTTCGCGTCTGCGTTTAAAGTGTATCATATGATTGGTTCACTTCTTCCAGTATCTAAATAAAATCCCAAGTTTCTGGAAATTTATTTCACGGACAACGTAGAAAAAGATTGATCTTCCATGCATGTTCAGTACCACAACTAATCGAGAAATCATCGCTTAATTTAGGAATATGCTTTATGAAAATAATAGTTTAGTTAAAGATTTTAAAACTGCTCTAGAAAGTGAAACAGCAAATCATTCAAAGTCATTATTATCAATGCAGATAGAACGCAGAGCATAAAAGGCGTATTAAAGCTCCCGTAGCTCCTGTAGTATTGTTATCAGTAAGCGACACAAAAACAATCAAGGTGTCGCTGAAACATATCAATCGTATGACAATTAAGTATTACGATTATCCAATTATATTCATGCGAGTAGAAGATGGACATAATCTCGGACTGAATCAAAATATTCTCACGACAAGCTCTGTGACATCGAAGAGTTAGTTGTATGGATTTTTATGCGTATCGTATAATGATTAGAGATAATTAATCTAACCATATTCTGAAGTATCGTCAACTGTTTTAATAACTCATTGTTGACATGTAGGCATGGTCGAGAACGAACGATTAAACTACATTCGATGCAACCAATTAAAACTTCGAACCAAAGAGTTAATTTATTTACGAGATACAATCATCATTCTCATCATCCCCCTGCCCTTATCCCAATATTATTTGGGGTCGGCGCAGCATGTCTTCTCTTTCCATACTTCTCTGTCAGACGTCATCTCACAAGTAACATTATTTCTAACCATATCCTCTTTCACACAATCCATCCATCGTTTCCTTTGTCGTCGTCTACCTCTTTATCCATCCACATTCATACTCAAGGCTTTTCTCACAATATGTTCCTCATTCCTCCGCATTACATGCCATACCATGATAGCCGCCTTCCACACAACTTCTCGGCTATCGGTGTCACTTTCAAACTTCCTCTTATGTACTCATTCCTTACTTTTTACGAGATACAATATCGAATGATAAAGTAGCTGGTGGAAGCAGTGGAAGTCCAAAAAATATGCACGAATATGCTCAGGATGCTTTGACGTACGTTCGAAAGTATTGACAAGGTTGTAAATGTAATAACATCGATATTTGATAGAACCGGATAAAAGAGGACGTTTTGGTGTGATACAAACTTTTACAGACTATAGAAATTTAATTAAAATGTTCATCGTACCTACTTTACATCGAGATTACACCAACAAAAACATTCTCATAAATCATATCTGTTTCCGGATTAAAAAAAAGAAGATGTGATCTTGACAAATAAATTTATGGGTGTTATGACCAATCTGCAGCCTATCGAGAAAATCATTGACAAATTTTAAATGAAATAATTTTTAAGTATTTGATTAGTCGCGCATGTTTCTTGATTATTTGTACATTGTATCAGTAATTAATTACAAAATTAAAAATTAAAAAAAAAAAATTCTACGAATAATTCCCAGCGAAGCGGGCGGGTATAGCTAGTTGATAAATAACCTTCTTATCATGTATGAGAGAATATTTGAACATTCGACATTTGCATTGATTTCTTTAAAAATCAGCTACTGTACCAATCATGCCTGAGTGCATGATACTGCATAAAAAAACATTTACAGCGGTTACAAAAGATTTTTGGAATAGTTACTATAAATAATAACAAAAATCTCTGTCTTTTAAATTTAAATTATCGGAATAGTAGATGTTACATACTTTTATATTGTATTGTATTTTTAATTTACTGCTTCTGTGATAATTTGTACAAGAAGAGATACAAAAACAACATAAAACTTTTGTAAGAAAATACGCAAAAATAATTTTCAATATTACGATCAATTTCCTTGAACGTACGTATATATTGAATCGGAAATAATAGTTATAGTCTTTCATACAACCTTCTGAAATACAAATAACAGAAGACTTTAAGCTGATTGATCGTGTAGTTTCCGCGAGACAAACTGCTTTGACAATCAATCATGCTGTAACAATTCAGCGGAGTCAAAGACAGCGCTATTTGAATTTCATCAAACTAATAGTAACAATACAAGACAGCAGTTGTATTAAAAAGTTCTGTAAAAGTATTTAGATATCCATATAGCCTAGTTACTAGAAAACAGGACTCTTAACACATGATTGCAAATTTATACTCAGGTCATACTGATGTGAGAAATGAAATGTTTGTGAGAGACGATAATTTTTAATCAAGTTCCGATCTTATAATACGCTTGTGCTGTTTACTTAAAAGGACAAGTTGCTATAAAAAAGGCTCGATAGATGTCAACAGATCAGAAGTGGTTCGGTGTTGAACACGGCACAATCGGTGCTCTGAATTGTTTATTTGGTTATTAACTCAGGTGAGCACCTTTTTGTACTTATTCTGTAATAATTAAACCTTAATTATTCTATACACCGAATTCATTGTAATTAGTGTTTAAGAATAAGTATAATTTATTGTTTTTGCTTTAAATATACATTGTTTACTTATAAATTGTTTTTACTATGTATTTTGTCACCCATTCTGTGTTAATAATTTCTTTTACCTATATACAATGCGTCACCAACTCTGGGACCAAAACTGATATATTTTTTTGCGATATAGAAATGTGGAAAACAAATAGTGCAAATGCATGGTAAATGGTCGACATCACAAATAGAAAATGACGCTGCAAGAAATATTATCCGTTACTTTTATCCCCAATACCCTACCAACCTTGGGAATTAACATGTTACGTTCCTTGTGCCTTGAGTTGGTTCACTAACCTTTTTACAAAGGGTAGGTATTGAGACTTTTTCAATCTGTATTGGGGCAGCGATGGAAAAAGCTGAGAACTTTCTCCTCAAAAGATAAAGGGGTTATATAATGTGACTTTTACTCTTAAAAAAAGTACTTTAATCAAAAAAATATTTAATACAAAATAGGCGAATACGCGATGAGGAATTGCCCTTACATTGAACACTTTACATAAACCCATCACTAACCATTATTAACTTGGCACTAAATTATGTGATAATCATATTTTATATTACTTAAAGTGCCTTGAACATAACAACTCAGTGATACTCGCTTGTTTACAGCCCGCGGCTCGATCGAGCTGAAAACAAACACACGAATTTTCGCCTTAAATCACATTTGTAATAAAATCTTCGCAATCTAAGCATTCGTGCCTTCGATTTACACCTACACAAAATGTGGTAGTAAAATAAATTCTATTTTAAGGGCATAAAGTTTCAAATTAAATGTACAGATGTAGAGTTTGTTACAAAGTAATTAATAGGAACGAAGTTGGAGCTCGAAGGATGTTCTAATACGTAATCTTGATCGCGTCGAAGATTTCTAAATGTCTCATTCGAGAGTTAAATGAATAAGCTGTTGCTTACAAATTCGATTTAAAGCTTATTTGTATTATCTAAATTACCATACAAATGATGTGTACGTAAAGTTTTACATATTAATACGAGTAAATTGTCGTATTACATATTGCTTAAGGTTTCGTGGTTTCGTTATTAATAGCTTATTAATGGTAGTTAAGGCTTATAAAGATATGTCTATATCTGCTTTAATAATGTTTTGTAATTGACTTTATCTTAAACTTAACTTTTAATTAAGTGTTAAAGTATTTATTTTAAATAAGTAACTAAGATACAAGAGTGAATATAATACAATTATATTATCTGTTGTGGCATCTTATTACAATTATCGCATATCTATATTTTAATATTATAAATGTGAAAGTAGTTCTATTAGTCTCGCATTTGATGAAATTTGTAATGAAGCAAACTTGAACTGCAAGAAAGGACATAAGACTATTTTTGGCTAACACGTGACAACCAACCCCTAAAATGCTACTACTGGTATACAATAATCATATATGTATCGATAGAAAATAGACCTAGCATTCTTGTTACTATTTAAAACGATCATGATATAAAATTAAGTAAAGTAACAGCCCGTAAATTTCCCACTTCTGCTGAGGCCTCCTCTGCAATTAAGAAGAGGGTTTCAAATATATTCCGCCACGCTGTTCCAATGCGGGTTAGTGGAATGCACTGCATGTGTCTAATTTCGTCGAAATTCTGCCACATGCAGATCAGCTCATTTATATATATTTTTGATATATTTGATGAATCATTATTTTTTTGCTTGAATAGAAATTAAGAATAATTATTAACTTAATGTATTACTAAAGGGTCACGAACAAACCAACTACTTTCTAGATCACTTATAAGTACATAAAGGGTATTACGAGTAAGCGAGTGCCTCGTTTATACATACAATATTAGGTTATCTCGTATATTACAAACATTTGTTATAGAACTTGCGTTGTTAGTTTTGGGTTGTAAAACCCTAGAATCTAGATCAGATTGTATTTGATGAATTATTCTATCAAAGAAAACCTACAAGAAATAGTTGTTATTTATGTCCTATTATTATATTAAATAGCGCTATATATTATGTGTTTTTTCATCCACTATTAACACGAATTTATTAACAATACTGGATGCCCTTACTCCTGATTTGATGATGATGATGACGTCATCCTGAACGGTTACCTTTACTATGTCCGGTCTCTCACTGAGAATAATAACTTATTTATAACTTTTCATCGCGCTCATCTGGTTCGAATGCAGAATTTCGGGATCTGCGGCTAAGTGTGTATCCACTAAACCAAGCAAGCTCTTAATTTGACAAAATAGATGCTGTTTCAATAATTTACATTTAAAGTAAATTTGAAGAAATATTTTGAATTTTAAAGTTATTATATAAGTAAGGACAATTTTTCTTTTTCATAGAGTTTCACTTCTCAGAGACGTTTTTTGTTTGGGTATCATATCATGTTTCGTGCTAATTTGAAATGACATAAATGAAAAAATATCAAATAAATTGTAAGTCATTCTCAGTCAACAGTTAACGATCGCATTTAAACGATAATGTTGATGTTTCACAAGTTATTAAGAAAACACTATAAAAATACGAGGGTTTTCTAATGTCAAAGTAAGATTAACTCCAAACCTAATTTAAATACATGATAGCATAAATAGTCAAAATCGCAAAAATAAAAAAGAACACTTCAAATGTAAGCAGATACTTCTTTAAACAGATTTCGTGACATCTTAAGGGCGGGAGCGCTCCGCCAGACGGGAAGAAGATTTGGCGCGGCTGCTTCATATAATATTCATTAAAAGCCGAACCTATCCACGTTAAGCTTGTATACCAAATAGGATCACCCACGATCTATAATACTCGGATTTACTATTTAACCTACGTGGACATTGGGCTCACCTGTATATTAAGAAATCATTTTCTATTTCTCCATTTTAATTTATATGAGAACTCAGAATATTAACTAGGGCCATATTCTGTATATTCACACGAGTTATAAGATGTCTCGGTTTTTTTTTTTTTTTTTTTTTATTTTACTAGTGAAAAGTAACAGCTTGCCTATATACTGCTGCAAATCCTTGAGAAAGTGTCGAGCTCATTCCACCTTAATGCTCCGATGCAGTGAATACGCCCGTTTATCATTCGATACGTACTCACGATGTTCTCCTTCAACGATGAGAACGAAACGAAATGAAAAAAATGCTTATTTTCTCATATTTGGTCAAGATTAACCTATTATAGCTAGTGACTCTTGTTCGCCTCGGATGTTTCTAATTCTAACACGCTGAACCCGCAGAACAGATTTGAATGGAATTGGGCACATATGTAGATAGATTGTAATATATAACAGTATACTTACTTTACTTGGTGGTAGGGCTTTGTGCAAGCCCGTCTGGGTAGGTACCACCCACTGATCAGTTATTCTACCGCCAAATAACCGTACTCAGTATTGTTGTGTTCCGGTTTGAAGGGTGAGTGAGCCAATGTAACTACAGGCACAAAGGACAACATCTTAGTTCCCAAGATTGGTGGCACATTGACGATGTAAGGTAATATATCTTACAGTGTCATTGTCTATGGGTGATGGTGACTACTTTCCATCAGGTGGCCCATATACTCGTCCGCCAACCTATAACATAAAAAAAAAAAAAAAAAAGTATGTTGCATTTTAAACCAAAAACATGCAAAATCTCTTATTTTTACTCATGACGATATAAAATATGTCTTTAGATGATCTCGCCGGCAACTATTTTACAATTAAGCGAATATTTTGTTCGATCGCTAGAAATAACTAATTAAAAAGATTTTTATTTAATCAAAGCTATACTAATTATAGGTGAATACATAATTCTGTTATTATTAGTATAATAATATATTGATTTACGTTTTCATATTGTTACGACTAACTGTTTGGTTTTGTGAGACAGTTTATAAGGCTCTATTCAGAGCTTCTTGGAACAAATAGCGGGCCGAGCCAATAGGGGATATTGGATATTGATAATTCTTGGTAGCAACCCGATGCTTGGACGTTTCCGTGATGCCCTAGTATCTTGGAAATCGTATAAATCATGCGCCAGATTTTTTTGGAATACTAACTTCATCACTTTAGCGGACCCAGCGAAGATAATGAGTTGAACATTAAAATTAAATGTATTACCCACATTATTTTCAGTTTAAAGCTATTCTGTAAATTTGACATGTAAATAAAAATATAATCATCATAAGGAATTCTGAAATAAAAAGCAATATGAGTACGTTTTGGTTTAGAAATTCGAATGCGTTTTGTAATATTTAGGGGACAGTAAAGCAAATGTGAATAAATCCCAACCGAATCTGAGTCTGGTCATTTTCAATATGCGGTTGAAGTTACAAGATTTAGTATATACGAGAACTTCACTGTAATTTAAATGCAGGATAATAGAAGCATCGTCGTTCGACTTGACCAACCAATCGCCATCATTCCAAAATGTAAGTATCTCATTGGCAGTTGAAAATTAAGATAGAATAAATAATTCGAAATATTATTTTCAAAAATAAAATTCATATGATTATTACGTTACACCAGATTTTAAAAGTTGGGTCACTTACAATGTACTGAACAAATATTTTGGTAAAAACTCTTTAGACTTGAGCTATAAGCTGACGTCCGCCCGGAATATTAAGTCGCTATTCGGGCCAATAAGAAAAGCAAACAGGCTCTCTGTAAACCAGATTGCACTTTCGTGTTCGGCCTCCGTAATTTACGGCTCAGTCGAGATTGGTGCTTTTTATACCTTAGGCCTTGTCTTTAAGCTAAACGAAAATGCTACTGTTGAATAAATCTTCACTCCAGTTTTTGGTGAAGCTATTTGCGCTTAAGATGCTTCAGACTAAGATAATCCGACTCCTAATCTATCAATGTCAGTTGAATGTCATTTGCATTTTTAGACGCAAAACTTGACTGTTCTGTATGGATGTAATACGTTAATGATAATTGTGTGAGTAAGTCAGTATTTTTCTATTTTTGGTCCTTATTAATTCCTCAACAATTAAATTATCTTATTATACGTTTTGGTTTGAAGCGTTGACAAGACAATGAATGTTAGTACTTATTGTAGGCACATAGCATATAAGATACATTATTTGCATGTGCAATGACTGGATTATTTTCAAGCCTTATGGGCGAAGGTTCTTATTACAAAAAGACTACAGGATTTTACAAAATACTAAATTTCTTTATTTTTTTAATGTAAAATATGAATCCTTCTTCTAATCACATTGTGTCTGTAATATGTGTAAGAAGTGTCGTCAAAAGCGAGTGCGTCACTGTGTGTGTGTATCACACTCAGTATTTGAGTGTCTGCGTGATAATGTGTGTAGGAGAAGTGTGTGTGCTTGTTATATTACAAGAGTGCTTCAGTATCTTCATACGCTAAAGTTTCCATGCTGTTTTGTTATCGGCTTGCCTCAATAAAAAAATAAAAACATGAGGGTTTGAATTTATAAATAGTATCCTGATCTACTGCTTTTTAAGGCACGGGTCAACTCGGTTCGGTGTTTACACTAATTAAGGCGCGGTTACTTTGGGAAATGTTTGACTTAGTATACTTAGTGTAGCAGGATATGCTAAAATACAGTCGAAGATAAGTTTAAACCTTGTGGAACATTTACATTAAGAGAAAGCCAAGTTTATTGAGTCCATCTGGACTATTATTGTTCATTCGATTTTATCAAACCTAACTTGTTTACACAACAAAGCCAATTTGTACTTGAATTATCTTATAATTAAAGTAAAATATTATTATTGCATTACATGAAATGATATTTCATAATCATAAAAAGCAAACCCCTAGAGCGTCTAAAAAACCTCGCAAACGCGAGCAAAATTCTTCTTAGCAAGCGGAATGTAGATACGAAGACAGGGCAAACGAGCCGGAAAACCCATTTGTGACACCTCGATCATGTGGGACCTCCGACGACGCCCCCCAATAAAGCCAATATCAGATCATAACCGAGTAACCACTGAAGTTTGATCCCTCTAACAAAACGGAAATCTTCACTTTACCAGCGATCTAAGTCATATGTAGACGTCAGAAGGATCATTCCTATCTGGCCAAAGATTTCTCAACTTGACTCCAGGGAGTTACCACGGCCAATGTGATGTTACTACGGTTGGAAGTCCGGGATTGGATCTAGCGCTTGTAATGAGCGAGGGAATAAATACCGACCGTAATATTATTGAATGGGATTAAGTTCAAAATCCGTAAACATATTTTCGTTCATCGTTGTATGATACGTAAAAATAAAATAAAAGTTTCATAATACTATAGTAGCATCATATATACTCTAATTCATTAAGCCAGAAAATTGATCAATTTAACGAATTCATATTGATATTAATACTAGGCGGTGCCCCCGACTCGGTTCGCGTGACTTTAACCCCGCACAATTAGGGGTGTGATATGGTTGTCATGTCTGTGTATTTATGCGTCTGTCATGGCATTGTATTTCCCAGATAGATGGACAGACTTTTTTATTTTTTTATGATGACTTATTCGAGTGCCAGTACTTTGCCATCGACATTGACATTTAAGAAACAAACATCAAACAACCAAAGTTTTTTAATGTATAGAACATACAATAAAATTGGAGTGGCTGTTTGTAATTTTGACGGGACTTTCACTGGCAGATAATTAATATAATAGACATACAACACAATCTTTTTTTTGTTAAATTCAAACGCGTACAAGGTCGCGGGCACAGCTAGTTTATAATATGATTTTGCGATATTGAAAAGGATTTTTACACGTAGTGCCGTCGGGAATGAAAGCATATCTTTTTTTGTAGTTGCGAGCACGTGACAGAGCCACGTAAAGCTGGACGTGTGCAATGGAATCTTGACTTGCTTAAATGTAAAGGAAAAGGTTTTTGAAATGAGATGTAACCAGGTTATAAACTTAAAATCATCTGCGATATATCATCGCAAGGTTACCACAGTACATAAATAAAAATCTAAATCGGTTAAGATTAGCGGTAACAAACGAAAATATGAACAAAAAAACTGACATTTTTTTTAAAAATAACATTAAAAATCCGTTATTAAATAAATTGAATCTATATGCATATTTCCTATAATTCACGTCACTCAGTCACATTACGTCTTTAATGTACATCAATAACCGATCGTTTATGAGTAACGAGTAATGAGCCGTTGAAGGCGTTTCTAGGTTTTAATTTGTTTATAAAACGTAGGCAAAGTTTTTGAAGGGATTTTAAATTATACCTCTAAGATAATTATAAGATTGTCAAGTAAAGCGAGTAGCTTCTTGAATATCGTAATCAGACATCAGAGATAAAAATGATACAAAAATGTACATTATTTTAACAGGAAACATATATTTTGTCATTACGTTTGGTATTATGAGGCTGAAATAATAGCGTTGGTATAATATATTCGGAAATATGTTATTATTAACAGTATTGTGTGATCCAGTCGATTTATTTCCAAAGCCCGTGGGGACATTCGCAGACGTTCCGCTTGATCGCCTATGAAATTAGTATCGAAACGAGGAAACTCGCTCATTACATAAGTAATAAACCAAACGTAATATATATTTCCTGATTAGATAAATTCAGCGAGCGGAAGTTATTATCTTCCTTATATTTAATAAAAAAATATATTACTCGTTTATTTATGTTGTCTCCAAGCAATATTCTATTTAATGTCATTTGTGTTTTAGTATTAAAAAAGTACAAATTACGAGATAAATTGTTTTTTTTTTATATATCTGCTTGATTTCAGTCAAGCTAATGATTTTCAATATAGCAAATAGAGTACAGGACAATCACTTGCGCAAAAATGGATGCACACACAAAAGAGGCGCAGAACCAATTTTTTTTTTATAAAGTATGGGAGTATAAAATACAGTCATATGAGACTCAAAGCTTCCAAATTTTTAATGATCTTGACAGAAAAAATCAATACTTAATGGCAAAAAGCCTTTGAATCCCGGTTTGGAGTCCAATTCTTAAAATGTTAAAGAGATAGCAATCTACAATAAGAATTAACCGTTTAATATAATTTAATATTATAAAATTGCAGATAGTACACGTCTTGTACAAATGCACAGATTTAGAAAAGGATTTAAACAAAAAGACTGAAAGATAAATTTAGTTCAACTTTAGAAATTCGAAGCAACACACGTTCGAAACTATTGAAAAAGAAAATAACTCAGGTGAAGGAAAAATTGGCGGCGAAGGGAAGACGGTTCGAAGTTAGAACAACTTTTAACCTACAACTATTTATTTATCGCGCCCGTGGGCTTTGGAGCTTGTGACTGAAGGAGTAATGCATTCGGGTAGATCTTATTGCGTCGTAATAAAGGATAAAATCACTTGAAGGATGACAACTACGTGTTGTATGTGTAAAAGAGTTTCGACTCGCGCCTTCGACGAAAGTTAGGTGGAAACACAAATAAACATATTTCGCCAACTTTAGTTAGCGTCGTTAACGCTCTTTGATTCGTTATAAATATTCATCGTTTAATGAAACTCCCTTCCGAGACTCGTTTGTAGGGCAAATAGTTAATTTGGTTATTAACTATGTTTGCTATATTATTCGGTTATAAATTATGTATTTTTCATTTTTCATTCAGAAATATATAAATTATAATAATATTATTTTTCTTTGCATCACTTACTTAACTATTATTGCTTTTTGTGAAGGATTACAGTAAAAATTTGGTATCATTGACTTGATTTAATGATGAAGGTGTATAGTAGAACTTTCATAACGTCAATAAAATCCATCGAACTTGGGTTTATTTGGACGAAATTATGCTTCTTTGTTTTTAAGGATATTCTATATTTAAAGATTTTCTAGCTTTTGATTCGTAGGTCTTATTCAAATATAATTTGTAGATATTAAACTATGAGTGAAGTGGGGCGATTTGGACGTGAACATGCGTAGAAGGCACGTAATAGGAAAACTTTAGCACTTTATATTGCTCCAGTTTTATTCAAGACGTATTTGCATTTTAAAAAGTTTAACTCATACGCGTCGCCAGAATCCTTAAAGTTTTCAAATGATTATTATTGATTTTAATATAGAGTGTAGCCTTATGTCAATAGTGTATTTTCACATACACATTCACAATAAATGAAATACATAATTATTATAACCATCTATAAATTACCATTCACGGATAAAACCCACCCTATCTCAGCCTCACTTTCGGATATGATAAAGTTAAAATAAACAAATACACTTCATGTTTTTACTGCAAAACATTTTTATTATGTGAAGTAATCATTTAAATATCTTAGTATATATTAAGTAATGAGAAGTTAATTTCGTTCGTTAGTGGTGGATTGTATGAAAGTAGTTTGGCGTCGCTATTAAAACCAAAATTGAAATAAAAATTGGAAAATTTTTTGTGCACAAATAGGATGATATTGAAACAATAGTTGTCTCCAAATAAGTATCTTTTTGTTATAGTTTTGCATTGATCATTCAGTCAGGATATTGCCTTATAATATAATATAATAAATATAAATGTATGATATTAAATATTTATGTATTTCCATAACATGTTCGTGTGTGAAAATTCGATCAAGTTTTGTGGTTGCAACAGATTCAAACATGTTGAAAGTTGGTGTGCGCGACATGAATGTAAATTAGACTGGCTTATTCCGATTACTTTTATTTTGTATATTCGTATAAATTTATTAATAATAATTTAATAATTAATACTTATCCGTTTTAAAACTACCCCTTTGAATTATGCTGTATAATAAGATTTACTTTAAACAGAGCAAATAAGGCACTTAGTTCAGGGCCATTGATTTTCAATGGTGGTCACCATTGAAAATCAATGGTGCTGTAAGAAATATAACTCATTTCATACATCACCAATGGATCAACAAGCTTGGGAGATAAGTTAGTTTATCCTTTGCGCCTGTTGTTGCAATGACTTACTCACTTTTCAAGCTGGAACACAACTGGTAGTAAATGACCATATTGATATGATACCGAAATGTATATCTATGAACTCATATGTAAGACATTTTAGAGACTTTATTACATGTACTGAAAAATTAAAAGTCACTATATCGAGAAACCTTTTTCCAAGAAATCTTAGAAGACGCACATATTTTTAGAATTGCAAAATGATGAAACTCAGTCTATTGTTAGATGTAGATACATATATATCTTATAGCAAACCTGACAAAGGGACTTTATTTTCAGTTAATATAACTTAACTTATATAACTCAATTAATATAACTTACATTATTTATTCCAAAGTAATTTTGTTTTAGTTTTTCAAAAACGTTTACAGAATGTGTTCTATATAAGGTTTTCATATTATTAGTACTATATGTGGGTCAAATAATTCACTTATCTGATTGGCTGAAATTCCGAACATTTCTGGTGCTGTTGACAGTGCAATTAAGTGCACTGCTAAATATTGGTAAAGAACATGTTCAAATGTTTTTTTTTTTGTTTAATTTACATAACATTTTATTTATATTTATTATGCGGGTGCGTTGTGTTTAACAAAGAAGTTGTTGTTCAGTTCGTAGATTTTACTATTACTTCTGTATTAGATTCTACTCTAATTCTGTATTAGACAGTTTTTTTACATTAAGTTAGATATTAAGACGTTGGTAGGAGGCACCCGACGACGTGACGGTGGAGTGGGGGCATGTACGAGGGCTACATGCGGTTCTGGGGTGTATTTGGACATTTATTATTGTTTTATATATTATTCCACAATAAAAGTAGCCTTAGTTACTCCTCAGTGCAGCAGCTCCTCAAACAGACAGATGAAAATTGTAAAGAATGTCATTTAGGTAAATATACTGTCAATATAAATACAAATGCATTTAGTAAAACGCGGTTATTTAATATCACAAACAGGCCTAGATCATGTTTATAATTTATTTTTTATACAAAGCTTATAATAAAAGTGTTTTATAAAACATCTTTGTTAATTTTCTAACGTACTTAATTCTTATGAAATCCTCGTTTTCCTTACATAAAACTTTGTTACTTCGATAATATGTAAGATCCTTTTAGAGGTAACTTCGGGGCGTCAACCGCCGTCGACGTGACCGCGTGTTGCGAACATCTGACTTCGCCAGGCACGTACCGAGTTATGACTATTACAGATTAATTCGTCTTGGTGACTGTTTCCGTTTCGTTGAACCGTCAAACAATGTTGGATCTCTATGAATTCGTCTGGGTAGATACATAAACTTTCTTACTGCCGTCGCTTACTTGCTTGAAAACTTTTAAGTATCTGGGAATCTGCTATATTTTTGATATAATTTATCTTTAATTCTTTCTCGAACAAATTTCAGATCGTGGATTGTATTAAAACAAAAACTTTATAATTATCATCATCATCATCATCATCAGCCCGTTTTTTGTCCACTGCCGGACATAGGCCTCTCCAAGTGCACGCCACTGTGGTCTTTCTCCGGGTACTCGCATCTTCGCATCCTATAATTAACAATTGAAACTGAATCTAATCAGTAACTTATCAGTAGTTATTAAATTTACATGGGATTTTTAAAACGAACTGAAATCTTTCGGGAAAATATTTTAAAAGACACATAACTAACCCAATCCCGTCGTAATAGTTTCTATGTTGAATAAATGAAACAGGAAAAATATTTTCGAAATGTTTTCGTCGTCATCGAATGAGTTCAACGAGTACGGTCCCTGAGATTAATTCGTCTTACCCGTCGTTTACAAAAAGCCCGCGTGACTTTATCGGTCTCCGTGCGTGATCCCACTTCTATGGATTTTGCTGGTCGTTGCTCTTTTGTTTGAGGAATGGCTTCACAAACTAAAGGCCGAGGATTAAGATTACGTACTTACTGATAATTATTAGCTCATTAAGTTATTGCTATCTCATTTACCACTTAAATGCTTACAGTTCAAAGTTTTATTTATATAGTGTTAAATTATTTAATGCTTCATGTTTAGTTATGACAAATATATTATACTAGGTATACTCACGGCTAAGCACACGTTTAAGAGGTTGTTAGGCAATTATATATCCCCAAGCAAGGCTATATATTAAAAAAAATATATAGCTTTCCCTGGAACTCACTATCACATTATAAATCACATTAAAACCGTTTAAGTGGTTTGGCAATCATAAAGAAATATAGTTGGTTTTGCGGTAATATTATTAGTAAAATTTATAACTAGACCTTATTCATAATAAATATATGTATAACTGAATAGGACATAATCCTTTTAACATTATTGATTTGATATTCGAAAGAAAAAACAACGCTTAACTTAACAATCCTTGAACGCTTACAGGTAAAGTCGCATAATTTTATTTTAGTATGACAACTACGACAAAAGGACAGAAAAATTATGTAATAAAAAATAATTAATTAATGTATAAATTATATGCATTATGACCGCGTGGAATGACAGCAAGAATGCTAGCAGCAGTTTCACGCTGAATCGCAATTCTTAATCTCAGGAAGAATAATGTGCAAGTTCTGACGTCACTAATTGAGGCAGTAAAAGTGTTTTCTCCATAATAATGGCATAGTATAGTGGCTCTTACAATATTTGGTATTTGACATATCTTAATTACATTCAAATGAAATTTATATGTTGGAAGATCTGACTTTTGTTTTAAAAATAAAAAAGTAATCACAACCTTAAAAGTTTTAAAATTATTAAGACATTGTGATGATGGAGGAAATTTAATTTGCCTGCCTCCTGCTGATGGCTAAGGATGTAATTCTCATTTTTACATGAGGGCTTATCTATTTGTATAATGTAAGAACAAGTTTAATAAGTATTTACATCTTAGTTCCAATACGTCGTAGCTAAAGTATTCGATTCTGCCACTTTTTCACCGGATCACCATATCCGGGATTAGAGACTGGCAACAGTTATTTTAGTTATTTAATACATCGATGGTGTACGGAATGTGATTCCTGTTCAGTTTCCATAGAGTTAATTCTTATTTATTCATTATAATATTACATTTTTAGTTGAACCAACGCATCGGATTAACTAGCACCTATTTATCATAATTATGTTTTGCTGATGTATTTTTTGTATCGATTTGAACAGTGACCCAGTGTAACTACAGGGATATGGGAAACAATTTATTAATTTCCAAGGTTTTTATACAAAATTGTTTAAAATCGAAATTTCTAGAGCTCTATAGTAAGTAGGTCGTTTAGAGGCAGTGGTGACTACTTACTATCCGCTGATCTATTTGGTGATATACCATTCCACGTTCAAAAAAAAAAAATCGCAGTGAGTATCACAATTAAAATAATTTAGAAATAACACGAGCCCACAAGACTGCTACTATATATTATTGTGGCGAATGTAAGAAGGAATTCGTACAGTTTAAATTGTGCTTGTTTCAGAACGCTGTTCGAACAAACCTTACATGTGACATCGTATTTTAGAGATTTATAGAGTTTATTTAGAACATTCACTTGAATATACTTAGGAATAAATCGAGAGAGAATTGTTTTATCTCTCCTACAAATAACAAAACTGTATATACCATATAAATGTAGCCGTCACCACTTCCAACAGAATTATTAATTTAAGCAAAAGGCACATGAAATGTGTTTCGTTTTTCTTGTCTGGGGGATAATTGTTTTTTAAAACTAAAACAACTATCAAAGTTAAAGTAATTTATGAATTACCATCTGAGATAAGTCGAGCTTCGGAGGCGTGGTCATAAAACAATCAACAAATTATTGCGCTTTATTATAACATTTTATTACTATATCAAAATCATAATGTATGTGATATTGTCTCATATTTATTATTATTATTTTTACTTGTTATTTTTAACAACTCGGCTTAGAGCCGGTATTTACGTCATTCTCACGGGCCGAAGCCAAGTGGTCAGACACGTCTTAAAAATTGAAAGCTCTAAAGCAATTCCCGTTCCCCATCAGTTGCAAAAAATTTGCGTACAATTCTGCAAGTGTTTAGTATCACGGCCTTCTGCATATTTACATATAGAAAATTTGGAAGATTTAAAGCTTTTACAGATATGTGCATTTGTTTGGGTATGACGCCAGTAGTGGACAAAACTATTGGGACTATTGTAACTTTCTGCAAGTGCCACATACGTGCTATTTCTTCTTTTAGTTCCGTGTATTTTGTAAGTTTTTCATTTATGGTGCTTTGCAGATTGTGTGTGTTAGGGATGGCAATGTCAATTAAAAAGGCAGATTTTTGTACTTTGTCGACTATTGTTATGTCAGGTCTGTTGTAGTGAACTGTTCGATCTGTAAGTATTGCTCTGTCGTAGTATAATTTGTGAGTGGTGTTTTCTAGTACCGTTTCGGGTGTATATTTATAGTATGCTGTTTTGTTAGATATTAATTTGTACTTTAGAGCCAGTTCTTGGTGGACTATATTTGCTACCTGATCGTGTCTGTACTTATAATCTGTTTGTGCTATTGCTCTGCATGCGCCAGTTATATGCTGTATGGACTCCGAAACACTATTGCAGCGTCGACATAAATCAGTGCTTAAGTTAGGTATTCTCATAATGTATTTCTGGTAATTACGAGTCTCAATAACTTGGTCCTGTATTGCAATCATAAACCCCTCAGTCTCAGGAAAAAGCTCGCCTCGACTCAGCCACGCGTTCGACGCATTTATGTCGACGTTACTACGGCATAGGTCTTGACGATGTCTTCCGTGTAGTGACTTACGGGCCCATTCGCTTATTTTAACATTTCGATCTATTTGTTCTTCATTTTTTTGCGTGTTTTTATCCTGTAAGTTTAGTGGTGTGAGTTTTTTATCGGTTTCAACTATTGCAGTGTGTAGTTTTGATGTGTTAGATTTAGTGTAAAAGTATTTTCGTAGGTTTGTAATTTGGTTATTGTGCAAGTTTATTATGTCTATAATACCTCTCCCCCCCTCACTTCTTGGCAGAGTCTGTCTTTGTACGCAAGCTCTTGGATGGTGTTTTCTGTTTTTAGTCATGGTGGTATTAATATTTCGCTGCAATTGTTTTAAGTCGTTTTTTGACCATTTAAGTATACCGAAAGAATATATTAAAATGGGGATAGCAAAGGTGTTGATGGCTTTAATTATGTTTTTGGAATTAAGTTGTGTTTTCAATATCCTATTCAGTCTATAATTAAATTGTTGTTTAATTTTTATTTTGGTTTCTTTTTCTAATATCTGTTTTGCCTGATTGTAACCTAAATATTTATACGTATCGTTTTCTTCTAAGGGATCTATTGTTTCTCCGGTTTGTAGTTGATAATGCATTAGATGATTATGACCTGATTTAATTGAATTGATTTTACATTTGTCAATGCCGAACTCCATTTTAATATCCTGAGAGAAATTTTCAGCTAATTTAATTAAGTTTTCAAGACCCTTTTCTGTAGATGAGAATATTTTTATATCATCCATATAAAGTAAATGATTAATATTTATAAGCTCAATGTTATTTGTTAGACTGTTTGTGTATTGTAATGTGTATCCATTGCATGTAGAGTTTAAAATAGTAGAAAGGGGGTTCAAAGCAAGGCAGAACCATAGAGGACTTAAAGTATCGCCTTGGAAAATACCCCGTTGTATTTTGATTTCATCGGTTTCAATAGTTTTATTTTGTAAACTAATGGTAAGTTTAGTAGTCCAAAGAGTTATAGCGCGCTGTAAAAAATTTATGATTTGTGGGTGTATTTTGTAGATGTGTAAAATATTTATTAACCAGCTATGTGGCACGGAGTCGAATGCCTTTTTGTAGTCAATATAGACAGTATACAGATCTTTTTTCATTTTTTGCACTTGTTTTAAAATAACTGTATCGATGGTTAGTTGTTCTTTACATCCCTGACTATTTTTTCTACATCCTTTTTGTTGTTCTTCTAAAATTGCGTTTTTTTCTAAATGATTGTAAATAGAATGTGTAAGACATGCGGTAATGATTTTGTAAATTGTTTGAAGACAGGTAATTGGTCTATATTTAGAGGGATTTGCGGTATCATTAGGGTCCTTGGGAAGCATGTAAGTAATACCTTTTGCTATGTATTGTGGCATTGAGCTTGGGTTTGCAATAAAGTTATTAATATGAGTATACAAATAGGGGTGTATATAAGTGAACTTCTTGTACCAGTAGTTATGAATTCGGTCAGGACCGGGTGCTTTCCAATTATGCAATCGTTTTAATACAATATTAAATGTTTCTATCGGGATTTGTCTGAATTCCATCGGTTCAGTAGTTTCGTGTCTGTGTATTTCTTCTTTGATCCAGTTAGCTTCATGGTTGTGGTTGATTGGGGCTTCCCATAAGTTAATCCAGAATTTTCTTAGTTCGTCTCTGGGTGGCAGATTTGTATCGTGCATGGTTGAGTTTTTAGTACAATTAGTTAGATTAGTGCTTTGACTTCGAATATTTTGGTAAAATTTTCTTTCATTAGTTTTGAATTGAGCGTTTTCGGTTTTTCGAGCTGTGCATGCTAAGTATCTTTTAAGACGGCAACTAAAGACTGACAATTTTTGTTTGAGAGTGTCTAAGAACTGTGTGAGTTGTACGTTATGTTCTTCATGTTGTGTGTGTACTTTATAATGTTCTAATATTGAATCTACCTCTAGTTTAAGAGCGCAATTGTTGTTACCATTTATAACTTGTGTCAGTTTACCTATATATTTTCTTAACTTCAGTATCCTACGCTCTAAGCGTTTTTGCCAATTTGGCTTCTGATTCTTGGTCTGAGGGAGGGTTTTATTATGGAAAGGGAGACTTAATTTTGTTCCATTAATTTTAGCTGAAGTCCATGCTGCGGAGTATATGATTGTTTGTTCACTTTCAAATGTCGTATTTTCGTCTATGTATTTGGGTAAGATTGATGTATTAAGATATGTTATTATTTTTGCTAATTTTTTTGAGGTATTTTGTTTCGGTATATAGGGGCGACAGTTTGGATCAGTAGTTTTGAAATATTCTAATGCTTGCTGAAAAGTATCGTCTATTTCTGAATCTATATACTGAGGAGTTTCTTCTTTATTATTTTTATCTTGTATATGATCATCTATTTGTATTCTGTTTAAGTCATTTATTATCTTCCATTGATTATCCTCATTATCTTCATTACATGTTGTATCTTGCTCGCATCTTTTATCAGTTGCTATGTCTGTAATGCCAATCTCATTAGTGACCTCCTGTTTTAGTTCTTCTAATCGAGAACTGGGTATAAGTTTATTGTTTATTATTACTCTTCTTTGGTCGGCTACTCTTTGTTCGCTTATATGTACGAGATGTGGGTATTTTTCAATAAACTTTTGGTGTAGTATTTTCCTATATGATGTCCTATTAGTATTCATGTGTGTAATCTTATAATACAACCTTATTATTTCTTCGTTAATTTCGTTACTCCACCGCATTCTTTGATTAGTCCGACCCTGAGTGAAATGCGTTTGAGTGGGTGAATGTGATGATAATTCTGTTAAATGATTTGCGTGTAGAAGTGTATCAACTTTATTGGCACTTGATATATCGACTGCTAAGCTATGTAAATATGCTTTGGCTTCATTGCGTGCTTTGTTTTTATCTTCAAGCGTTAATAATTTATTACGTTCTATTGCTCTGCGTTGATCGCCTACGCGTTGTCTACTAACTTCCATGTCCGGGAATTGCTCTAAGAATTTTGTATGCAAGTCGGTTAAGTAGGATGTAGTATCTTCTTCTAATGAGGTTAAAATATAATATGTGCGCAGGATGAACATGTTCATTTCTTTAGTCCATTTTTTGCGCGCACGCTTAATAGTCTTAACGGGTGCAGAGTCATCAACATTTGTCGACTGCACAACGTTTTCAACTAATAACGGAGAATGACTGCGAAAAGAGGTATTTGTGGAAGAATTAGGATGGTTAAAGGTATTTATGTAAGAGGGTGTACAAGAGGATATTGATGAAAATGAAGATTTTGGAGAGGATGCAGGGTTTGAAGCTGGGTTCTGAGAATATCCCTGTGGTTCAGCTGTAACTTCGACATCGGAAGCCCGCCTGTTCAACTCCCGATGATCGGCTGTAGCTTGTTTTGCGACGAGGGCCCGCCTGCTCAACGCCTCGTCGCCGGTGGACCGCATGCTGTAGCATCCAGCACCGGCTCCAGATGCGCCCCGGCGACCCCCGGGAAGCGACCGTAAATTATATCTATTGGTTTTATCCATCATGCTCCACGGGGGTTGGGAATGATTAGTTTAGATAGAGTAGCCTGGGTTATTTGGGCTTCATAGATTCTCCCATTAAAGGGGTATTTGGTCAAGATGTTATTATTATTATTATTATAATAAACTTTACTCAAGTAGGCTTTTACAAGCACTTTTGAATCGTCATTTTACAATTATTTGAAGCTATCTTGTTAAATATGTGGATATGTACTGCCACAGATTCCACCACCAAAACAAACAAATATAAGTTATATGTATTGCTCATTATAATGTGATAAGAAAGTTCTTTAATCTAAAATATTTGAATGATTTCGTTAAGCTCTACTCATAATCACATTGTAAATTATGAGTAAAACTTAACATATAATTAGAAAAACATAATTGCTGCAAGTTCTATGACGTCATAATTTCATTATTTGGGAACAGAACAATACTGTTATTTTACATAGTTTTACTATGTTTATAAAATGATTTATATGCGTTTGTTGTATTTTTTGTGTTTCGAATACACGTGAGTCGTGGTCAACGAAGTGACAGTCACCTTTCAGGCGTAGACAAAGAAAGAGGCATCCATCTTAGGTTGTCACGATGGTAATAAATTTGAAATGTCGGTTGCATTCTTGATGAATTTCATAATATTTGGTTGATATAACTAAAACTTAATTAAATTATATCCCTCAATGTTTATTTTAAATTATTCAGTAAATGTCGATTATAATATTTTAATTAACAACAAACAACAACAGCACATTAATTTCCCACTGCTGGGCTTAGGCCTCCTCTCCCTTTAAGGAGAAGGTTTGGAACATATTCCACTACGCTGTTCCAATGCCGGTTGGTGCAATACACATGTGGCAAAAATTCTATGAAATTATACACATGCAGGTTTCCTCACGGTGTTTTCATTCAGCGCAGAACACGTGATAAATTATAAACATAAATAACATTTAGTGATGCTTGCCTGGGTTTGAACCCGCAATCATCGGTAAATATGCACGCGTCCTAACCACTGGCTATCTCGGCTCTTATTATAATTAATTATAATTAACAATAATATCAAATTCTCACTTGTAATGCCCCCATAGTTTAAATCTAATCGGATAAAATACTGCGAAGTGTGACTGCAGATAGTTTTATAATCAACGCCTTATGTAACAACTACTGAATTATTTGACATTAAATTTGTACCATTATATTCAGCGTGTTTCAGGGAAGGTTATTGTCTAAACATTATCGTACAATATACTTCGACGTATAATGTAGCCACAGCAACGCGTTTCCAGGGTTGCTGGTAATATTATATTATTATTTACGCATTGCGTTATATGTATATTAGGTTTGTATTTATTTCAGTTAAGCATAAACAAATCTTCTCATTTATTTGTACAGTACAGTAAATTTCATTATAATCAAAACTGGATACATACTATGTAACTGTTGTTATATTTCTGAAATAATTTTCAAATACATCTGTTTAAACGCAACGTTATAAATCATATAAATCTAGACAGATCTCACGTATAACGTAAAATTACTAGGACGATTTTTGTATCTAGAACCTCCTTACCTGAGATTATGAACGTCAGTTATGTGCCTATCACAGCGACTGACAGCTCAGGAGAAATGTCAAGAAAGTGTTAAATTACTTCGAGATATAACAACCCATTTATTATTAGATACACAAAGTGTACCAATTTCAAATCGGATTGTTATTCTATTTTATTACTTTTATCTTATCAAATACATCGTTTTGTCTTTTTCTACCATCAGTAATTTTAAATTCGTATGAAAAAAAATGTGTACAAACACTAGATATCTATTTATCGAATAAAAGTTCAAATTGCTTATTATTTACTTACATAACTTCAGTGAATGTATCAAAGTAAATATTAGAATAAACATTGAAGGGTAAACTTTGTTGTTTCAAAGGTCAGAATTAAGCTAATGTCGGGCGAGGGCAGGGCGGTATATCAGAGATGCAATTTAAACGCCCGCCGCGCCGCGCCGCGCCGCCGGCTAAATTCAACAAAGTGTCAAACAACGACCAACTTTCGCACCTGGGCCACCCCGGCCTCTCGTCCACTACTTAGTCGTGGCGCAAAACATAAGAGACAGACGAGTTATTTTTTAATTTTTTTATGGCATAGATGGCGAGCAGGAGGCTCACCTGATGGAAAGTGACTACCACCGCCCATGGACATCTGCAATACCAGGGGGCTTGCAGCAATAATTGTACTATAACTGTACAATAAGCAATAATTGTATATGTATACTTGTAATTGTACAATAAGCAATAATTGTACTATTTTTATTATTATTTTAGAGCAATTCTTGTCTTCGTGTAATCTTGGAAATAAGTCCAAAAATTGGTCTCCAATTATGTGATTACCTAATCACATAACAGATTCGTTTTTGAACGCTTTTCTTACAATAAGTAAGTTTTTTCTACAACCGATCATAAGGACCGTTCAGACAATAGTTGAAAAATACACAAATGAAATATGACCTAGTTGATACACTCAACTGCATACAGGAATCTTTGACAAGACCCCCGAATGACTATGCCCAACGGTGAATTATGATTAACTAATAATGATGTGAATTTCAAAACCAAGTTGTTTTTATAAAGCCATCTAATTCAGCTGATTATTCTGAAATTTTGCTTATACATTCAATACCATGATTGTAAAGAACCTTGTTCTGTTTTGGTAAATGTTAAGAAAGACCAAGTCTGTTACTTTAAAAACTCTGTTGATTATTAAAAAATATTTGATACGCTTTTGTTTTTCACAAGGGCATATCAAGACTCGTTTAAAAACGTCTCAGCACGGACTACCGGCAAAAAGTTGCGTCACACGGGACTTGCTGCTCTCAGTAGACTTCAAGTTTTCGGAAATTTGGTTTTAAGATGTTCTCCGCGAAACTTTAAAGGCCGTTCGTATTTCTCAATTTTTAAACGTTTCATATTTTTTACAATTTCATTCCGTATCTCGAAAGTTGAGCGGACATCGGGAAACATTATTATAGATTTATTCTATATACTTTAAGAGTTTATTTGTTATCACCGACATTTTGGTAAACAATTTACTGCTCGACTAAGCCAATTGTAGGACTCAAGTAATAACAAAATGAATACCCAGACTGAGAAATGTTTTCGGTATGAGAAAGTAACGGTAATTTAACAGAAATCTTGACTGAAGTGAACTGATGCCTATCCCTGTAATTACAAGGTTTTGAAGTACGGCTATAACTAAGCTTTAATTACGCGATACACAAAGCGTCACCTTAATTATGCTTAGCACTAGCGACAGGGTGGGGTGATACATTACGATACGCACTGTAGTGTGATCAAGCCTTATGTCATTTAGTGACATCAATCATAACCCGCGTAATATATAACAAGGATACTAGAAAAAATCTGTTGTAGCGATCTTCCATAATGTGATTTTGAGGCAGGCATTTGTCAATATCTATTTTTTTAATGTTCATACTTTTATCATTTTTGAGCTTTAATTATTTTATGTGTTAATCATATTTGATTATCATGTGTCATTTATAATCGCTACACGTATGACGTAACTCCGTCGTTAAATTCGCTTTTAGTGATTGCTTTAAGCGCACGCTTCTCTATCTATTTCTGCGTGAGATATCAAATATTTTGTTCTATTTGAGTATGTTCTATAGATCACGAATTTGATTGTTATTTGAAATTAATTATCTACATGACATCAAAAGAGGTTTCATTACTTGGAATAATAATTTATAACTGACTGTTTATACTTGCGTTAATGATTTCTATTTTCGGTAAAAGATAGCAAACAACTAGTTAATAATTTCTTCGTTAAAGTCGAAATACCTAATTGTATATCCCATATACTACTACAATGCAATACAACACATTGAACATTTTGATTTAGTTCATTAAATATATCACATATATAATATAAAAATTATTTATTTTGACGATGTTACATTTCAAAAAAAAACCAGAGAAATAGATTCCTATTTAGAGCCTCAATTTACATACCGACAAATACCTAAATGGATATCGGACGAAACTATTACTACGAACCTGTAAAGGGAAATCAAATGTTTATGTATATTTTATTTACCTATTTCTTACCGCATTGTGAAAAATGTGCTTCCATATTACATAATATTGTATGAGATACGTTCATACACGTAACATAAATCTTGCAAGGGATCAGATCGGGCCCATGTCATCAGAGATAGATGTTCGAGAATGTTGTATACTCCGACAAACAAAAGTTGTTACTTGAGAATCGAGAATACTGGAATTATAGTTACAATTTAGAACGCAGGTGTTGAAGTCTTATATTTTGTTTCGATAGCGTTGAATATCTGTTTATTTATAACTAGCTTGAACTTTGTCTTATACTGGACTATTTTTTTGCCTTTGATGTATACGTATATTCTGTAAAAATTATCCCAGTTTAAATTTGCAAGGTAAAATTATAGTTGTTATTTTGCTGTTCGTTGAGACTCAGTTGTTTTTTTTTTCTCGCAAATCTTGTTATTTCTACGACTATGACGTTATCCGGTATCGAATTTCATTAAGATCCGTTTAATGGTCTCTTTTCTTACAATGCATAATAAAAGCGATTCGTACATATTTCTCGAAGAATTTTCACTGTTTATACTAACTTTCTTTGTTAATGCCCAAAAAAACAAAGGTGTTTTAATTAATACACACGATGCGGTAGTTTTTTTACATTATATTTCGTGTAGGAAAGGCTATAAAAAAGTTTTGGCGTTCCGTTTAATTATAGCTGCGACCACAATATAATTCGCGAGGACTTTGCCCTTTGTGACATAAAAAGGTTTCATACTTGCTATCCTTAGAGAGTGCTGATAATTTTGGTATATAATTAACAAGGATGTACTTTATTAAACTAACTAACATTGAAATTTTCCATTATTTTCTCTAACTCATCAGATGTATTATATTTTGGAAGAGTTGTATAATTGCTCTATCATTTTTAAATAGAAATGTTATATTCGATAAATTTAAATACGAATCGTATGTCAAGATACGCCTTTATTATGGTTTTATATAAAAGCTAATTGGAAATCCATATGAAATATTTTTTAGCGGATCTGATATCATAAAACTAATTGCGTTAATATTTTAGTACATTTGCGTTTTATTTATTACATAGAGCTTTAACATTAGCGCATCAATAGTATATAAAACATATATTCGATATTAGACTTAATAATAAGTTTAATGTTGAAGATAATAGGAGTACTAGTGTACTTGCAAAAACCGCCTGACTGACGCCAGAAAATTGTTTTATATTCCTAAAAGAAAATGTTACGTGGTAGGGAGAGATACTAATGTCATTGGCATGGATGTGTGGTTGGTACGGTTTTTTCAAAGAATATCCAAATTTTATGAAATACATTATATCAAGTTCAATATACGAAGATGCGAATTATTTTAACGCCAAAAGTCAAAGACACTGCTTTCTGTGGTTTCAGTTTTTAGAACTGCTATGTTTCTTTTAAAAGATGAGTGTAACCAAAGCAAAGTCAACGATTTTCTATTTTATTGAAGCAGAGAAGGCTGAGACTTGAACCCACTTCTAACATTATGTTGAATTGTGAATGGAATTTCGGTTCAAAATGAAATCATTTTAGAGATTACAGTCAGGTTTATACATACTAGTTTCAGGTAAAATTCCCGTTTTTTAAGAACTGATTTACTGAAGTATTTGGTTATGTATAAATTTTATATATGGATATAGGCTAAGACTATTTTTTGGGAACATCGTTAACTTAGGCATGAAAAATTGCAAGTACGGGAAAGATTGAAAAGCCTAAAAATCCATATGCGGGTTTACAGAATAAGCGAAACTAGAAGAGCTATATATTTATTGTTTGTTATTTAATTTATACGTACTATATATATTATTTACTGTACCTAAATTATATATCGATGAATTGGGACTATATAACATTAAAAAAATAATCAAAATCAAATCAAATCAAAATAAACTTTATTCAAGTAGGCTTTTACAAGCACTTTTGAATCGTCATTTTAGAAGTAAGTGAAGCTACCACCGGTTCAAAAAGTAGATTCTACCGAGAAGAACCGGCAAGAAACTCAGTAGTTACTCTTTTTTAATATCATACTTTATATATAATGTAACTGAAAGAAAACTTTTTACAGCAACGTGTAGCTGACATTTAATTATGTTTAATATTGTCTTCTGGAAGTCAAGACAGATCTCATAATATTATGCGAGGAATAACCGAGCACCACAAACATACCAGACGCGTCATCCACACGAGGGAGTTTCGAAGTCCGCTCATTAAAGCACCTTTGTGCCGATCAGGAAACGAGCCAACTTCGAGTTTTTGTCTCGTAATGAAGTGCAGCTCAGGAATAAATAGAAGTGATTGCAATGAATAATGACTTTTGAAGTTTTGAGGGTGTCTCGTTAATGGATTTTTTTTAATAACGTGCGATGGATTATTTGAAAATTCGATATGACTACATAGGGCTTACACATCGTACTATTTACTAAAAAAAAATCATCGTCATTATTTTTTTATTGTTTATTCTTAATATAAGCGGAAAAAAGAGAGGCAAAAAGTCATAAATAAAAAAATAAAACGATTATTTTAATTAAAAAATATTCAAAAAGAAACATATTAAAATCAAAATAAACTTTATTCAAGCGGGCTTTTACAAGCACTTTTGAATCGTCATTTAACAATAAAGTGAAGCTACCATATATATGTATATATATATTATTATATATATATAAAGTAAATATAAAAACAACGTAGTAAAATTACTAAGATCAAATAATGTACGCTCAGACAAGTGGGAAAAAACTAACTAGTCACGTCAGTCTGGTCGCAGCAAAATTGTTAACATCACGAAGATTTTCATTTTAGTCCATTGCACCGCTGCTTGTAATGTGATTTCGTGATTTAATGATCTCAATCATACTAAACTCCATACTAGAAATTGTAGGATGATTTATTTCGATGAATAGAATTTGTCATCAATCATAGCTTAGTACTTTCAGCACTAATATGCAACAACGATACAAATATTATTGAAACAAACTAATGACAATCAAGGCCTACTCGGAATTTATAATCGAATGCCTTAATTTAACTTTAAACGGTGTGTACACATAATACGTTTTACTGAGAATTGTTTATTTAACCGATTTCAATATTTTTATCGATTAATATGGACGTACCGAAATAAATGAGAGACGTTTTTGTATAAAATATAATTTCGGTATACAGGCTTTACTAACCAGTACCGTGAACAGTGCTCATTAAGAGATACCGTGCAAAATAACAGCCTCGCTTGGTTCCGTATGTAAAACACGTTTTAATTGGCGCCTCAGTTTCTCAACGACAAAGTGGTTAAATAGTGAACGAACGAGTTGAGAGAACGTTAGAGGTTTCGCTTTTAGCTTTGTTCTATTTCATTCAGACTTACCTCGTCAGTGTGTCGCATACTGAATTTTACAAGCGACTTCATCGTGTATTCATATTTCATGTCAGATTTTATGATAATTTATTATGAACGATGTCGATTTCATAACTCGAAATTATTTAAGTGCTATTTTTGACTAATTCCACCGACTGCGTAGGCATTTTGTTGAACCATTTCTGAGTAATACTGCCTATTAAATTGTGATCAAAGAGTATATGTTGTATAATGGTTATATATTATATAAAACCATTTATTTTTTAAAATGTTTTGAGAACAATAACTCTCTGAAGGAGTATCATTATATATAATATAAAATATTAAGAGTTTTAACTACTGTTAATAAAAAAAGTTGCTATACAACGAATACCCCCTTGCTTATTCGATGTGAATATAATTTATGAATTTGTGGTAGGGCTTTGTGTATGCCAGTCTAGGGATGTATCACCTACTCATCAGATATTCTACCGCCAAACAACAGTTCTTGGTGCTGTTGTATTCCGGTTTGAAGTGTGAGTGAGTCAGGGTAACTACAGGCTCAATGGATATATAATTTTAGTTCCCAAAGTTGGTAGCGCATTGGCGATGAAGGGATGGATAATATTTGTAACAGTGCCAATCTTTGGTATATACCTGGTGACCACTTACGATCATGTGCTCGTCGGCAAAGTTGTAGCAAAAAAATAATTGGAAAGAGCCTGAAAGTAAAAAAATCTTTCCTTAATCCAAAAGGCACTTATTTAACGTCAAAAACCTTACAATACATTTATTTTCAATATTTTGACACGGGTATATTTTTTTATTTCAATTAATGCGTAAGTTTATTACATAATAACCGTGTCTATAAATCTTTTAGAGCTTATAATAATCTATATAATATATGTAAATAATTAATTGACCCTTTAAAAGCAAACTTTAAAAAAATAGATTCTGGATACCTTTCATTTGATAAAATATGACTTAATCTACTGATATTATTTTTATATAGCAATGTCATATGTGCTATAAGCTAAGGGCTACAGGTAGGACATACGATAACTCTCGTGGTCAAACGATCCTAGTGCCAAGTGCTACACGTCACACTGCGTGTACGGATCATTGTTGCGTTATTGGAGACTCGCAAAGCGCTTGAAAAAACGTGTTCTTGAGTGAATACCGCGTCTCGGCAAACGTAGTGTAGTACATCCGTGGGCACGGTAGAGTGACGAGTTACGCAAGACGGCTTGCAGGAGCTGGATGCGAATAGCCCAAGAACGATCACAGCGGCGTGCAATTGGAGAGGCCTATGTCCAGCAGTGGACGGAAATGGGCTGATGGATTGGATTGGAAAGCGCTTGAACATTTGACTTCAATTCTACAATTTCTGATTAATTAAAGACATCGATAACATTAGCGTTAAGTCAACCAGCTGGTAATTTATATATTGCCATACCAGTAACAGCAATAACAGCCTGTAAATTTCCCACTGCTAGACTAAGGCTCCCTTTGAGGAGAAGGTTTGGAACATAATCCACCACGCTGTTCCAATGCGGGTTCGGTACAATGCACATGTGACAGAATTTTTAAGAAATTTGACGTGCAGGTTTCCTCACAATGTTTTTCTTCACCGCCGAGCACGAGATAAATTATAAACACAAATTAAGCACATGAATATTCAGTGGTGCTTGACGTGATTTGAATCCTCTATTATCAGTTAATATGCACGCGTTCTAACCACTGGGCCATCTCGCCTCATTTTCGGTTCAATTTTCAAAAAGGTTATATTTGTTATATTATTACGATAAATAACATTTTTTAAGTCCCAGTAGCGTAGTTGGGAATATTTGGGTGCTAATACGAATTCATATTTTTTTTATGGTGTAGGTTGGCGGCCGAGCATATGGGCCACCTGATGGTAAATATTAACTATTCCTTACATCGTCAATGTGCCATCAACATTGGGAACTAAGTTGTTATGTCCCTTGTGCCTGTAGTTACACTGGCTCACTCACCCTTCAGACCGGAACACAACAATACAGAGTACTGTTATTTGGCGGTAGAATAACTGATGAGTGGGTGGTACCTACCCAGACGGGCTTGCACAAAGCCCTACCACCAAGTAAAATTTGTAGACATTATAGCAAACATTACCGAGTCTGTAAGATAAAATAAAATCCATTAACCATATCGCCAAAGACGTTATACATTAACTTTAAACTCCAAAACCATTTCATTTAGGCAGGTTAATCGCTAATATAAGAACGTACATTATCGTATCGCAAGACGTATATTCTCAAAACTGCATTACCCGAGCAAATTTGAGATGACATGGCCACATGGGATACTAATGCAGCGACTGAGTTCATGCTACGTAGTCTGAGATTCCATATCGAATTATCAAGGATCCAATGTCACTGACTAACATTACCTATGAGCGCTCAGCTTATAATTTTTTTTTATACAAAATAGTCGATTCCCGGCCCAAACCCTAGTAAGCATAGTTAGATTGTAATGCGCTTAAATTGTCTTAGTATAATAATAATTATCTCGCATTCGACATACACGTTTGGGTCCGTTATTGTGTTTTAGACTGCTTAAGAACATTCGTCCTGACGGAGGTTTATTATTTTAACCATTGTCTAATTAATGTATTAGTTATACATTGTCTACTAATTGTTGTACATTGTTTGGAATCGGTGATATTTTGTAGAGTCTTTCTGTTTTAGGACGTAATTTTAGTTTTATCCCGGCTCGTTAGACAAAATTGTTATAGCTAAATAACGCACCTTTGTACCAGTTAAAAGTGAGAGTGAGTGAGTAGTGAGGAGGGGGTTATTTTTGGTTCAATAATTATTTCGGAGATTGTCCTCTACATATAAAATTTTCCTCTTCATAGTGTTAAGCATAGATTACTCCTATGCTTTCAATGGCGGATATGAAGATAGTCATGCTTACGGTGCTTATATACGCTCATATAATATTGGTATTGTTTCGAATATATATATATATAATATACGATATTATGAACGCGAAAGTTACTCTGTCTATCCGTTTGACTCTCGCTATCACGCCATAACTACTGGGCCGATTTAAATGAAATTTTGTACACATATAGTCTAAAGCTTTAGAAAGGACAGAGTACTTTTTAATTGGAAAAAAGTGTTGTAGACAATGAGATCATTGTTATATATTTTCAATAATAGAATTTAATTTACTGTCTTTGGAGCACAGAACTTTTAATCAGGTTTTCATAATATACGTCGTAATCGTAGTTATCGTAATCGGAAACATTAATTTCTCGACTCAAAAAACAAACATTAATTAAGGTCTTATTATTCATTAAATCCTTAGAATTGACAGCATTTAAAGTTACCAGTAAATCTTCGTTTAAAATTTAAAAATCTTCCACAGCTTTGATAAGAAGAGATAAGACTTTAGATAAAATTGTTCTATTCCAGAATGTCAAAGATTTTTAAGAATTATTTTATTTTAAGAGATACCTAGCTATTAAAATTTAGAACATTAAATACTTTAAACTTACTTGTTTTCAAAATTCTAAAAATTAAGTTCTTAAGAAATCTAATTTAAAGAAGATGAGAAGAAGCGAGGGGTGATTAATTCAATTAACAGAACATTTTTATATCCTAAAAATTTATTAACATAAAACTAAATACTAATTTTATAATAAAAACATCACCCAGGATCATACGACCGAGCTTAATATTTGCCTTAAAATTTTGTCTCATGTTTTTACAAATTTACTTCTAATAACAGTAACTTAAATAAAAAGCCTAACCTTGTTATAACTAAATTTGTGCTTGGTTTCGTAAGTAAATGGTTCTTATATTCAAAATACATAGATATATATTGCAAAGATATACATATATAACGAAATTAAAACGCCAAAGTGATAAATGGTTTCGGGTGTGACAATGATCAAAGGACCTTAGTTTGTCACCTGTAATTACTGTAGACGCGAAATTCAAAGACGAATATGTTTCTTAGGTTGGTAATATATTCCCAAATCAAACGTTAATGAACCCACAAGAAAGATTGCACGAGCTTTCGAATAATACAAATGAAATACTGAATTCGTAGAAATTTTAAAGTTATAACTCAAAGTGTGTTTAAATTCTAAATATATAATTAGTAATTATTTTTGGTCTTACGTACGTCACAAAAAACGTCGTAATTACTAAATACCTATAAATAATTTTGCTTTAGAACCGATACGACTTGCAAGTTACCTGCAAGCCCCCGGTGTTGCAGATGTCCATGGATCGTGGTAGTCACTGTCATTCATTGTTGGTGGTGGCCAAAGATATTCGGACTTGCACACAGCCTCAATATGTAAAATAATCTATAATATTTTTTTTATGAATGAGAATTGATGTAGCTGTAGTACAGAATAGAGTTATCATTATTTAACGTCAATGACAAAGATTGAACTAAAAGCGGATATAGCTAATATATTTTTCCTTAAAAGGTGAAAAAAATAAGTATTTAAAGAGTGAAAAAACTAAATCGTAGTGTCTAGATTACCCTTTGCGGCGGTGCCATTTCATTATCTTCTTTTTCTTACCATTTCCTAGGTTTTTATACAAAGTAATTGTCACCTGACCTCTTTCTTGGATTTTATTACGTTGAATTTTTTATTGCGCCAAGAATAATATTACTGAGAAGTGATATTTTAATTCGCATCGATGTTTCCATTTCTTAAAGAAAAATATACTTTTAAACTTGTCGTTGAAATTATATTAAATAATCGAATTAAATTAAATTTATTTTAATTTTGTTTACGTTGACAATAATCATTGAGTATGCAAAATATATTAATGAGTTATGATTTCGTAATCGCTTTTAAATACTCGTAACTGTTTTATAAAAATATAAGCATATTGTATTATTAATTATTATTATTCAAAAGTAAATTAAATGAATAGTCTGTTTCTTCTTATAAGGATAAGCTTTAATGCTGACTGATTAAAGCACATGTTTTAGAGTTTTACAAGAAACATGCAAGTCCCCCGATGTTTTCTTTACCGTCAAACGCGATCTCAACCATAAAAGTAAATAACTCTCCTTGGTAACTTGCTTGGGTTTGCACGCTTTTACTAGTTTGACGCATTTTAATCAATTCAGGAGAAATCAGTCAGAATCAAGCAGAGCAAGTTAGAACCTTTATATCAGATTATCAATATTTTCTTTATTATCCATTTAATACAAGGAAATTCTTATAACTATCTGAATCGAAAATAATTGTTCTTATTTTAAAATCATTATGAATTCTGGCTAGTTATAAGTGTTTACGTCTGGAAAATTACGAATATATAATTTGAGTGTTAATAACTCTTTAGTTTCGAATTAACGTCAAGATATTTTCAAGTTCAAACGTAGAAGGTCGTTAGCTTTACAAAAGATAAAATTTCAAGAACAAACGAGAGGAAGGTAATTTATTTTTTGTTGCGGTTCTCATTAATCATCCGTTTTTGCTTATAAAAGCCAATTAAACTAGAGTGGCTAACTCCATGTTTGTTTGTTATAATTTGCGGGCTTGGGGGCCACTGATAACAATGTTTCATTTTTAATTAAGTTTCTATATTGTCGAGGATATAATAATTTAATATAACATATTAAAACTACAATTTCATTTTAGTTAAGAAACAATTGAAATAATAAAAATATAATTCAACTTATAAAAAACAAAACTCAATACACTATTTTTTTGTGTAATTTAACTATATAATAATAAAATAATAATACCCAAACGTCAAAATGATGTAGTAGCAGATTTTGCTGGTTTTTTGTGATGAATTACTACGTGAACGATTATTACTATCAAACGATTTAAAAGTTAATTGCTGAACTTGATTATATCAACTCACAACTAGTCAGTCAATATATTAATTTTCTTCCACGAAAAAATGTTAGTGATAAAGACTTATCTTCATTATCTCCTAGGCTAAAATATGTCACTATCGTGAATTTCATTCAAAACCGATCGGCCGTTCTGGCGTTATTCAATAACAAACATGTGTTCGTTTAAACTTTTGTACTTATAAATTAAGTAATATAAGATAAGATTTAAAATACCGTATATTATGAGTAGCATAAAAAATATCCGTCGTTTATCATCCGACCCATTATAATATTTTTCCAACGAGAAGTTTATAATGGACTCGTACAAGCTAAAAGATAGTTGTCGTTGTCAATTTTAGTACTGTTTCGCACGCGGTACTGAATAGTATTTGAGGAAATTGCAGCGCGACTTTATATATAATTCTAGAATAAAAATAGCCTAAGTTAATCCTTATTACATCAGCTATGTGCTAGTGAAATTCTCATCAAAATCGATGCAGCCATTCCAGAGTGAAAATTATTTTCCTTATATATGTACCATGTATACATACATATGCATTTAGTAAAAAGCAGTTATTTTGATATTACAAACAGACACTCTATTTTTATTATATGTAAACACCTTGTGTGCACGTATATTACTCGTACGTGTCGCGTCTGATTCCGTCATTCGAAGGTCTCTGAAAATCAGTGTTGGGATTGTCATTTTTACTTTGCTTTCAGATTCTACTTTATACAGATATTTTAATTTGATTTATTTAAGTTTTAATATGGAATGACAATTGATGCGCCTTCACGAATGTAACTACTGTTGACATCACTACTATCTGATGACATTAGGCTTACATATTGGCGCTGTAAGAATTAATTATTATTCATTACATAAGACTAATGCGCCAATATACAGATCACTCGATCTTCAAACCGGAAACGGATACTGGGCATTACTCGTTGGTGGTAGTATCTGAGTGCTCTAAAAAGAATGCCCTACCGCTAAGTACGTGCGTGCTTTAATTTATTTTACTTAATTTCTTTTCTTTAATTATAAATGATTTTATTGCATATCAATTTCGTTGTTTCACATCTGCTGAGCAGACGCGTGAGCTAAAAATGTAGCCCTAGGGATACATTTTTAGGGCTATATAGACAATAACATTTTGGTTAAGACGCATCATTTTTGCTCTGCATCTTTCTCAAAAAACTAAGTACTTACAGAACGAAATATCTTTAATAAGACTTTATATATCCCGAGATTTCAAATTTAATCATACAAAATATTCAGCAGAATAATAACTCGTGACCCGTGTCAAATTCGCCATGTATGATATACACAGAATTACATGGACGTTGAATAGACATATGCCTACAATTATTTTGATTGTCAAACGTTTATGGTCATTGCTCCTTTTCTAACAGTTAGGACAAACATATAATACAGTCTATAAATAGACCATCTGAGGTAATTGGTATCGCAATAATAGTTTCTGAGATAAAGGTCGTTCAACGAATCAAATTAATTGGGTTTATTGTATAAATATAAATAGCCACACAATTTAAAGATCCATCAACAACTAACAATCGTTTGCCAGCCTGAAGTTAATATTTTTTTTTTGGAATTATTATTGTTTTAGGATTATTTGTAAAACAACCGAGAAAATGCTGGCTGGATGTTTTTTTCTTAGTATAGAGTAGTTTCATCAGATATACTCTTCTACTTGTAGAGTCAAGATGACACTATTCGAATCCGAGATTATAATTTATAGATAAGGTAAGTTTATTTAAATATGAAAATAAACTATTCTTACTGACATAAACTTCCATAGCGTCATGTCTAATATATGACATAATACATAGACTATATTGTAAAGTATAAGTAATATAAAGAGTTTTTTTTTTTAATTTCTTTGTAGCGGCATGTAAGCATCTCTATTCTTGGCATTAAATTCAAGACTTGTAATTGAAGACAAATTTAATTGTTAGAGATTCATTGGCAACTGGGAGAAAGTCTCCCAGTTGCCAATGAATGATAGGATTATTAAAAATCAGGCAGTTTTTGATAACAACGCATTCTTCAATCTTTGCCATAGCACGAACAAACGATACTTACGACTATGAATGGATCTATAGGTTATTGACCAAAGTATATCATAAGTTCTCGTGTCTCCAAAGGGTACATGCTTCCTTTGGTATAGTAATTTAGTGTAGTTGTTTAATTCTGCCTTAACTCTTAACTGGAATAAAGGTTAGTGATGAAGGTTCTAATAAATTATAAACCTCTGACCTTTATAGTTTATATGACATTTGGGATAGCTGTGGGTTTTTTAATTTGAAAGATATTAAACTTTTATAATTTTACGCTTTCGAAAACTTTTTATTAAAAGTTGTTTTTACAAGTCTACGATACGTACTTAAATGCAGGATTGTTTTGAATAGTCTCTCCCCCCTTTTCATCTCCTGTGTGATAGATTTTCGGAAATCCAATTTCAAGTTATTGTCTTTGTAGTATAAGGAACGTTCTTGCCAAGTTTCGATTCTGTACAAGTTACCCATAGTGAGTAACGGGACATTTTAACTCGAAGTCGAAGCTCCTTAGAATTTAATATTCATTCAATTCTAAAGAACTTATAGTAAAACGGCACTACTTATTTCCATTTTTGTTATCAAACAGTACTTGGCAATATATTTTCGAATTAAGATTCCTATAAATAATACCCACGAAATACAAATTTCGCGTTTACAATATTTACAAGTTTTTTCGAAGTTTTCTCTATCTTTATTTGATTTCGAACTGGTTTTTTTTTCTGAAGATATGTTAGCTACCCTAAATTTAACACAAATACACCCTCGTGATACTTATAATGTATAATTATTTAGATTTGTGTATAGATCCATATGCTTCGTTAGCGCACGAGGGCTGGCAGTTTTCCTGGGGCTTTTATTGTCCAATAAATATACTGGATCAAAAACTCCTTGTTGAGTACTGAATGAACAGTATTTTTTGATTGAATAGGTTTTCATTCGACCGTTTTCATTCATTCAGCAAAAACAACTCGATATTAAACTCTTATTTCTAATAAATAGTCCTCTACATTGAGGAATTTATATTAAAATTAATTTTAAGCATACAATTTTTATTAGAATTTTTTTTACATTTACTTAGACAAAAATATGTTTATAAATTGAACGCCGTGCTTGCAAAAATATTTGTTTGAAATACCACCTCTTAACATGATTATCGTATTCCTATTTAAATTCTCTTAAAATATAGATTTAATAGTGGATTAGAGTTAAGTAGTATTATTAAAAAATCAACATGAGAAAGTTTACTTTTGATACACTAAATTGTGGCGAATGCTATAGGTAAATATAATATAATAATGTATAATAATTAAAGACACCTACAAATACACTGTGTTTCATGATCATCCAATGTTTCTTTGCTAAGCTTTGATTAAAATGAATGAACTGAAACAAAACAACAGATGCATATTGATGAATGTAATTAATCGTCAATGACCTTCGTGTTTAGTTCGTGTTTGTTTGTGGGTTACTGTTTGTTGGCGGCAACACAGTAGACGTGTTAATAGCAAGTGAATAGATACTTGTAAATGTTACATACATATGTCACCATAAGATTAAAAAATTCGTTAGATTACAAATTGACCAGACAAATTGAAATCTGTCGAAATATTGTGAATGGTGAAATATGATTGCAATTGAACGTATTATTTTTCGCTATATTGCAATCTATCGTAGTTTCCAATCTGTCTCATCAGACTGTAATCTAACGCATTTTGTAATCTTACGGTGACACATAAAAAGATTTATACTTTATATTTTTTATTATCTGGAGATTTATAATCCATATGATTTATCGCTTTATGAATTATGAAAAATACTTTCTCCAAATTAGTTTTTATGATATTATCATAAAGATATATTAGATAAAATGAAATACCAATAAATTAATTGTAACTATAGAGATTCAGCCATGCTTATTTATTTAATGGAAATAAATGAGTAATATATAGTATTGATACTTCACTTTCTTTCATAAAAATCAATTACAGCGCTAGATTAAAAACTTTTCCATTACATTTTTATACTATAGATATGCAAATACCGCAAAGTTCCATCGCGGGTTAATAACGATAAATATTTTCAATACGGATTTGATTTCGTCCCTAACGCGATAAAATATTCATTAGACGACGGGTGATGTGACGGGACGCAAATTTGATATTTCACGCGCTGGCGTGCGACGCCGGGTATTGAACCTTAGATATGTCGACTACAAAACGAAGAATACTTATTACATAACACTGTAACAGTACAATTAAGTAAGGCCTCCTCTCGCTTTAAGGAGAAGGTTTTTCGCATATACCTACTTACATACATATTTACTTGGTGGTAGGGCTTTGTGCAATAACAGTACTCAGTATCGTTGTGTTCCGGTGTGAAGGGTGAGTGAGCCAGCGTAACTACAGGCACAAGGGACATAACATCTTAGTTCCCAAGTTTGGTGGCACATTGACGATGTAGGGAATAGTTAATATTTCTTACAGCGTCTTTCTCTATGGGTAATGGTGGCCACTTACCATCAGGTGACCTATATGCTCGTCCGCCAACATATAACATAAAAAAAGAACAAAAAACAAAAGACAATTACCACCACACTGTTTCAATGCAGGTTGTTGGATACACATCCTCAAAAATTATCAGTGTTTCTCTATTATATTATACATGTATTATACGAATTGAGAGCTGAGATGGCCTATGGTTAGAACGCGTGCATCTCAAATTATTGCCTGGTTCAAACCCAGGCAAGCACTACTATATAAATGTGCTTAATTCGTGTTTATAATTCATCTCGTGCTCGGCGGTGAAGGAAAACATCTTGAGGAAACCTGCATGTGTATAATTTCATAGAAATTTTGCCACATGTGCATTTCACCAACCCGCATTGGAACAGCACAGTGGAATATGTTCCAAACCCTCTCCTTAATGGAAGAGGAGGCCTTACCCCAGCAGTGGGAAATTTACAAGCTGTTACTAGTCTACTACTTTTACTTTACTACTATTATACGAATTAAATCTCGATATCGAATCGGTCTTATTGAATATACATTAAAACCAATGCATCAAAATTCATTCTGTTTCAAATATCGAAGCATTCATAGGGACAAACAGAAAGCGGCAAGCGACTTTGTTTTATACTATGTCACTACATACATTATATCTAGAAGTTATTTACATCTCAACGCATAATTGGATACACGGTAAGTCATAAGTGTGGATTGTCCAAGTGATTTAAATTCAAAAGCAGATAAGTTCAGGAAATGTACGTAATGTTCGGGCATTGTTAAAAGCCAAGGATTAAAGCTAGGCGGCCGGAGATTAAGGAAGTTATTAAATAAGTTGAGAACGATCAAGTTGTACTGCAGCGCGCGCCCGAATGTGAGTTTATAATTTCAAACGATTATCTACAATTCCCTTAAAAAGTGAAACCCATCTCGGTACTTTCCGAATATGTAATCTGAATAATACATTATTATAATCAAAGTCAAAGTCAAAAACCTTTATTCAAAATATAATAGTGTTTACACTTTCTTATTGAATGTCGAAAATCTACCATAATGTAAGAGATATTGTAAAAAACAAACTCAGTCAAAATTCGCTCACGTCCTTTAATTATACATCAACAACAACAACAACAACAGCCTGTAAATTCCCCCACTGCTGGGCTAAAGGCCTCCTCTCCCTTTAAGAGAAGGTTTGGAACATATTAAACGACGCTGTTCCGATGCAGGTTGTGGCAGAATTTCTATGAAATTTGTCACATGCAGGTTTCCTCACGATGTTTTCCTTCACCTCTGAGCACGAGATTAATTATAAAGACAAATTAAGCACATGAAACAGCGGTTCTTGCCTGGGTTTGAACCCGCAAGCATCGGTTAAGATGCACGCGTTCTAACCACTGGGTCATCTCGACTCTAATTTTAATTTGAATTATACATCATTGAATGGATATATACTGAGCAAATTCGGCAAGTAACTCGGTAGTAAATCTTTTCTAACATTTCAAATCTGCTAATCTTGTATTGTATAATAAGCCTTATTTATTCATGTTTTCTTAAGAAACGATTTATATATTAGGGTGTCCCAAAAAAATCAAAATCGTTTTTTTTATACGCATTCCCTCTTATTTTTTTCCTTTAAAGTCAAAACGATTATAAATAAAATTTTAAGAAGGTAGGAACCAGTGCCGACTTACATAAATCCATGTCGGTACTTGGTCTGTAAGACAGACGTGACCTAAGCGACCTATTGTATCGATGTGCTTTACTCATTATTTAGTTATATAATTCGTATTGTTTGTTATCAGTAAACATGTCAGTGCAATTAGGCTGTACAAAAAAGTTAAAAAGGGGTGTATATTTTAATATATGACGTCAAATAACGGGTGCAGTACTTCCGTCTAATGGATAAAATCAATGCAGTTTTATTTTACAATATCCGTGAAGAGAATTTAACTGTCAATGCAAGCTCGAATCTTACTATTAGCGAGAGCGAGTCCGATTTTTATTTGGAAAGGTGCTTTTTATAAACAAATCTTTTCAAATACAATTTATATCAAGTTTGAAGAGACTCGCAAAAAATACACAAAAGACACAAGACGTACAGCCGTAAGTCTTGTCGGCGCTATCAAGACTTTGCTAGCTATTTAGATAATTTGGTTGACATTGCACTCACTGATACACTTCAATTAATAAAAATAAAAGAGAATAGAATCTTTCTACAGCGGAAAAGAGAATCAGGCCGACCTGGTCACTTAGCAGGAGTGAAAAAATTATATACATATAATATACAACCTAACAAAACTTATCTTATTATGTGTGCGTCAATTGAATATGAGAGATTCTGCGTTTCTTCTTTAATATTGATGAATTTCCGATAAGTCTTAAAGTTTAAGATTAAGATTAAGTTTTCCATCCAAATAATCTGCACAGAGAAACATAAAGAACGCACTGAAGTCATACAAATTGATTTCTAAAATAAGGTTCCATGAATTTGCGCCTGTTAATTTGGAAGGTAAGATTTTGCCTCCTTTAAATGCTCAGAAATCATATGAAGAACACCTTCCTATAGTCAAGAAAGGCCACAAAAAATTATTTATTGCTGTACCAAGACTAGAATTTTATTAGAAGATAAAGAGCGAATTCTTTTACTGTGATACTTGTGTGGTTGTGCCTGTGTACTTCATGAACAAAACCTGAACAGCTGATATTACTTGTATGAGATGTTAAAATACTTGAAGCAGAAATCAGTCAAGTAACTACTAGCTCTAATATTTCAGTTTTCCGTGGAAAAAACCTGAAAGAGTATGAATAAAGAACAGCTCTTAAACTATAGAAGTATAGAGATAAGCTTATACAACACGATGTAGCCAAAAGACTAATAAATGCAAGACTTTCATGGGTTAATCACTGTTGATGAAGAACAATACCGTGCGACCCTTACTTACGTATAAGTACACCTAGAAAACTCCAAAAAGGAAACTTTCAAAAGAAAACATTAATATTAATGAATAAATAATATACTATTTGTGCGGATTATAATTTTAATTAAGTAATAAAAATTAAATTTTATTCCTCCTACAGTAACTCAGTACAAAGTTTCATATGAAAAGTTTGGCATCACGTCGGCACGGGTTATCGTTGTCCAATCACAATAATATTACTAAAGGTATTAATTTCGGGATATTTACCATGTTTTTTATTTTTGTTCCGTGGAGCTCGATAATTCGACATTATCTACGAATGTCTTGTTCACGAGACTCGTGAATAAGACATTTGGTAATCAGGTAAATATCCCGAAATTAATACCTTTAGTAATAAAAATAACCATGTTAATTTAAAATCTTACACAATATTATTTATTATTTGACTCAATAAGGTCAATTCGAAAAAAAAAATTTTTTCCCCTTATGTCTTGGGACACCCTAATATATATTACAAAAAGGATTAGTTAAATCAGTGATGGAAAGTTGATGTATTATAACTTGTTTTTACTTCACATATCATACATCTCATACATGCAACGATTTATCAATGATTTAATGAAATTAATCAATATTACTGTATATGTATATAAAATTAATATGGATATATTGTGACGCAAATGTAAGTATTCCTATTGCTCTTTTTTTTTATGAAATTTGAAACAAAGTTAGACTGTTACAGACGAAACAATATGAAAGAACCCCTTATCTGTCGGTGGAAGATTAAAAAAATACGGATTCAGTAAGAAAAAAATACAAATTATTTTAGCATTGTTGCAATTAAACAAGTAATTATCATTTGCATTTAATGTACGGTATATCATTTATACATTAAAATTTTTAATCATTATCTATCCACACCGAACAAATCCCCAACAATAGCCTCAATTGTCTCAGATAAACGTAGAACGTTTTCATCACGGCATCCAATAATGCATTGAAAATGTTCGTCTCGGGAAATCACGTCATTTTATCGTTCATATAATAATAATAGGGATTTCATTTCATAAAAATAGTTATCGATATATTTCATCAAAACCAAACCACTTAGTAGTGAGCGTATACCGTAAAATCTAAAATCAACTTGTCAATTATGTAAACCATCTGTCGTGTTAACTTCACTAGCTGTCTTCCTAACCATTTACAAGTTCGCTCACATTAATCAATCTACTCAGTTGACCAATTACATCCAATGAACGAGAGCTTTACGTGCTGTATAGAGATTTGTTAGGATTCCGGTGGTGCACCCGTTTTCGGAATTTGATTTGAAATCGTAAATGTTTTTTATTTAAATTTCGTATGGTGCTTACCACATTTTATATCCGTTTCCGAATCAGCACAGTTAATATAATACTAGCAAAATATATATGTTCTTTAATGAACAGACTGGATATAAATTACATAGAGCTAATATAAAATATTTAATCTAGTTCACAATTATTAAAAATCTATAAAATTAAAATAAAATCCGCAATAAAAAAATATTTTAACTCTTTTGTTTGAGTATAAATCAAGAGTATTATTGAATAAATCGACTACTCGCCATTTGCATTGATTCAGCCAACTATTATTTAAATATTATGACTAGCCAGTAGGATAAAATCAATAAGGAACCTGATGCAGACGAAGTCTCATGTTATTTAAAGTAACAATTTTATGAGATATATACTTACCATCATATTTGATAGTGAAGTTCATTCCATTATACCACAAGGGTTTTCAGCATTTAAGGAACAAAACTTTGTTTGAAGGATGACATGACAAGTAAAAGAAACGTGTGAAGTATCCATCTGTTGACTATGGCCTCCTTTCCCTTTGAGAAGAAGATTTGAGCTAATTCCACCACGTCGCTTTTATGCGGTTTTGTAGATACAATGGTAGAATTACATTGAAATTAGACCCATGCACGCTTAATCACGATGTTTTCGTACACCGAGCACGAGATGAATCACAAAGGCAATTTAAGTACATGAAAATTAATCGGGGCTTGGGTCGGAACCCGCAATCATCACTTAGGTTGCATGCTTTCTAGCCACGAAACCACCTCCACAGTTACATGAAGGTCCTCTTCTTTTCTTCTTTAATGTTATTCTCATTATCATCGATGCATTGACAATGTTATTTCAATATTTTCTTTTTATTTATTTTTTAACGTCAAATATCTCTATACTTAGCTTACTCAGCTATCTACGAGGTACTTAAATTAATCAAATCCTTAATTGAGCGATGTTCCAGAGCTACAGTCTTTAAACATACATACGTTAATTAAGTGGAGCGCCATTTTGTATTAAAAGCATTAGAATTTGTCGCGTGAGGAATTTATTTAAACATCACGGCTGAGATACGTTTGGTTTTTATTTAATGAAATAACAAGTTATGCTGACTTTTAAAATTAAAATAACGCAAATCGTTATTCATTTTAATGAATGATATTTATGAAAGAACTATGGCAAAATGGTATAGAATGGAGTGTTCTATATTTGAATTAAATTTTTGTATCATAACATTTTTCTAGTACATCATTGAATCGCATAGAATATTGAGAGAAGTTTACCTGAAATAATATTCGATTGTATTATAAAAACCTTTACCAATCAAGGGTTGTAACCCTTTTTTACATAAAAGCCGGCGTGCATTCCGCTTGACTAACATTGTTTAAAAGACAAATGCCTAAAATTTCCAACAAAGCAAAGAGGTTGTAGTTGAGTTGTACTTTCACCGTAGAGAATTTGCCTGTATTTTACATAGAAGTTAATTAGTAATTTAAACATTGAATTTAATATATTTTACTTGAAGATTTCAGTGTAAGTTGACTACTACAACATTTTATAAAACTATCTATCATAATATTATCGAACGCTCCGTAGTTTTCACCATCTCAAATATTTGTACTTACTTACTTGTAATATTTCCTGGAATGGTTCAAATTGCAAAGAGCAAACAGTGATTTTTATTGATCGAAACCGCTTAAAATTATAATACTATTTGTTTTTATAAAGATTAGTTATGCGTAATGCATATTAAAGATAATTAAAGATGAATAAAACTAATTCCTTTATATTTGCTATGTACAGTACTACACAACTTAGACGTAGCATTGGCAAAATTCGTAAAACCGATTTCATCCGAATTAAGTACCTACGCTATCCCAAATTATCAATATTTATTTCTTATTTGAATGTGATCTTTACACAAACGTAATAACTTGTAATATCATATAACCTCGGGCTCGGGCACGGTGGAGTGACGACTTAGGCAAGACGGCTGTCAGGAGCTGGATGCGAGTAGCCCAAGAACGATCTCAGTGGCGTGCAATTGGAGAGGCCTATGTCCAGCAGTGGACGGAAATGGGCTGATGGATTGGATTGATAACTTAATTATATATAAATAATATATTAGTTAATTTGACATGTCGATTAACAGGTATTTGCTTCCTCAAGTTGAACTGACGCGAGAATCGCGAGTAGAATGGCGCGGTAGGTTTTGTATTGGTTGTATAAATCGGCTGTAATCGGTTTTATTGAACGCCGATGCTACGTCTAAGTTGTGTCACACCATACACTCCTACCTTTTTCTATATATGTTTGTTTCCTCTACCTTAAGGTCGTCTGGAAGAGATCGCTGTTTTAGCGTATAAGCGTAAAGTATGTATTTACTGGTGTACAATAAAGATTATTTTGATTTTGATTTGATGAACTAGTTGTCATATATTTTTCACCTTATAAATGCTATTATGATTATTATAACTTGAACAATGACAGTGCAAAGCCATAAATATATCATCAAGCGCTATATATGGCATCTTGTTATTGCCTCCACTGATAATACTAGTAAGACTGGTAATGACTAGTTCAGTTTTCGACCAGGGGAATACTGCTGCAATTTTTATCATGATTTGTTATGTGCAAATCAAATGTAACTTTGTAACTTATGTACAAATGTGTGAGTGAGTGTTATCCAATGATGTGTTTCAAATTATTTCTGTCACCATATTTACTACATTTTCGACGCTATAAATACCCCTTATGACTTTTCCTGCAAATGTTGACACGTCGTCGGTTTTTTTAAGCCGGGAAACCTATTTTTTGTTGGTTGACGTTCACTCGTTTTAAAACTCCGACCAGTAAGGGATCCGACCAATATAGGGAAGCGTACGTAGACGCTCAAACATGTACTACGAATATGTTGTACAATGTTGCGTAGATATATTTTTAGCGTTAACGTTAAATAATATTTTAGAATTTCGTTGTATATTATAACGTTATTTATATAAACAACCAACTTCATTCTTAAGTAGCAGAATAATATGGACCTATTATTTACTTTGATTTTTCTAAATTATTAACTAACCTATTTCTATAGTTTAATCCAATTAAATGTATTACTTTGTCTTATGCATTTTTGTTACTTACAAATATTTATTAGTAATATCGAATTTTTATTATAATAGACTTCACTAAAAGCCTTACTATAGAAATTAAGATTTTTTTGTATTAATAGTTTAGGTAGTTTAGGTATCATGTTTTCTGTTTATATAATATAAATAACTACTTCAGTATATATGTTAGACTACTATTTAGTAATATTATTAAAATATTATTATAAATAACTATTGAACAACATGACATACAATTACTCTGTTCTCAATATAAGTAGTGGATTTTCAAGTGTAAAGCACTTTCAGGAAATCAGAAGTAATACACAGGTCCAAGGCAACATAGAAAACCAATGAACTTTTTCTACATCAACTCGGCCGGGAATCGAACCCGGACCTCGGTGCAGCGTACCCATGAAAGCCATTGCATTTCACAATTTCAGTTTAAAACATTAATATCATTTATTATAATTCTATCAATATATGTCTTTAGTTTCTAAAATATTAATTAATTAATTAAAGCTTCCTCATTGGAATCCAGCGAATGCAATAATATAATTATTAGCGTATTCAATCAGAACTTTCAATACATAAATTATTAAAGTTCGATCTGAATTTCAACTACAGTTTATATTCAATAGGTATGTAAGTAGCAGCCGTTAAGTAGAGAGGGGTGTTTCTAAATCGGATTCATGATAATTCGGCTTTGGACTTCTTGGGTGTGGATTAAAACCTGGACTCCTTCGACACTGATAAAGTTATAGTGGAGGTGGCATTTTCAAAAATCAATCAAAACATCATTATATAGTATAAAACAAAGTCGCTTACCGCTGTCTGTCCCTGTCTATGTATTCTTTAAAATCACACAACAGTTTTGTATGCGTTTTTTTTTTTTTAGAAGATAGAGTATTTCGAAAAGAAGGTTTTTGTATACAATACATGAACAAGATATTTAACTAACATTGATAATTTTAGAAGTGTATAATGTCTCGTATTCTCTCGCAAAAAAATGTTTATTAACGACATAACTTAAGAAATTTCTAAAATAACCAGTTTTTCTCCACTACATTGTGCAGGTATTATACATATAAACCTTGAATCAATCTATTTATCTATTGAAAAAAAATAATCAAAATTCGTTGACTAATTTTAACTATTTCACAGCGGTAAGCGAATTTGTTTTTTTCTGTGTCTTAATTGCTATAATGCCAGTTATTTAATACATAATAGATAAATGGATAGACATATTGGTCCCGACTGGGTGATGGAACCAAAAACACTTTTTTATTACGTTATTGTATAAAAAGAGACATGAGAACTAATTAAAAAAAAAACTTTATAAAAACCAAATTTTATATTACATTATTAAAAAACATTAAAATTGTAATAAGAAAATGTAGATGTCGTTTCCATAGCAGGATGGGCATTGGTCAGCGGAGTTATTAAATAACTTAGTGAGAAGTTTGGAGCGAGTCGCGAGTTTCAACTTTATATTTATTTATTGCGATTTTATACAGCAGACCGCCCTAATGTCATATATTGCTTGCTTAAAATGATCGTAAAACACTTGAGAGGAGTTTATAGATATTGATTGATGGCGCATTCGTACTGTTTGTTTGGGAATGGGTGTTCTTGAAGCGGTAAATATTATGTCATGTGTTTACACGATATAATATTTACCGCGAGTAAAAAAGTTATGTGGGGTTGTTTATCGAGAGTATGAAAACGATATTATTACTCATCTTATTTATTTATAAAATAAATTATTGATCAAATGCCTACGTCATATTAAGGTTTTGTTCTTACTTTCGCCTACGCTTTTCAACCGACTTCCAAAAGGAGGAGGTTATCAATTCGTCTGTATTTTTTTTTCTTTTTTTTTTTTATGTTTGTTACCTCATAACTTTTCACAGAGTGGATCGATTTTGATAATTTTTTTGTTTGAAAGGTAGTGCTTCCCGTGGGGTCCCATTTTTATTTTATTTTTTTCCGATGATGGTATCCATATGAAAACGACATAAGTCTTAAATTTGCATTATGTATATGCGCGACAAATAGGTGAATAACTGAAAATCACGTTAACCAATTTTGTTAATTCTTTTTTTATTATAAAATATACTTCAAGGGTAATTTGGTGAAAGTTTGGTAAGGTTCTGAGCACAGGATCCATGACAAAGTAACGGAACGGAAGGGAACGGAACAATTCTGAGGAGCACGTTAGCGATACTCAGTCGAATCTTTTATTTATAGGTTATTTGGATATTTGAGTCACCTTCCGTAATGTGGTTATGTTTATGTAATTATCATAGTCGAATATTATAATCAACTAGCTACCCACCCCGGCTTCGCACGGGTGCAATACTGATACTAAATTTGTTTATTTACGACATCACATCGCAAACTTCTAAAATTATCAGTGTATCTTTACTATATTGTTCATGTATTATATACACAAACCTTCCCCTTGAATCACACTATCTTTTAAAAAAAACCGCATCAAAATTCGTTGCGTAGATTTAAAGATATAGGGACAGAGAAAGCGACTTTGTTATGTGTATGTGATTTCAGAGAGACACAAATTTTGTGTATGTGATGTGATGTCATATGATGTACGAAATATAGTTGGTCTTTTTCAAAGTTTTTTTGCTGAGTTCGATTACAGCTCTTTCGAGGGATCCTTGTAATTTACGCCGCGTGACGTATTAAATCCGCATTTTCGAAAGTCTATTTTTGCTTTATTCGCAAGTTTCCTTTGAAATTGTCCTCGAAGTAGTTTCTGACTCATATAAACGGAACGCTTAATCTATCCATATTAAAAAAAAATTAGTTAGTCAACATCAGCTTCACTTTAAATCAAAAAATAAATAAAAATTTTAACAAAAAGAAAAACCGACTTCAAACAAAACACTATTTTAAAACAAATGAATAAGCATGAAAAAGTAATAAAAATAATTGCGTATTTAACATATTTTTTAGAGTCTTCCTAAGTTAAATGAAATGAAAAATATTAGACTACTTAAAAGTCGATTAACGATTATATCATGTAGTTATAATTATTGTTATATTTGGAGTCAGTGTCAGCCAATAAAACCCTACAGTATATCTATCAAAAAACAATACGAGAATACTTTAACAAATTACCTTTTACACAATAATATACTGGATCCATCAAGGAGTTCGTATCGCTTCTTTCTTTTGATTGTTGGGGCAAGGGCACCGTGGCTGACACCGGCTCCAAATATAACTATAACTACATTATATTATCGTAAATCGACTTTTAAGTAGTCTAATATTTTTCATTTCATTTAACTTAGGAAGACTCTAAAAAATATGTTAAATACGCAATTATTTTTATTACTTTTTCGTGCATATTCATTTGTTTTAAAATAGTGTTTTGTTTGAAGTCGGTTTTTCTTTTTGTTAAAATTTTTATTTATATTTTTTCTATTTTTAGATCTTTACCGTTTTATATAACATATGTTCAACATTTCACTGCAGTTGTTTTAAATGTTTACTAAATTATTAAAATATTTATTCGGTGTTACAATATGGTCAATGAAATTGGAATTTGAGTAATAAATTAATGATGCGTAAAATAGTCAATTTTAAAATGTCAACAAATTTTGAATGCATACAGGTAAATATAATAAATCGACCCGCCCCAACTTCGGTCTAAAAAATTCGGTAATATTTACTTATAAAGAAAATGATATCATATAAATATAATTCAAACTTAATATAATATAACTTAATATCTATAGCACTGAGAAATCAGTTTTTATTAGAATAGCATCTTACTTAAATAGTTCCGGAAATACCTATCGACCTATCTACCTACCTATCTAATGATGATCATTACATAGTATTAACCAAAGTCGCTTACCGCTGTTTGTCTCTAAATAAGCTTAGATCTTTAATATTAGTAAACGGATTTTGATGCATTTTTTTTTAAATAAATTGAGTAATAAAGTTAAGAAACACTGATAATAATTTTAGAAGTTTCTAATGTGATGTCGTACATAGACTAATTCTGTATATTTAGTACTAGCATTTTACCCTTAAGTAGCCGGTGTGGGTCGCTAGTGTTAGTAATGAATACAAAGATTTTCGATTTGTCTGGTATACCTAAATATTTATGATGATATTCGCTAAAGACTTTATTATCCGAGACTCGACATAAATGACATTATCTTGAACGCTGTCCGTCTCGGTGGCGTGTCTCCGCAGTGAGCGATAAAATGCATCTTATTAAATTTGTCACATGAATATGGAGATTGGCGCAGGTGCTGCTGCAGACGAAATTAAAGGATCCAGGGAAATTCAAGGTTCCGTAAATAGTTTTAAAAAACCTCTCTGTGTTGGTTGCAAATTTTTGGCAGAATTTGGCCCCGGTCGTAGAGTGATTAGTATCAGTGATTATTTTTTGAGTTTCAACAAAAACAACCTATAAATTTCCCAGGACTGGGCTAAGGACATTTTCTCTCCCTTGAAGGAGAAGGCGTGGAACATATTCCACCACGCTGTTCCAATGCATGTTGGTGGAATACACATGTAGAATTTTTAAGAAACTTCACCGCCGAGCACGAGATGAATAATAAACACAAATTAAGCACATGCATATTCAGCGGTCCTTGCCTGGGTGTGAATCCGCAATCATCTGTTACGATGCACGCGTTCTAACCCCTGGGTCATGCTTTAAGTTATTAAGCTTTAAGAATGTTTGTTTGAAAATAGAATCATGAAAGTAGCTGTGAGAAATTAAGATCAGAGCAACTTAGGTATCTAAATGCTTCTTCGTAGAAAGTGGGTTTTTAAAACGTATATAATGTTTGCTAAATATAAATAACAACTTTAGTTAAGTGGAATTAAAGTAAGACGTAACGTATTATTAGGTCGTTTTGAAACGGATAAATTATGAAGAACCTTCTGCTCGAAAGGGCGAGTGAACCTTGACCGATTCATTGTCTTGTGGTAGGTTGCTTGAGTTTGCGCGTCTAGACTGACGAAGATTGATACGGTTGTATTAGGTTCGTGCTGTGTCTGCACTCACGTTTTATTAATAGACCACGGGTCGTTTACGACTCCTCTTAGCTTAAATTGCAAGGAGAGAGGTTGACGTTATACGATATGAGACATACAGTCGAGGAAAGAGGAGGGAAATAATTATGCTGACTTTACCATTTGAAATTCTTTTTATTACTCATACTAAAACATATATTTAAACCATATGATAAAATACTATGATATATATAGTCAAAAAATTGAAAGCATTTTACGCATATTTAACAAATAAGAGTTTTTTTTTAATAAGTGTCAATGTTAAATATTTAATTTTTTCATCATTTTTTATGTATGTGTGTGTGCTTTACAAACTGGCAAACTGTGTATATCGTTGATTTCAACCAATTGTATAAAGTTATACTAAAATAGGAGTTACTGTTTATAATATTAAAATAACCGGGTTTTACTACATGCATACTTTTTTTTGTTATAATATCAAAAATATACTTATACACGGTAAATATACAAAAATAGCATTCTATTTTATTTTTTTCTAATCACCTATTCTCTGAAACGGCTGAACTGGTTTTGACGAGACTCACTTGCAGATAACTGGTGTAATAAAAATCAACTTAGCCTACAACAATAACTTGTTAATTCGCGGGTACATATAGTCATGTATAAAAATAGTGTGTCGATTAAATAAATATAACGATTATGATAACTTAAATAGTAATTATTTATCTTATAAGGTGATCAATTTAAACATATAGTTTGTGCGTGCTTTCATGTAGTCATAATATTTTTCAAAAATCACATTGCGAGCATATGCATATTGTATTTAGTGCCATAGAGAGGAAAGTTCATAGCACGAGCATAAACACTGCATCTAGGCGAGGTTTTGTTCACTTTGTAACTATAACGCCATGCTCGCGTGCAATATATGAATTTAAAAATGTCTAAATCATAGGCGTATTAAGCAGCTAAGCGACTCCGCTAGTAATCGTTATAAGCTAGGTAATAAAATTCCATCGCAGTAATCCCAGGTAGGGATTCCAGGTACGAGGCAATGCTCCAAGTTATTCAATTAGCCCCAACTTTACACATTCAACCGTTTTTGCAGGACTCGCCTTTATGACTCAATTTATTAACGTTTTACTTTATTAACTTCTGTGTGTGATTTTAATATAATAATATACAAAAGGTAAAGAAATAAAATGATGAATGTAAAATTCGGGGCCAAATTATATAATTATGATAGCAAAAATAGTTATGGTCTTCTCAGAAATATCAACTTAGGTTTTCTCTGAATCTTGGTCGAATACTGACAATTATAAATTATTTATAAGACTATTTTGAATGCATATGTAATCTATTCGGTATAGTATCGTCGAAAAATATGTCATGTCAACTTTAATGGAGTTATTGCACTTTTAAGTACTTGGTTCAATGTTCTTTTAAAGTATTGTTTTTGTAAAAAGTAGAGTAGTAAAGTAACAGCCTGTAAATATCCCACTACTGGGATAAGGTCTCCTCTTCCATTAAGCAGAGGGTTTGGAACATTTTCCACCACGCTGTTCCAAATCGGATTGGTGGAATGCACATATGGCAGAATTTCGATGAAATTAGACACATGCAGGTTTCCTCACTACGTTTTCCTTCATCGCCGAGCACGAGATGAATTATAAAGATAAATTAAGCACATGTATATAGTGGTGATTGCCTCCGCATTGAATCCGCAATCATCGGTTAAGATGCACGCTTTCTAACACTGGGCCATCTCAGCTCATTATCATCGCTTCTCGGCCTTTTAGCTAAGATGTATAATAATGTTTTTGACAAAGTGTATAATCCCTATAGTAGAAATAAATATATAGTCATAAGAGTTTGGAAATTTCTTAACAAAAGAATAATGTGCTTCATAGCTGTCAGCAGAGGTCAATGGTAAATTCCTGTTCTGATTGGCTTAAATTTTTTACTGATGAATGAACATCATATAGCTATTTCTAAAACGGGTTGGGAATTACGCAAAGTTTCGAGACAATTAATAAATTCGTTCTAATAGAAGATACAATAATTTCCGATATTGTAACAGCATAACGTTTAGTAACAAAGTTGATTGACATATTTACAGCCACATACACCTATACGCAGGCACACACGCTTATACGCACACACATAAAAATAGCTTTGATTTGTTTGGGTTGGTTATCTGTGATACGAGATTGTTCACCAATCTCGGGCAAAATTTCATGCATCTATACAAAGGCATATTATACCTTCATTAAATAACAACGTCAGCCTGTGGCAGAATTTCTATGAAATAAGACACATGCAGGTTTCCTCACGATGTTTGCTTTCACCGCTCGAGATGAATTAAAAACACAAATTAATCACATCAATATTCAGTGGCGCTTGCCTGGGTTTGAACCAGCAATCATCGGTTAAGATGCACGAGTTCTAACCACTGGGCCATCTCGGCGATTAATTTATACAATGATGATTATTTAAATACGATTTAACAAATTCAATAAAGCGTCACATTTCTTGGCATCAGGTCTAGAAATTTCGAAAAATATATTTTAAATAACGTCAAAAGTGTGAACAATTGACTCGTACATAATATTATTTCGTTAAGTAGTTACAATGGAAACTTGTTCCTCTAATAACAATATAATGGACTTTTGTGTTTCATTGCAAGTTTTAATTGGCGCAGCTCAGAGACAACAACGGCACGCCGAAACATTGTGTTCACTCTCGGGACTTTAAACTACAGTTTTTCAACTTTATTCTAGATTTCGTTGACCGCTAATTTAGATTCTAGATTGATTCTAATAGAACAGTAGAATGTTTTCTATTTTGTTAAAGCGAACAAACAACTGTTTGGTCCTGTTATTTGTAATTTATTGGGGGTACAAATAAGTTTTAGGACAGTTTTCAAAAAAATCAAGATTTATTAAAAAAGAAGTAAAACACAGTTATTCATCGAAGTAATCTCCATCGGACTGAATAACCTTCAGCCACCTTTCAGGTAACTCGCGGATGCCTTTCGCAAAGAAACTTTCGACTTGCGAGGTGAGAAATTTAGGGACCCATTTTTCCACTTTTTCAAATGTTTTGAATCGCAAGTCAGACAAATTGTTCTGCATTTTCGGGAATAAATGATAATCGGATGGAACTAAGTCTGGTGAATACGCTGGGTGTGGTACAGCTTCCCATCCAAGCATTAGTAACGTGTCCTTGACCGGTTTACTCACATGGGGCCGCGCGTTGTCATGGAACAGTTCTAATGGACGTTTTCCTTTACCAGAAAATGGACGTTTCTTCTCAATTTCTTGATTCACTTGCATCGGCACATGACAATAGCGATCAGCAGTAACTGTTTGAACAGGTTTGAGTTGTTCATAACACAGTACGCCTTTCATATCCCACCATATGCACAGCATGACTTTGTGACGATGAACATTGCGCTTTGGCTTGGATGTTGTTTCGCTGGCCGGGGTCAACCCAGTAATTTTTGCGTTTCGGATTATCAAAATAAATCCACTTTTCATCGCCGATTACAATTTTCTACAAGAAAGACTTTCTAAGTTGCTTGCTGTAAAGACTCAGACAAATGTCAAGACGGCGGTTTTTATTGTCTTGAGTCAGAAAATGTGGTACCTACTTTGTTCCTTTCCGACACTTACCCATTGCTTTTAAACGATAAGAAACAGTTTGTTGAGTTACTCCAAGCTGTTCCAAAGGTGTTTCTCCATCTGATAAGAGTTTTCATCCAGCAACGATTGCAATTCCTGATCGTCCACTTTTACAGGAGGCCCGGTGCGTTCACGGTCACTAACGTCAAAATCATCTTCTTTAAATCGCTTATACCAATGCCCACATGTACTTTTAGATACAATGTTGTCTCCAAGAACAGAATATATCGATTCACAATAGCCGCCTGTAAATACCCACTGCTGGGCTTAAGGCCTCCTCTCCCTTTGAGGAGAGGGTTTTGGAACATATTCTACCACGCTGTTCCAATGCGGGTTGGTGGAATACACATGTGGCAGAATTTCTATGAAATTTGTCACATGCAGGTTTCCTCACGATGTTTTCCTTCTTCGCTGAGCACGACATGAATTATAAAGACAAATTAAGCACATGAATCAGCGGTGCTTGCCTGGGTTTGAACCCGCAATCATCGGTTAAGATGCACGTGTTCTAACCACTGGGCCATCTCGACTCTCACGATATCGATTCGCACGCTTTCCTAACATTTTTTCTTGATGGAATAAATAGCATGTTTAATTTACAGAATTTATAGATGTTTATGATTCCTTTACGTTTCGAACATGTCAAGGACTATATTATTATTAATATTATAAATGTGAAAGTAACTCTGTCTGTCTGTCGCTCTTTCACGAACAAAATGCTGAACCGAATTTGATGAAATTTCGTATGAAGAAAACTTGAACTCCAAGAATATAGGCTACTTTTTTGCCAAAAACATTTTCAACAAATATCCTAAAAAGTACGCGAAACCGCGGGCGACTACTCGTATGAGCATAAGGCAGTTTTATATCAAAATTTATGTCGAGGAAAACTCATTAACAGTTTAAAAATAAAAATATCGCTCATATATATTTTTTATTGAATTAATTTTCTAAAACTTGCCAATCTGATTTGACTTGAACTGAACTTTTCACATTTAAATATTCCGAGCAAAGATTTGATTAAATTAGTCAGCAAAAGTTCAATTGTTTTTAATAACTGAAGCGTTTTAAAATTTAATGCTAACTTCTCTGAGGTGTTTCCATTGAGTACAAAGAGATTTGTAGAGAAGTGAGACAGATGATATCACGACTAACATGTCTAGTATTTCCCGGAGATTTCTTATTGGAGCTGTGCCGAGTACTACTGGATAACTACTGATAGCTAGCTACTCTATATCGGCGATTGCTGTTGGGCCATACACTAAGCGAATATAATAAGTTCGAATTACACTTTAATTTAGTGCTTAAATAATACACAAAATTTATTTTTGATATAAAATTTAAGTGACATGTGTAGCACAGAAAATTTCAAACATCAGAGGTAAGACGTAGAATTTCGTTCATAAAATTAATGTTTATTATTATTATAAAAATATATTGCGAAGTGTATGTTGAGTATAAGAGCCGTGTTACGCACACATACAGATTATCAGGGTGGTTTTGGTTTGTGATAGTATAAAGAGCCTAGTTTCATTTGCTATTCATTCCATGCTCCACCAATATATCATTCGTATTAATAGCTAGCGAACCACCCCGGCTTTGCACGGGTGCAATGCTGATACTTAATACACTACAGATTTTTTTCTTTTTCCTTTACTCTATATTTTCCTTGTATTATAAACAAAAACCTTCTTCTCGAATCTTTTTCTTTATTAAAAAAAAGTCGCATTAAAATCAGTTTTGTTGTTTGAAAGTTTTGAAAGCATACATAGGGACAGACAAACGGTGAGCGACTTTGTTTTACGCTGTCATTAAATAATAATGATAATGATAATGAAATGCTGTAAAGTTAAAAAGTCGCGTTTTCTGTAGCCCTATATAAAGTCAGGTCAGAGTCAATCGGACATAGGACAGAGGTGGCTCTGCACTCTTATCTACCGCCAGTTCTTTACGAACTATTCACACCTGTATAATATTGTAACACGTGTTCATTCTATATTCTAGAAATTCTATAAGGATTATTAAAGAGAACATAGGTAAGTATTATTTTTGTTTAAATAAAAAATTGGACTAAAACTAGTCATTATTAATCAGCTGAAAACTATTTTGATGTTTTATGACAAGAGATTTTGTTTGGTAAGTTACATTACTAGTGTGCAAGTTTAAGAGGTAAATATGAGATATTCTTATGTATCTGTTACGAAAGAAGGTAACTCACCTTTCAAAATCAAAGCATACATTCTATACCTTTGTTATAATTTCGATTTCGATGTTCATACACTCATATATTATTCGATTGTTTGATGTATGGAATGCTCGATTCGTTTGTAATAAATGTGAATTTTTATTTTTATATTATTACCTTATTCGATATTTAAATAGTACTTCATGGCAAATTCTTATGATTCAACATTTAATAATTATAAAGGAGTATGTTAAAGTTTACTTTTTTTATTAATATACTAACTTTGGATATCCATGCAACTGCCTCATTGATCTAATACCTAGACCAAAAGACTATCAAAGAAGCCCGTGAACCCTTCAGTACTATTCTTATTATTATATGGATTATTTACACACTAACGCACTAAAACAATTATATGCACACGAGTTAACAAATTTCTGTTGAAAATGACTCCTCGAATACGAATTGGTAAAAAAAAATTAATTACAATCTACACAAATATTGTTTGTTTGTATAAAAAGTATGTCTGTCTAACTGTTACTTTTTAATGCCCAAACAAAGAAATAGAATCGAATTTGATAAAATTCAGAGCGAAGCAAGCATGAACCTGAAGGCCATAGGCCTTTTAATGCCTACCATTTTACAATCAGCCCCTATAATACAAGAGACCAAAGGTCATATGCCTTCTAATGCCTATCATCTAATGATCAATCCTTAAAACGCGAGAAAAATCGCGTGCCGTTACTAGTATAAAATGTTTTTATATTTCATACCGTTTTTCAGTCTTGAACAAATAGTAAAACATAATAAAAATCGTAGTATAAGAGTTTTAAATTAAATTTTCACTTTAAACTAGCTAGAAGTTCGATTAAGGCAAAAAAATAAAACTTGAAAAGTTCGAAACTCCGCCACCTGTAACTGTCGCAGTCGACCGCCGTCTCCTAAACAAGCGAAGAACTCGAACTAAGGTTCTGCTAACTCTGATATTTGTTTAAACAGACTTAGTGCATAGTTAGCTCAGGATAACTTCCAAATTGGTGTGAGAATTTCTTGTTTCATTATCAAAGTTGTAATATGAGCAGGATTGAGACTTAGAAGTTTCTAATTATCAAGTATAAGTCATGAAAAGGCGAAAATCAAGTTAGCTACATTTTGGTTAGGCTAATTATATTAGTATTTTAAATTTTGGAATTGTATATTCCGTTAATATTACGATTGGTATGGTTTGTATTAGCTCATGAAATATATAAAATGTAATTGACCCATATTACTAAATTTCTAAGACATAAAAAAAGAGAACGTGAAAGAGTCTTGGTGGTAGGGCTTTGTGCAAGCCCGTCTGGGTAGGTACCACCCACTCATCAGTTATTCTACCGCCAAATAACAGTACTCAGTATTGTTGTGTTCCGGTTTGAAGGGTGAGTGAGTCAGTGTAACTACAGGCACAAGGGACATAACATCTTAGTTCCCAAGGTTGGTGGCACATTGACGATGTAAGGAATAGTTAATATTTCTTACAGCGTCATTGTCTATGAGTGATGGTGACCACTAACAATCAGGTGGCCCATATGCTCGTCCGCTAACCTATAACATAAAAAAAAGAAAAACTCACTACAAACAACATACTATTTCAAAACAACAAATTAATATGCACTAAAAAGTGAAATGAAACGAAAAATATTAGACTACTTACAAATCGATTTACGATAATATAATGTAGCTACAATTATTGTTATATTTGGAGCCGGTGTCAGCCACGGGCACGTACCTCACCAATCGAAAGAAAGAAGGGAATACGGGTCCCTTAATTGACGCAGTATATTGTCTTATAAAAAGCAATTAATAAAATACGTATTTGTTTTTGGAATATTTTATATTAGATATTCTTGTTTATAGCGGTATATAGATATATTTTAGGGTTTTCTTGGCTGACACCGACTCCAAATATAACAGTAATTGTAACTACATTATATAATCGTAAATCGACTTTGAAGTAATCTAAAATCTTCATTCTAATTATTAAAATACAGACTAATTGATAACCTCCTCCTTTTTGAAGTCAGTTAAAAATAGAATAAAACTTAGATGAGAAAAGAGTACTATAATTACTCACTTTCGTTTATATTTAAAATTGAAATATGTTACAAGCAAGTTTAGTTGCATCTTTTGCTTGCTCGATGCAGTATATTTATACAAAAGAAATAAAAAACTTCTAGTCATATTGTATTTTATCGCAAAAAAAATTAAAGTGTTATTGGCCACTGAATTTATTTATCGAGTCTCCTCATTCATGAAATTTAACCTGTATGCTATCACGTTTCCATAACTGGTAAAAATATATATATATACATACATATATCCAATTAAATGGCAGAATGCGCAAACCTTATAAAAGTTAAAATTGGAAAATAAAATTCAAAACAAAAATTCGTCATATATTTCTTTGATGTTAAATAATATTTGAAACTAAAAAAAAGTATTAGGTTGTTTTCACATGGGATAGAATAACCCGTAGAAAGGATACGTGAACTTTTTAATTGAATGGTTTGATTTTTTTTTTTGATATTATATTTCAATAGGTTCATAGATTTTGCTTTTTCATTTCTTTATTTTATGCCTTCATACGTATAACTATAATTGTAAATTTATAATCTTTACTTTTTTTCAGCCGTGCTTAAAATAATAAAAGTATGTAAACTTTTGGTTTGGGATTCAAATTTGCTTCATAGCAAATCCCATTAAATTCGGACTAGTATTTAGCCTTCAAAATGTAACGACACACAGTCAGATCAAGCTCTTTTTGCATTTATATTAGGTAGGAAGGAAAGTTCTGTCGTATTTTAAATGATCAGGTAATTTTTTTTGTTACTAATATTAAAGAATCTGGCTGGCGAGTAATTAGGATTTTTACCTAAAAGATGGCAACAATTTGTAACAAATAACTGGGTATATTTAATTTGTTAATATTAAACGTATATTTTTATAAACGAATTGAAATAGTTTTTGTAAAATGCAGCAGAACTTTCCCGCCAACCAATTAATAATAGTATCAATTAATACATTCTTAATTCCTCTTAAATATGCCTCTTTGAGATACGACCTCGGATCCCTCACTAACAAGATTTGTCCGTAGTAAAATAGAATTAACAATCACAATTTGTTTATGTTTCTTGGAGACCACAGTGTTTCTTTTCATCGTTTCCATGTTATGATTTCTCGTCAGAGATATAACAATGAGACAGTTGTATTGTCGCAGGCGTTCGTGTAGGGAAAAGTAAATCTTATTATATTTTAAGTAATATTTTTCAATATGTTTTTTGTTATAAATCAATGTTACAATAAAAAGCAGCAGTGCACGTAGCTCATAACCTATTATTTCACATAAACTGATTATTTTCGACATTGGATAACTAAGAGAAATGTTATTAATAAATAAAAAAATATTTATAAATTAGCCTAAAGAATTACAAAATAAAGATCATATACGACACTTAAAACGAGAAAGAAAGATTTTTAAAACATAGACAGCTTACTCAAAACATTTTTGGATGCAACTCCAAAATAAAAAGGAATTAAAAAACACATGGAGGACTTAAAACATAAATAATAAGGCATTAAAGAAATCATTTATTTTGCATAGTGTGATTACGAAATCTTACTTGGTTTCGCAGAATTTCGGACATAATCAATATACCTACATGATCTGCTAACCTCATGGAAAATAATGTGTTATTACTACAGAATAGAAAGTATGTGTAGGTACTATTCTGTAGGTACAATTTATATTTAGTTAAATTTACATTTCGTGCTATGTTCGAAAAACGTTAAAAAACTTCATGTGTGTTTAGGTAAGCTTCTTATTTCACCCACAAGACCATCATATGCAAGGTGTTATAAATTTGTTCCTTATTTAGATATAATAAATGTATTATAGCATTTTTAGTTTTGCTATTCATAGTATTATTTCCAAATACAAATTTAAATTTAAATGTGTATACTACATAGTACTCAACGTGAATAATGGATTATCGTAATTTTTATGTAATTTATCTTAGGGGTTATTAATACGCTATTGTATCACTATAATTATAACGTGCCGATGCAACGTAATAGGTAGGTTAATGTAATATAATCACAAGTAATAACATCTCGTGGTGAACGTGAAAACTATCAAAGGGATATTTTACTCGAATGTAACGGAATTAAAAATAATAGATTGACTTTTAATCTTTGCAGTGTAATATTGCTTTTCATATGAGTAAATTGAATCTAGTAAATATCTTTTGATTATTGGTATAATAATACTAATTAAGAAGCACTCATATCTTTATATTTTTAATAATTTAGCGAAGGTAAACGAGGAAATAAACCTCTCGATTGTAATCTACGGAACCCATAGAGCTTAAGACTGTAAGAAAGATTAATTATTCCTTACCATGTTATTACACTAAATATAATACTCTCAAATTACTTTATACGTAGTTGTTAATTTGATACAATTGTAAAATATTTATTTAAAATGGGTTAGGATAATTATTAATACTATATTGTAATACCGCGATTGGGACATTACTCTGCCCAAAGTAATGAATGTCTGTGGAAATTATACCAGTGTTTAATTGTGTGAATCGCTTTAGGATTTGCAATATATAATAATAACCACGCAATAAATCTATAATTAATAAATTAACGTCAGAACATTGTGAATAAAGTGTGTACAATTAGAAAAAAAACCGCAAACGTATTGATTTGTTTCTTATGACCAAAAGTTATAAAAGGGAAGTACAGAAGTAAAGTTATATAACAAATCTGATTTATCCTTAAATGAGATTACTAAAGAAAATAAAATTTGTTTAAATTAATTCAACCGAATTCAATGCCAATGATTTCACTTCCTTAATAGCTAATACAGAGATGTTTAAAAATATTATGATTGGGAGACTCGTGGAATTATATGCTTCACAACAAAACGTCGTACAAGTGCTGCCTATAATTCTAAATCAAAAAAGTAAACTTAGTTGTTACATATTATAAATAAAAATGATAAAAAATATCCCGGAATATATATTTTTTGGTTGGGTCAGCAGTTGCATAATTTAAATTGACTTGATCCATTGATAATAATGTTACAAAATTAGGTCATATTTTCAACCGACTTCCAAAAGGAGGAGGTTATCAATTCATCTGTATTTTTTTTTTTTTTTTTTTTTTTTTATGTTTGTTACCTCATAACTTTTCACTGGGTGGACCGATTTTGATAATTTTTTTTTTTGTTTGAAAGGTAGTGCTTCCCGTGGGGTCCCATTTTTTTTATTTTTTTTTCCGATGATGGTATCCATATGAAAACGACATAAGTCTTAAATTTGCGTTATGTATATGCGCGACAAATAGGTGAATAACTGAAAATCACGTTAACCAATTTTGATAATTCTTTTTTTATTATAAAATATATACTTCAAGGGTAATTTGGTAAAAGTTTGGTAAGGTTCTGAGCACAGGATCTATGACAAAGTGACGGAACGGAAGGGTACGGAACAATTCTGAGGAGCACGTTAGCGATACTCGGTCGAATCTTTTATTTATAGGTTATTTGGATATTTGAGTCACCTTCCGTAATGTGGTTATGTTTATGTAATTATCATAGTCGAATATTATAATCAACTAGCTACCCACCCCGGCTTCGCCAGGGGTGCAATACTGATACTAAATATACTACAGAATTTGTTTATTTACGACATCACATCGCAAACTTCTAAAATTATCAGTGTTTCTTTACTATATTGTTCATGTATTATATACACAAACCTTCCCCTTGAATCACACTATCTTTTAAAAAAAACCGCATCAAAATCCGTTGCGTAGATTTAAAGATATAGGGACAGAGAAAGCGACTTTGTTTTATACTATGTAGTGATGGAACTCCTATACGGATCGCAGTTAGGGTGCGATATGGGGCAGAATTTCTTACTATCTTTAATCAAATTTTGTGTATGTGATGTGATATCATATGATGTACGAAATATAGTTGGTCTTTTTCAAAGATTTTTTGCTGAGTTCGATTACAGCTCTTTCGAGGGATCCTTGTAGTTCACGCCGCGTGACGTATTAAATCCGCATTTTCGAAAGTCTATTTTTGCTTTATTCGCAAGTTTCCTTTGAAATTGTCCTCGAAGTAGTTTCTGACTCATATAAACGGAACGCTTAATCTATCCATATTTAAAAAAATTAGTTAGTCAACATCAGCTTCACTTAAAATCAAAAAATAAATAAAATTTTAACAAAAAGAAAAACCGACTTCAAACAAAACACTATTTTAAAACAAATGAATATGCACGAAAAAGTAATAAAAATAATTGCGTATTCAACATATTTTTTAGAGTCTTCCTAAGTTAAATGAAATGAAAAATATTAGACTACTTAAAAGTCGATTAACGATTATATCATGTAGTTATAATTATTGTTATATTTGGAGTCGGTGTCAGCCAATAAAACCCTACAGTATATCTATCAAAAAACAATACGAGAATACTTTAACAAATATGTTTTTTACAAATTACCTTTTACACAATAATATACTGGATCAATCAAGGGGCTCGTATCGCTTCTTTCTTTTGATTGTTGGGGCAAGGGCACCGTGGCTGACACCGGCTCCAAATATACCAATAACTATAACTACATGATATAATCGTTAATCGACTTTTAAGTAGTCTAATATTTTTCATTTCATTTAACTTAGGAAGACTCTAAAAAATATGTTGAATACGCAATTATTTTTATTACTTTTTCGTGCATATTCATTTGTTTTAAAATAGTGTTTTGTTTGAAGTCGGTTTTTCTTTTTGTTAAAATTTTATTTATCTTAATAAATCTTTAGTTAACAATTATGTACTATGTAAATGACGACTACGACTACGACGTGATGTCGTATATAAACAAATTCTGTAGTATATTTAGTATCAGTATTGCACCCGTGCGAAGCCGGGGTGGGTAGCTAGTTGATTATAATATTCGACTATGATAATTACATAAACATAACCACATTACGGAAGGTGACTCAAATATCCAAATAACCTATAAATAAAAGATTCGACCGAGTATCGCTAACGTGCTCCTCAGAATTGTTCCGTTCCCTTCCGTTCCGTCACTTTGTCATGGATCCTGTGCTCAGAACCTTACCAAACTTTCACCAAATTACCCTTGAAGTATATATTTTATAATAAAAAAAGAATTATCAAAATTGGTTAACGTGATTTTCAGTTATTCACCTATTTGTCGCGAATATACATAACGCAAATTTAACACTTATGTCGTTTTCACATGGATACCATCATCGGAAAAAAAAATAAAAAAATGGGACCCCACGGAAAGCACTACCTTTCAAACAAAAAAAAAATTATCAAAATCGGTCCACCCAGTGAAAAGTTATGAGGTAACAAACATAAAAAAAAAAAAAAAAAAAAAAAAAAAAAAAAAAAAAAAAAAAAAAAAAAAAAATACAGACGAATTGATAACCTCCTCCTTTTGGAAGTCGGTTGAAAACAACAAACAATTTATTCATTCTAAATTCATTTCAAATATTATAAGCACCCAAAAAAAATACGAGTGGAGAGTAATTAATATAGTCATGTTAGTCGACTATATAAAGTCAGTTACCTTTTGTGCGGCGACGTAAACGGACTTAAAACAAGATATACTCCAACTCGACTTTTTAAATAATTAAAAATTGTAATATAAGTCTGTGTTCGTAAGGCGACATTTATTTATTTCTTATATTAAAAATTGTGAACCATTTCACTAATTTTAAATCGGTATTACGGATTTTCTTTTTGGAAATACATCGTATGTCTATACGCGTTTTCAATTGATAAATATTCTAATGAAAAATCTAATTTTGGATGCATATTTTATAGTATAGTTTTTATAATACAATACGCTACGCAAAGAAGATTGTTAAAACATTTGTGTCGCTCAGAGTGTGCTATCCACATCAGTAGACTTTCGGCATGTAAGTTGCAGAGGTGTTCATCTAATCGTACTTAAGTATAATAATAGCCCTAGGCACTCCATTTCCTCACTCCCAGCTGTTAGGTCAACCTGTTAACGGTTTAAACCTTACAACAATATAATATATATTATCTTCCAACATCTTCACTCCTATTTAATAAATTACGTTTATTTATTTGTTTAAGAACCTTTTCAATTTATATACACACGGGAATATTATGTGATTTGCATATTTATATACTTGTCAATCGTTTGTAAGATAAATTTGTCCTTGAGACGTATTTTCGTACTACAAATAGGAGTAAGTGGTTTTTTTGGGTTCGGTATTGAATATGTATTTACCTAAAATTTTCATATAGATATTTATTAATAAATTGTATTGAGAAATATTGAATATAACGTTTGTTGGTTATATAACGAAAACAAGAAAAAAAAATCAAATGAAAATGATCAAAATGATAAATGATTTGTATTAATAACATTGTAATATTATTTTTCAAAACGGTAACATTCAACTTAATTATATGTTTAAAGCGACAGCATATAAACGAATAGCAAAGTATGAAGTATAACGACCTTATTTTGTCAACTCACACTATTCTAACACTTATTATTTCCAACTAAATCCGAATAGCTAAATAGCCCAAACAATATTTGAGCTAATATCATAAAGCCATAATAAAATGAAAATTAACATTTGTTATAAAGGTATCAATTGTAAACAAGGAAAAATTGTTTATTTTAAAAACTCTTTTAGAACGCGATAAAATGCGATTCAGCATCGAATCTGTACAATAGAAGCGACATCACAATAAAACGTATAAAATTTATACCTACCCTCAATAACAGCAGAGAGAATACATAATGAACATTAGGAACAAAAGCGTGCGAAAAGATATGATACCAAATTGTAGAGGTGCGAATAGGACAATAGTAAATATAGAAATATAAACTTTATCACCTGCAATATAGTGTCTATGATCGATTGTTTCTAATACTATTCGAATAAAACCGATCTACTGTTACTGTAAATTAAACTTTATATATAGTGGTAAGATCACAAATTGTTTTGACGTAAAATTGCAACCAAAATCGAAGATAAGTGAGGTTGCAGTGCTCCTGTACTAAAATATTGGTGTTGTGACGGTTTTCTTTGATTCGGCGTAGCAGCGGACCTTTTGTCGCGTATAAAGATAGCTTCGGCGTAACTCTACAAAGCTACGAGATATGTGCTACAAGGTGGAGATTTAACGAATACGTTTATTTATTATTTAGTTACCACATAATTACAATAAGATTATATTATTATCTTATATGAAGATATATGTATAAGTATGTGTATACATAGATATACTAATAACATATTAATTTCTTATTAAAAAAATGTTGAATATTAAAACATTTACTAATTTAATATTTTCCATTTTAATTGGGTGTGGACTTGACATTTGTCCAAGGGGCGATGATCAAAGCTTCGACGTCCACGTGACTAGGATCCGTATGTCGATAAGCTATTAATTGACCAACTTTATTAAAGAGAATAAAGTTGGTTAATATGTTAATTTAATAATTCATATTCCACAATTAGAGTTGTTGATAGGAAATTAATTGAAATGAAATATGAGGATGTATGAAAAAATAGCTGTAGTATTTTGTTTTATTAGTTAATTCTTATTTTTATATATTCTACCCTCCTACCACAAGTATAGCGTATCACGGGACTCAGCGCTCATTACTCTCACGGACTCATGGACCCGGATCTCGTGGGGACCCGAGCTGCATTAGAGTACCTAGTGACAATAGTCTATATCTCCAAGAAATAGATTAGGTACTGGATGGATTTTAAATGTTGAAAAAAGAGTTTTTTGCCGGTTCTTCTCGGTAGAATCTACTTTCCGAACCGGTGGTAGCTTCACTTAATTGTAAAATGACGATTCAAAAGTGCTTGTAAAAGCCTACTTGAATAAAGTTTCTTTTGATTTTGGAGGTGGCCTTTTTCTGCGAGAGTTACTTTGGAAAGGTAATACCTACCTACAGGTAACCTGAACCATGGGATATTGAGGAGAAAGTAGCTATCTTACAACTTTGCTTAGGAAAATGTGTAAACACGTTTTCTAAACCAGTGAAAAACATATGTGTAACTTACAAAACCTAATCATTGTTTGTTAAATATTTCACCAAGCCTGTCTGTGAACTCTGAAAGTTCAATTAACGTATTAAATTAAGCACTGAGAGTTGGCCAATAAAACTATAATTCATTTGTTTTACTAAAGTTACATTAAATAAGTTATACCTCGGACAATATAATAACAAAATAATTCACCCGTGGTTCCTTATCTATATAATATTAAAGTTTGAATAACCGTTTAATATAATTTAGGTTTGAACCAGTTTTGCCCTGTTCGAGTCAAACTATCTCGGTTCGTCACAGAGTATAAAAACTTATACAAAGTGGCATCAATATTACCTTACTTTCTTGCGCTGATAATTTCCCTCTCATTTAAATAATCTCATTACTCATAGCTTAGGGAAACTGATATCCGATTTAGATACAATGTTCCTTTATAGCTAGATCAACAATTTTAATATAAAAATTAAAAAAGTTAAAGAATAACATGCAGAAGTTTTGTTTCATTTAGTCTTCAGCAGCATCGTGAGAAAAACGCCCAGAGGCCTTGGTACCTTTCAGAATATTTCCATAACTGAAAAGGGGATTGTATTATAGTTATAGATGAATTCACGGATATTACTGTTTCATTTGATTTTTAATCATTTGTAAATTATTAAAAATGAATAAAGTTAATCGATTTTATTAATAAATAATTATCTTGTTGCTTGTTACTAAATATTTACACTTTCTTTTAGGCTTAAATCTTGTTAGAAGTTGGAAAGACCTAAGGCAATGTTACTGGATATTTTCACAAAATGTCAAGCCGTTATTTTGTAAGCTATGCTATTTTAATAGCATTGTGATGGTTAATTTTTATTTACAAAATCTACCATGGTCTTATAATCACATTAAATTCTATATCTAACTAATATAAAAAAGTACAAATCTTTTATAAGGACAGAGCTTGATCAATCTGCGACGTATTGATCAAGCTCTTGTAACAAGTGCTGACACCATTTCTTTCCAACTATTTATTCTGAGCGACCTACTATACTCCTGACAATAAGAACTGCGAAGTGCTTCCCAGTCGTTTCGCACTTCCATTTAAGTGGGATAAACTATTGCTGGAGGCATTTTACGACAATTTCCTTTTATATTAAATTAAATATAAATATAATTTATAATTGGTCAGTTCTCGAGTTTGAAAGAATAAGATGTACTATCTTTGTACTATATTTTGTTTAATAACTCCAATTGTAGATAACTATAATTTCTTATTTCATATCTATTTAAGTAGAACCACTGTAGTCAAGAATTCTCATACAAGCGCTTTTGGATGGGTGATCAGATTAAATTTAAATAAAAACTACCTACGGTTCAGATGGTACATTCAAAGTAGAGGAACTAGTAAGAAACTATTATGTTTAAATTGCTCTCTTTTACCAATTAAATAATAAAATTAAAATAAATGAAGAATCAAATTTACAAACTCAATGCATTTTATCATCTTAATAATTTCCTTTGAATAATATAATTTGTGTGCTACATGTCGTCCATTATACACTTGAAAAATAAATAACAGCTAATGAGTATTCTATCGAGGTGGCACAATATTTAGAATAGATATGAATGCGAAAGACCCGCGTTTTCCATCGGAACGCAGAAAGCACGAATCCTCCGAGTAGCGAGCGTTCGAGGCATTGAAACGTGGGGGACTCTAGCGATGTGGCACGTGGTGAGGAACCTGAGTAGTGAGTACGTCGTTGGTCCCACCCTGCTGGCCCGCGAAGCCTGGATGAAACGAAAGCTTCGAAACATCTTCTAATCTACCATAGAAGAATACCAGTGTAAGGTTGGGCGCGACTCGACGAATGTTTGACGCTACCATAAGAAACCGCCTAGCATACGCTGTAGGTATGGAGCGCAGAGAGGCAGGACCTGTTTTGCGAGGTGGGCCGAGATGAGCCTTGAGCAATCGCGTCGGCATTACTTTACAGAAAGTCAGCGCGAAGGTCCGTAGCCTCTTTCTGTGAGACCGTTATGGTCCAGAAGGAGGTAGCTGAGTGAGAAGGGAATAAGGCCGGACTCACTTGACGGAGTTGGCGGAGCCATCGTTCCGAACCAAAGGTTTTTTTTTATTAAATTTATTTCGATTGATCCAAAATTAGTTCCATAATCTATTTCTTTAATAACAAATATACAAATTACCCCTAGTTATCAAAAACAAGTAGTAATCAGTCTGTGTTTGTATTCTTTTTAAGACTTAGAGAACGATAATTTAGACGAGAGACTATTGCAGGAATAATTAAGAAGTCACTTCCTATCACCGCATAACCAAGGCTAAGGGGATTTAAGATGTTACCTTGTAATTACATTAGTTTCTCCACCCTTAAAACCAGTACATAACAATAAAGCGTTCCTGATTGATTGTAGAATAATAAATGAGTGGGTGGTATCTACCCGGAAGGGTTTACACGAAGTCTACGTTTCTGAAATACGTTGACTGTTTGTATTACCATATACCATAGTAATATACCATAGACATGGTTGGTGAATTGAATGGTACACTAGTCTTTAGCCTGCTTTATTAATGGCCTCATTACTGAATTAACCTAATATTATAAGTCGGTGTTTACTGTTTCTTGTATGTTGTTCTTACATATGTATGTACACCGAGTATATTTACGTAACCTTGATAGATTGAATACGTCAAATACAGCTTTAACGTTTCAAAGCTAAATTTTTGTGTACATATGACTCTTAAAAAGCATCCAAAAGAGGTATGTCGTGTACGAGTCCCGCGTTATGAGCGTCATAACTTGTGAAGTAAATAAAAAAAGTTACGCAAACGATAAGGGAAGAAATAATATAAGAAAATAAGTAAAAAACGCTTTGAACTCGTCTCGTTTGATGTTCGAGTGTGTCGGGATGCGAAGAAAATTCTTTCGCTCTACCTTCACCCAGAAACTGAATTTACATAAGCATTCGATTCAAAAACGTTATAAATTAGAGAGCGGCCGGGACCGCCACACGATCCGCGCATAACTCAAGCTAACAGCCTCATTAGGTGCCGCAATGGCGTTAACTAATATCTGAGACTTAAGACTTAAGGGGTGATCATTGAAGCTCAGTCACAGGGAAAGGTTTCATTCTGATGTGATTTTTTTGTGTGCCGAATTGCAGTGGGGTTGGGGGGTGGGGTTGCCCGGGTCCAGGCGTGCGCAGGCAGCAGTGGCTGGCCAACTGTCGTGCCGAGCGGACGTCAGTGTCGCGTCTTTGCGCGCCTCACGTTGGGCGCCATCCGTCGTCTTACCGGTATCTCATCGTGTGATCGGAGTGAATTGTGTAACAATAATGTGATGTGAAATAATAATCACAATAAAATTAAAAATTACACAAAATAATAAAACTACTAATAAAGTAAGTAACTCAGTGAACGAAATTTGTGTAAGTTCCGATATCTGATAACGCTAAGTGAAGTGTCACGTGACGTGCCTCCGGCGGGACTTTGGACAAGTACTTTTTCTTGTTCACAACTTGGCAGCACTTCGATAGATAATGTAAGTACACTTGCCTTTTGGAGTGTTTATTAGAGATAATGACGAACTTTAACCGGATACTTATTTCGCAAAAACTTTTTTTTATGTTTCTCATTGTGAAACACCTCAAACGGCAAACTATATATTTTAAATATATACTTAATATTTATACACAGTATTTATAAGTAATAGTAATAATAAGTTGTATTTTTTTTAAATCGATTATACAGGTCACGTTAAAATTTAATTTCAGTGCAATATGATTTAAAATTATATAATAGAATATTTCAATCAGCAAAAATATGTTCGGCCTATCGAAATTATTTTGAAGAGGCATATTGAGTAGGATGAAAGCCAAGAAGTTATGTGTATAAGAAAATGAAAAATAAATTGGCAACTGAAGTGGGGCATCCGGACCTCGGTTTTATTTGGTTTCCAAGTTTTTGCTTCCGAAAACAATTAAATAGGGATTTCGTTCGATTTCATGAAGAAAATTTGCTATGTACTTCAGTCAATGAAATATTATATAGATATTGTATGGACTTCTTTCATGGTTTTCAATAAAGTGTAACCATGAAAGAATGATATGAATAAATTATAATATAACAAGTCTGTTATTTCATTGACATACAATTGGCAAAGAAAAATTATTGATTTTATATTACTTACAAGTGATATAATATATATATATATATATATATATATATTGAAATGGGGACGAGTGACGAGAAAATTGGTAATAGTGCAAGTGTACAGATTTTTTAACTTTATTCATGGGAATAAATTATTTTTTCGAACGTTGACAATGAATAAGGAATAATAGATTATTTGGTAAGTGTAATAAAGATATTTTATCATAGATAATATAATTATAAGAGAAGGATATCTGATTAATGATCTGAGATAATACAGTGAGATATACTAAGCATATAATATAATATAGGCTTTCTTAGTGTGCGTCATAAGCTAATGTAAATAAAGCAAAAAGCCAACACGCGTCGGGGATCAATCATCCTATTGACGTTTAGGCTTCTTTGCGTGGATCAAAATATTAAGTGTACTCACATTAAGTATATAATCTGTAAACATTCGTATGAGTAAATAAATGAGTTTCAACGAAGAATTCTATTCTTTTCAAAATATACCTTCAAATAAAATATTATAGATTGATATAAATATATTTTCATCTCGTTTTCATTTTTGTATAACAAAATAAATAAGAATAAATGAATATCAGTGATATTGATAAGCGGCTTAGAAGCGGTTAATTTTAAATAAAATAAATAATTATGTTCTAAAATTTAGAAATTAATGCTCCATTTGTATGCTTCATACTTTGTTTTATATATTTTTTTATTCATTCATATATTTTTGTTTTAGGTTTTTGATACGTTTATTTGAACCTTCATAGTATTCCCAGAACAAAACAGGCTTTTTTATTACACAATACACGAGCTGCGAATTTTTTTTTCTCGCATTGATCTGGGAGATATAGTTTTTGGCTATCCCCGTGAAAGCCTTTCATTTCTCAGAATGAAAAATATAGTATTTACCGGTATTATGCAAGTTCATATATTTATACAGTAAATATATGAGTCCTTACTGAATATTATTTTGTATTCCGTTGATAAAATGAGAATTTTTTCCTAGTTCAGAGACAGTATGTTGATTGTCTTTATAAATAATGTGTATTGTTGTCATAAATTTGTTACGTTAAATAAATAAATAAATAAACATTGGACAACATCACATACATTACTCTGATCCCAATGTAAGTAGCTAGTAACGACTATACCACAAACACCCAGACCCAAGAAAACATAGAAAACTAATGATCTTTTTCTACATCGACTCGGCCGGGAATCTAACCCGGGACCTTGGAGTGGAGTACCCATAAAAACCGGTGCACACACAACTCGACCACGGAGGTCGCCGATTGAATTTTATTAATAGATTTTAATGTGTACAACCTGCATGACTTGAATGTGAATCTTGGTATTTGAGCTTTGTGCTAACCTACCTGGGTTGATCATCATCCTGCCCTAAATCGCGATAAAACAATACTTAGTATGTTCCTCTTTGAAAGGTCTAAGAAGAACGTATCTACAGTCACAAAGGATATTGGTGGCACATTGGTGATAACGATACTTAATATTTCTTGCAACATATAATCAGGACTACACCCACAATTAAAAAAATAAAAACTACCTCATGAGTGCCGCAATTAATTTAGCAATATAGAATAAGATTTAAGCTTTTATCTTCGCCCTTAATTAGAGGAACCTTACTTTAGCAGTGGGTATTTATAGATTGATACGTTACATTTTATACGTACCATGGATTAAAACGCCATTTATCATTAATATATCACCAGTTATTTCCGTCCTCACAGACAGGTTAATTTATAAAGAAATGTATTCGCTGTAATATTTTTTTATTTGTCATCATTTTGAAATAATTTCATGTATGACCATGTAATTAGTAGTAAATTTTCGAATATTTTCAACGAATAAATATTAATACATTGTAAGGGCCAAATTTTCCACTTTTAATTTAAAAACTGTTATCGATATTGTGGCTTTTTGATATTTTTGTTACAATATACGAGTATAAAGACTATATGATAATTAATTAAATTCATCATTATTTTTTATGAAAACTGTTTGGTGGTATGTTTATGAAAATATTTGAAACTTTAAGGAACAAAACTAAAAAGAATGAATTAAAATTATATAAGCAGTAGTCTTTTTAATGATTGATCTCTATTGAATAAAACATTATTATTATCATTTAAATGTTGTTGTTTATGTTGATGATCATTACAAAACTGTTTTGATCTGTAAATATTTTAACAAGCAAAATCCGCGGCTTCACCGCGTGGAATTCAGGTTGCACATTTATAGAGAAGCTTTATTAAATAATAGAGAATCAAATGAAATTATCTTGTATTTTCAGTATTGTTTCTGCTGTATTGTTCTCTGTTCACTGTTATACATTATGTTTTCTACTTTTTATGCGTTATGATTATAAAAACTACTGATCCACTTATCATGAAAATATAATCAGGCTCTCATTATGCAGATAGGCAATATCATTATCAGTGGATTAGCTAGATGAGGAAGGGCCCCCGCGCAGAGAATAATAATCGGGCCCTCACCCCCTCCTTCTCATCTCTATTGAACTAATAATTACCGTTTAAAATTATAGATACCACATACGAAATCTTGTGCACTGGGTCGTGATTTTTTAGATTCAGAATTTTAAGGTTTAGTTCAGAGGGCCCCCTGAACTCCGGGGCCCTGGTGCACTGCACCACCTGGCTACGATAGCTACTACTCATTATTATTATTACATCAATGAGAAACGAAATATTATGAACATAAGTACACGCTTTTATTATAAACATTGAGCTTTATATAATCTACCCTTCTCAGCCATATAAATCGACGTCTGAGAAACAAATCGAGAACATTCGTCGAAATTTTGTCTTTCAATAATAACGGTTTTCTTTTATTATTATTTAAGAAAGATAAAATAGGTCACCAAATGCCTGTATATTTTTTCAGGTAGTTTGATGATCCATGAGATCTAAGTTATTTTATTCCTTGTTCGAGTAATTGTACTGGATGGTGGGTGATTAACCCTGAAAACCGCAATATAAATAAGAAAAGTATGATAATTGGTGCTTGTATATTCTATAAGTACGTTTCTATATATGCAGATATATAGATATATAGGTGAAATCGTGGATTTATTGAAGTGATTTTCAAATTCGAAAACGGCAAACGTAGGCACCGTTTACCTTTAACAGATTAATATAACAAGACAGCTATGATAAAATATGAAACTTTTACTATTATTTCCAAATATTTATTAAAAATAGATTATATTATATTTCATTTTCAAACCGCTGTAGTTAATTAAATAAAATTCACCATAACCTCATCGCGTTTGATGAATTTGTGTAAAACTAAGACAAAACGACATTTGATGTATTATTTCTTTTATCCAACATGTTTTTTCCGAAAGAAAATTCGACAAAGGAAAGCTTAATGCCATTCTTTCATTCTAACATTGACGACTGATGAAATATATTGAAACAAAATGGAATGAAACACCCGTCGATACTTAAAGGGAAAATATATTAAAAAAAAAAAACACTCCGTAATTTTTATTTCTGTTCCCAATTGTAATTTCACGTTCGTATATAAGATACAGATGTATTTATTTATTTATTTATTTATTTTAAAAAAGAAATATACTAAAAATGTGATATTTATTTTTTAAGCATCAGTTACTCTTACGCAGTTAGAGTTTAGACGATGAATATTACAGAATTCATTACTATTTTTTATACGACAGCCGAGATGGCCCAGTAGCTACGTGAACGCGTAGGTACATCTTGACCTTTCTGTCCCTATGTATGCTTATATGTATGATAGAGTTATTTAAGATAAAGGTTTGTATGTGATACATGGACGATATTGTAAAGAACAAAAGAAATTCTATAGTATATTTTGTATAAGAATTACAGACGTGCGTCGGTTGGGCGGGTCGCCAGTAGTCAACAAAATTAGTAACATCGCTTTGTATTGTTGTTTCCCTTTGAGTATTGTTGTGTTCCGGTTTGAAGGGTGAGTGAGCCAGTGTAACTAAAGGCACAAGGGACATAACAATTTAGTTTCCAAGGTTGGGGGCGCATTGACGGTGATTTGATTAGTTAGTATTTCTTACAGTATCATTGTCTATGGGTGATGGTGACGACGTACCATCAGGTGGCCCATATGCTCGTCCGCCAACCGATACCATAAAAAAAAGAAAAATTAATATATATGGCAAAGACGAAATAATTAACGCCATGTTCACCTCCCTTTGTCAACCGGACTGTTTTTTAATTTAGTAGGGGTTAACAGCTGTTATTAATAAACAAAATAAACATTTTCTTAAAAAATATGCAAACCATGAAAATTGATAAAATTGATAACGGTCGAATATCGAACAATGATACTGGCTCTTAAAATATTGCAATATATGGCGATATTGTAGTTATAAATCCTTTTTGGTCAAAAAAATCTCAGGTAATACTAAAATAATAACAAATATAATAAATATTAATCGCATTAACAGTGTTAGGAAATAGAAAAAGGAATTAAATTTAAATGTCCTTAATTTGCACTTCAAAGAAAATTTCCGAACGGAATTCTAATTAAATCTCTGGATATTAGAGCAGTCGTATTCGGACGATTAAATTTTTGGCTTAACAACGGTTATTGGATTTTTTTCGGAAATATTTAAAATTTTAAGTGTTTTAACAGAAATACGCAGAAAAAAAAATACTATATATATATATCAATTTTTTTTACTTAGTTGAACTGAAGTCTCGAATTATTGCTGGGAACAAAACAAGGTCTTGGCCAATTTTTACTTTCTCTCAAAAGAATAGTAGCTAAAAATATTCCCTAATACTAAATTAAGAAATATTTTTAGCTACCGTATGTACGTGCCTTTATTTTGGATATTAATAATTTGGAAGTTTTTATTAAAAATATTAAATTCTTTTCAAGTATGAAATTAAAATTTCGCCCCTGAGCCTGAATGTATATGGTAAATGAATTTTTATTTATTATTATCATTCTTTTAGTGACACATATATAATTCTATGAGATGAAATTCAGGTTTATGTATGTTTGTTGTATGTTCTTGCTGGTGGAGTTCTTGTTGGTTAAAATTATACACATGCAGGTTTCCTTACGATGTTTTCCTTCACCTCTGAGCACGAGATAAATTATAAATAAAAATCAAGCACATCAAAATTCAGCAGTGCTTGCTTGGGTTTAAACCCGTAATTGTAACCGTAAACCCGATTCAGTTCGCAATGATCGATGCATGTGTTCTAACCACTGGACCATCTCAGCTTAAGAGATATGGAGACGTCAAAACCGTATCCAAAAGCAGTTGAAATATACGAGTAAAAGTATGAATTTTAAAATCATTGGTATCAATAAACAGATTCAAGCGGATGTTTTGTAGGTATACATGTAGACTATATAAGACAATAGTCGAATTTCAACTTTCCTAGCCGGAAAAAACAAGATTTTCATTTTCATGTCTTTATATTATCAGTCTAGACAGACAAAGATACGGCCTAAGCCAGAGTAGCTTGATATATATAACACTTAGTATCAAAGTAATAAGCGTAATAATCGTGTTGTTCACTGAACTCAAAGGAGACATGCTTCATTGGGGATGGTTCGACTAGTTAATCACAAACCAGAGACACGTAGTCAATTACATCCGACGGGTAAATTATTAAGGTATGGCAGTAATAATAGCATTTGTCTCTTCAACTATATTTATGTTCCCATACTAAAATTTGATAAACTATAGCGGTTTTAATACAGATCTTTTTAACAATAGATGTATTGTTTTAATGAATTCAACGAGTTGAGATGGCCCAGTGGTTATAACGCGTGCATCTTAACCGATGATTGCGGGTTCAAACCCAGGCAAGCACCGCTGATTCATGTGCTTAATTTGTCTTTATAATTCATCATTCGTGCTCAGCGGTGAAGGAAAACATCGTGAGGAAACTTGCATGCGACAAATTTCACAGAAATTCTGCCACATGTGTATTCCACCAACCCGCATTGGAACAGCGTGGTGGAATATGTTCCAAACCTTCTCCTCAAAGGGAGAGGAGACCTTTAGCCCAGCAGTGGGGATTTGGCTGTTGTTGTATTGTTTTAATCGTAACGGAATGTCATCATTACATACTAGAAATCAAAGTCGCTTCCCGCTATCTGACCCTATGTATGCTTAGATCTTTAAAATTACTCAATGGATTTTCATGCGGTTCCTTTAATAGATAGAGTGATTATAGATTCGAGAGGAAGATTTTTATATCTAATACATGGACAATATTATTGAAAAACACTGATAACTTTAGAAGTTTATATGGTGATGTCGTAAATAAATGAATTCTGTAGTATATTTAGTATCAGTATTGCGTCAATGCGAAGTCGTGTGCAATACTAACTACTTACTACTTAAATATTTAGGTAAATTTAATCAATATAAAAACAATTAGTGTGCCGTGTTTAATAGTGTATATTCCTTATAAAACCATTTATAAAATTATATACAATTTATTAAAACAGAAGCTGTGATTATTTCAAAACTTGGACTGAGTGGTCTGCTAACCGACTCGGAATAATGGATTACTGGATTTTCTGTGTTCTGGAAATAAATCCCGTCCAATTTACACCGACGCTGCACAACACACATAAGAACGTAATCATATAATGTTATATACTTGCATTTTAAGTGTGTAACAATTCAATATTATTAGCGGTCAGTGATGGTGTATGATTAAATTGTGTTAAGTTATTAACATTTTTACGACTTTTATTTATGCCCGTCGAACACAGATTTTGTTTTTTTTTTTTCTTTTTGTTGTTTCGTTGCTTCACTATAATATTCTGCCATCTATTTGCCTTTCATACAGGGAACATAGCAATTCTTATCTTAAAAGAATATGAATTTGTATGTAATAGATTTTTCTGACTAATAGAACCGTATCAATGGAACATTGAAAGCTAAAATAGAACAGAGGTTTCTTTCAATATGCCAGAATCAGTCAAGAAGGGCTTTTTGAAAATTTCAACTTTAAGTCGAGAAATGTGATTTTGTAGGAATTTTATTTGTACAAAGTCACCCTGCATCTTCTGTGTATTCCACATTAATTGTAGCAATTGAAATGTAATTATATTTTTTAAAAATATTGTTATACTAAATATAGAAACCCACACTCATATAACACTACTTTCAATTGTAACACTTAACTTATTTATGCCCTACCATCGAGTACTCGTCCTACATCATCGTATTGTAATACGTGAGCTGTAGTACTTTGTCTACCTAACTACCATTCACTGCTCATGCCAGTTTATCTAGCGACTGAGCGAGTGTTAGACTCACTGGGCCTAAGATCTTTGATCGTCTTCGATCTCCTTTTGTGAACTGCGTAAGGAATAGTGTATACGCCTGGCAGCGTTTCTTTGTGTTACACTACGTCCCAACATGTCTTGTTTTATTTTTTTGCCTGTCTTGCTAGAATTATTAAGATAACACTTATCAAATCTCTTTAGATTTGATAATTCCTTAATTATTGTGATAATTATAATGAATCTAAACATATCTTACATTAATCAATTTTTTAATACATACGAAAAATCATGAATTGTCTGTAATATTACAATAACCGCTTTTTACTATATGCATATGTGGTCATATGTTCATATATACGTTAAATATACCAAAATAGGTTTTATTTTACATTATTTTGTTTATCTGTTTGTTTAACCCCGCTAATATCTGGAACGACTGGGCCGATTTTGATGAGATTTTCACGGTTAGAAAGCTGATGTACTAAGCTAAACTAGGTTACTTAGGTGTAACTTAGGCTACGAAAATAACTTTTTTGTTAAATTCAAACGCGCACGAAGTCGTGGACACAGCTCGTTTTATAGTATATTATTTATGTACGTCAAAGCTAAAATAATTCGCTCAGACCGTTTACTGTCATATTCCTCTCCGTTAATGCTTTATGACCACTAAATTGAGAACGACGTCGTCTTCGGGCATCGGAGATCGGTATCAAACGTTGGCCGCAGTGTGATTTATGACCGAGCTTCATTTCATACGTTCGTAGCGCAGTTAAGCACAGATGTATCATTCACTTCTAACAATTCACTTCATATATTTTTTTGTCTAATTCGTTGCAGACTCTTTTTTTCTATTGAGAATCATATAATGTTTGGATTACAATGATAAAAAAATAATTAAATACTTTTCAATATAATTTCCTTCGTATAAGTTCATTTGTTCATAATTCGGAGAGGAAAAATTATATTATTTTTTACAGTTGACGGGAACAGAGTCATTAATTCTTTTATACCATTGTTTTAATATAATAGTTCTATAAAAATGAAACACAAATAATTAATCGAGTATCATTTTTTGTATTTCATATTGCAAACTTATTCAGAGTACAACATGCGCGAAATGGAAATAATCATATATAACCACTCGTAAGCTGTTTGGAAACTACTATACTTTTAATACAGCCATTCAAGGCTGTTATAAAGTTGAATCTGTTTGCAAAAGCCATATTATGTTATTATTATTTAATATTATATAATTTAAATTATTCATATTTTAAGCATTACAAAACGATAAGAGTTGTTCATTGTGCATTTTTATTAGTTTCTTGTTATTAATACAAGAACAATGATATGCTTGTGGCTACAAATAATTTTATTACATGTTACATATGAATAAGTGTTTTTGTTTTAGTATGAAGGTTAAATACATATATAATTATTACGAAATAATTCTTTATGAAATTAAATTATGTAAATAATAATAAATGGTTTGTAAATAATAATCCGGACATTACCGCAGTCGATTAATTTGTCTTGAAGAAATAGAGGTTGACTAAATATACGGTCCAAAATCAATTTTGTCTCATTAATTTAAAATTTTTTATATTCAATTAATTTATTTTCACTATATGTACCGTTTGAAAATCTAAATATTTGAACTGTTTTTCATAGACATACTTAATTAAATAAGGCTGGCATACAAATTGGAATGTTTTTTCTAGTCTATGGCAAGCTTTACATTATGAGGTCTGTTCAGGCCGCGTATGATAAATGGCTCTGTGGGTGATTTATAACCGGTCGGGGTAAAACGACATGCGATCTGTGCATCCGGATCTGATTCGATAGCAACTTAAAGATTCTTGGCAGATTCAATTGGTTTTATTTTTGTCAACAAATGAAACTGAATAAATAAAATGCATATAAATTGCATTCAATTAATTGTTATGAACAAACGTCTCATCGAATCAAAATGAAAATATACTCTACTAATAGACTTTTACAAGAAATATTGAATCGTTATTTAATAAACCGGTACAGAAAGTAGATTCCACCCAAAAGAACTGCCACGCCAGTTACTCTATTTCAACATTTAAAAAATACAAAGTAATTTTAGTTAAATACAAATATATGTATGTAATATATCCTGTCTGGAAGTCAAAAAGTATTGGTCCTTGTGGAAAGGGTTTTGATAAATCTAACCAAAATTATTCACTTCTCCATGACGATTTTTTCGACTGACTTAATCCTTTTCATTATTATCATATCCTCAACCTTGAGAATTAAGATTTGTTCCTGATGCTTGTAAATAATTTGATTACCTCGCCCTCAGATTACTAAAAGGCAGATAGACCGTGGGGAATAACATAATAAAGCAACAAAATCAAATACAAAATAAAATCGAACGCAATTTCTCGGTATTGTCCAGTATTTAACAATTTTTTAATACATCAGTTATTAATTATGATAGCAGTCATTTTGATGTAATAAAAAAATATCTCTTGTTTCGCACTACCGAGAATTCCCTTTTGATTTTGTGTACTACGTTTGCTTTTTGTTTCATAATCTGAGAACTCACTCTTAAAAATAGAACTCAATAATACTAAGAATTGCTGTTTGACTGTAAAATATGTTACGAGTGAGTAGTACTTATCTAGACAGGGTTATGTCATACTACTGGACTTACACGAAGTCTAACCAGTAGTAAATAAACCGTGTACTGTTACAGTAAATATCACAATAATGGAAATAAATAACATGACGACAATTAAAGCGCGATCTATACTAATGTTATAAATGTGAAAGTAACTCTTTATGTCTGTCTGTCTGACGCTCTTTCACTACCAAACCACTATATCGAATGTGATGTAACAGCCTGTACATTTCCCACTGCTGAGATAAAGCCTCCTCTTCCATTAAGGAGAGGGTGTGGAACATATTCCACCACGCTGTTCCAATGCGGGTTGGTGGAATGCACATGTGGCAGAATTTCGATGAAATTAGACACATGCAGGCTTCCTCACGATGTTTTCCTTCACCGCCGAGCAAGAGATGAACTATAAACACAAATTAAACACATACATATAGTGGTGCTTGCCTGGATTTGAAACCGCAATCGTCGGTAAGAATCTCAGCTCTTGTGATTTGAATGTGATGTGGTAAGAAGCAAATGTGAACTCTAAGGAAGGGCATGCAAACATCTAAAACGCGAGTGAAACCGAGGACGACAAGTAGTCAAGAATAAATTGATGATTTGAAATTATTGTAAGTTTATTTTAGATAAGTAATGTGTAATAATTTCACGTGGAATTATATATATAAAGGAAAATTCTTTCAATATTTCACAGCAATTTTATATCATAAGTTTCGAGGGTATCTAAAAGTTTTATCCTGTATAGGGCTCATATTCTTCAAGTACGTAGTGTGGTCGCGTCTCCTCGATATTCTATCGAAGCTGCAGTTATTTATGAGTCATGGGAGGCGTGCCTTTATGAATTATATTCGGGACAATTCGGGCACGGCTATGTTTATAAAGTAAAAAAATCAGGGTCAACTCCATACATTCTACAAGCAATGAGAATTCCAATTACAAATAAAATGAAATTTGTATAGTAATGGAATTTAATATAGAGCATATTCTATACAGAACCGATACATAATTAAAAATGGTATTATAATTATTGGTTAGCTGACTAGTGTATAAATAATTTAATCATTACAAATTGATTTGACTCTCTTCTGTATTTAATTGTGTCTCATTGCTATACGTCATATAATCATTAATTATCTTTGTGTTTTAAAAATCAGTAATAGTTACTATTGTGTTGTGATGAGAAGTACAGTGTAATAAAGTCGAGCCAGTGTAATAAAAAAAGATTAATGAATACGATAAGGGACGTATTGATAGTAAAATAAATGGCAAAAGTATTACATGCCACTTACAATTATGTGGCCTATACTTAAACTATTATGATGACGTATCTTCCTATTAGCAACAACAAAGAAATAACAATTTCTTGCGATCAATACTAGATACAGCGATGCATAAACATATGAGTCCAACATAAAAGTCAGGTTCAATGACTTCACCAGACTTTCGTCTAAAAAGCTTAACAGAAAATCGAGCTGGTTACCTTACAGATAAAATTTTCGTCGGTCTATAAATATATTTTATGAAATAACTCTTACGGGCGCGTAAATCTTTCGTGTTAAAGATTACTTCGACATTATGAAAAAGGTATAAACGTGTGATATGCTTTAGTTTAATCCTTTTAAATAAAAAAGAATTGAAATACACATTTGGCATTAAAACAATTCATAAATTCTTGATATATATATTTCAAGTGATAAAAATCACTAACCGTACAAAATTGGTTAACCGTAAATAATGAAAAACTATAAATAACTTATAGATCAATTCACACAGGAAGGCGCGCCCCTCTCCGTTAAATTATTATTATATGCGTGCATTAGTGTGCGTGAGCGATACTCGCGGTTGCGATATATCTTAGTGTGGGTGAGTATAAATACAAATTAGATGATAATCTCTATAAATGCCTTCGTGAGTGTATATTGTTCATTTATTTACAATAGTACATTTAAAAAACTAGGTAGTCGTATCATGCTATAATCTTTTCGAAGCTATAATATAGTTTCAGATAATATTCCGTCTAATCTCATGAACGAAGAACATGAATGCAGCCTTTATGACTATTATCATGAAGATCCCTTGTTTCCGGAGCTTCGTATTAATTAAGATTATGTGCTTATCGCGGATAAATGAATATCATCAATGTGACTTATTTTTTGATGATAGTTTTTTTTTTATTTTCATTTAAAAATTGTTCCATTCCTATTTATTAATAAAATATATTATGATAAGATTAACCCACACGTTTGCACATCGTCACTTATATAATGGAAACCTAGCTTGAAATATAATTGAATATATTGTGTACCTTATATTTAAACTTCTATCATATTTTCATTGAAGTTACACTCATCACATATAAAAGACTACACCAGACAGCTTATGATAATTGATATAATTGCAAACAAAATTACGAAGCTCTTGAAATATGAGGTGAAAAAAAAAACTAATAGAGCAACTAAATTTTTACTTAAACGTATAAAGTAAAAGTAAGATTACTTTTCGTCTAATTATTGATGTCCTAATTGTTGTCCTTTATTTTTGAAATCTTGAAAATCAATTCTATCATTTGATAAGTTAGATTTCAATAAAAGTGTAAAATGCACAGATTCCTCGTCATAAATCACATGAATCTAGTTCGAAATATTGGTTCTTGGCGGTTTTAACACAAATCAGATCCACTGTGATTTATTGGCTAAATATATGATTGCATATTTGTTCCAATATACTTAATCAATGTCATATGGAACGCAAAATATTTTATTAACTCGCCACCAACATAATTCTAGCCAACAATACTCTTTGTCAGTCGTATCCCGTTTGATCCAACAGCAGTAATAAGCGAGCCGACAGCTCAGAGCTTTGTACTACTTGACTCATGATAACTACAATCCTTTATATTGTGATATGGATTACTTTCCAGCGTTAATGATGGTGTTATTATGTTCTAGAGATTGCTTTTCTAAGCTGGCTTATTAGTATGGCTGTGATGGTACGGTTTTAACCGTCTATGATCTTGCTTAAGTGATTATTAGGTACTACAGAGCCAAGTTACGAATTTCCCTTTTGTTTGTAACGTAATTGAAATAAAAATCAACTTCCAAATAACTAAAGTAAAGTAAAGTAACAGCCTGTAAATTATCCACTGCTGGGCCAAGGCCTCCTCTTCCATTAAGGAGAGGTTTTGGAACATATTCCTATATAAAAAAAAATATTTGGTAAGAACAACATAAAATTAATTAATGTATATCTTTGATAATTAATAATTCACATAAAATTTTAGTCAGTATTGCCTCATCCACATAGAAAGAAAAAAAAATAGCATTGTTTGTGAGTCGAAATGGCCCAGTGGTTAGAACGCGTGCATCTTAACCGATGATTGCGGGTTCAAACCCAGGCAAGCACCAGTGCTTTATATGTTCCTAAACCTCTCCTTAATGGAAGAGGAGGCCTTGGCCCAGCAGTGGATAATTTACAGGCTGTTACTTTACTTTACTTTAGTTATTTGGAAGTTGATTTTTATTTCAATTACGTTACAAACATTAAATTCATGTGCTTAATTTGTCTTTATAATTCATCTCGTACTCAGCGGTGAAGGAAAACATCGTGAGGAAACCTGCATGTGACAAATTTCATAGAAATTCTGCCACATGTGTGTTCCACCAACCCGCATTGTAACAGCGTGGTGGAATATGTTCCAAACCTTCTCCTCAAAGGGAGTGGAGGCCTTTAGCCCAGCAGTGGGAATTTACAGGCTGTTGTTGTTGTTGTTGTTTGTTGTTTGTGGAGGTAAGTCTCCACCACCTCAAAAATATACAGATTTCGGAGAAATTTTTGTAAATAGGTAAATTAATTTTTAGGTAATTAATTTTTATTAATAGGGGATGTAAGGGGGCGCAAACTACACCTTAGTGCCCCAAGCCAACCTCACCTGCCCGTGGTGCATCCTGCCGACCAGCAAACGAGGCTCTGGCGACCGACTGATGGCGGTATAACCATCAGCATAATAGGCGTAGCTAAATACCACAGGCCGGTGACGGGCAGCAGCGTCACCGGTGCGAGAAGCTACGCCCTGCGATCGCCAACCCGCCTGCCCAGCGTGGCGATTATGGGCACAACCTCCACATACAGCACACACGCAAGCCACGGCCCCCAGTTCCCGGCAGCCCCGCTATTCCTCGTCATGGTGGCGACGATGGTAACGGCGGGACGGGGGGTGCTAAGAATCACCGGGCTACGGGAGGCCACCACAACCGACTGACCCTTGCGACGTACAACGGACGCACGCTACGGCTTGACTCGCATCTAGCGCAACTTGAGGTAGAACTTGGGAAAATTAGGTGGCACATATTAGGGCTATGTGAAGTCCGTAGAGAGGGAGAGGACACCGTAACCCTCGAATCAGGCCACCTAATGTACTTCCGAGAGGGTGACCAACAATCCCAAGGTGGCGTTGGGTTTCTGGTAAATAAGTCCCTAGTTGACAACGTGGTGGAAATCTCCAGTGTGTCGAACAGGGTAGCGTACCTCATTATAAAGCTCACCGAGAGGTACAGCCTCAAGGTGGTGCAAGCGTACGCACCGACCTCGACACACCCGGACGATGAAGTGGAAGAATTATTCGATGACATATCGAGGGCCCTCCACTTCACCACGAAAACCCACTACAACGTTGTCATGGGGGACTTCAACGCTAAAGTGGGAGTACAGAACTGCAGCGAATCGGTAGTAGGACCCCATGGACTTGGAAGCAGGAATCATAGGGGGCAAATGCTTGTCAACTTCCTCGAACGGGAGGGGCTCTTCTTGATGAACTCCTTCTTCAAGAAGCAGCCGCAAAGGAAGTGGACGTGGCAAAGCCCCGACACTATGACGAAAAACGAGATCGACTTCATAATGACGGACAAGAGGCATATATTCAGAGACGTCTCAGTGATTAACAGGTTCAATACCGGTAGTGATCACCGACTCCTCCGAGGCTCTCTGAATATCAATTTTAAGGCCGAGCGCGCCCGTCTGATGAAGTCCACGCTCCGACCAAAGCTGCTCCAAACCATTGCGGGATCTGAAACATTCCAGTCAATCCTGGAGAACCGATTCGCTGCCGTGGAAACCACAACGGACGTAAACCAGAACCTCGAAAATGTAGTTCGAATTCTCAGGGAAGAAGGCACGAGATATTGTGGCATGCAGCGTAAGGGCAGGAAGTCGAACCTTTCGGAAGAGACTTTGGGGCTCATGAAGAAACGACGTGAAAACCCACCTGTCACTTCGTCAGAGAAACGGCAATTAAACCAAGAGATCAGCAGGCGCGTACGACACGACCTCCGGTGCTCCAATACTCTTGCAATAAAAAGAGCTATTGAGCAGAATCGGGGGTCTAAGGTGTTCGTACAATCTCTTGGAAGGAGCCACCTGACGAAGTTGACCACAGCAAGTGGAGAAGTCGTTTCTTCTAAGCCGGCAGTACTTTCGGAAGTAGAGGACTTCTACGGCCGGTTATACGCATCGCATGCATCTCGACCTGATCCCGAAAATGAGGATCCTAGAGCTACATTAACACGCCATTTCTCCGAAGACCTGCCTGAAGTCAGTATTGGCGAAATCGAGACTGCTCTTGGAAGCTTAAAAATGGAAAAGCCCCTGGAGAGGACGGCGTTACCACAGAGCTATTAAAAGCGGGAGGTAAACCGGTACTTAGGGAACTTCAGACGCTTTTTAACTCTGTCCTCTTCGAAGGGAGAACTCCGGAGGCGTGGAGTAGGAGTGTGGTCGTCCTGTTCTTCAAAAAGGGAGACAAAACCCTGCTGAAGAACTATCGTCCCATATCCCTACTGAGCCATGTCTATAAGCTGTTTTCAAGAGTGATCACGAACCGTCTTGCGCGAAGATTCGACGAATTCCAACCCCCGGAGCAGGCCGGGTTTCGGACCGGATACGGCACCATAGACCACATCCATACAGTGCGGCAGATTATACAGAAGTCCCATGAGTATAATCGGCCCCTGTGTCTTGCATTCGTGGACTATGAGAAGGCCTTTGACTCGGTTGAAATCTGGGCTGTTCTGGAGTCCCTGCAGCGTTGCCAAGTTGATTGGCGATACATCCAAGTGATGAGATGTCTCTACGAAGCTGCCACCATGTCCGTCCGAGTACAAAATCAGCAAACAAATCCCATACCATTGCATCGAGGAGTGAGACAAGGGGACGTTATTTCCCCCAAATTGTTCACTAATGCAATGGAGGATATGTTCAAGACGCTGAACTGGAAAGGACGTGGCATTAACATCAATGGCGAATACATCTCTCACTTGAGATTCGCAGACGACATCGTCATCGTGGCAGAAACGCTGCAGGACCTACAACAAATGCTGAACGAGCTGGCTGATTCTTCTATGCGTATCGGCCTACGGATGAACTTGGATAAAACCAAGGTCATGTTCAATGAACATGTTCTACCGGAACCGACTACGATACACGGTACCGTTCTCGAAGTTGTTCAAAAATATGTCTACCTCGGGCAGACTCTGCGATTAGGTAGAAACAACCTTGAGGACGAGGTAAATAGAAGAATTCAGCTGGGTTGGGCAGCGTTTGGGAAGTTACGTCGAATCCTAACATCGTCGATCCCACAGTGCCTTAAGACGAAAGTCTTCAATCAGTGCGTCCTACCCGTCATGACATACGGAGCCGAAACGTGGACACTCACGACAAGGCTGGTCCACCAACTTAAAGTCGCTCAGCGTGCTATGGAAAGGGCTATGCTCGGCGTTTCTTTGAGGGATCGCATCAGAAATGAGGTTATCCGTCAAAGAACCAAAGTCATCGACATAGCCCACCGGATTAGTAAGCTGAAGTGGCAGTGGGCTGGTCATATTTGTCGTAGAACCGACAACCGTTGGGGAAAACGTGTTCTAGAGTGGAGACCGCGTCTCGGCAAACGTAGTGTAGGACGTCCTCAGGCACGGTGGAGTGACGATATACGCAAGGCGGCAGGCAGGAGCTGGATGCGAGTAGCCGGAGAAAGACCACAGTGGCGTGCACTGGGAGAGGCCTATGTCCAACAGTGGACAAAAATAGGCTGTTGATGATGATGATGATGAAATTAATTTTTGAATCGATATATCAATATTATACTGTGCGTATTGTATGCATTTGATTTGCATAAAAAACAATATTACATGGAATATGTAAACTGTTGTAACAATAAACTGTTATTATTATTATATATATTATTGGAAAAATATCATTGTGTCTACAATATATAACATTTATTAAATTTACAAAGCTATAGAAATACAATAATAGCTTCAATATATGAAAGAATTTAATAAATCAAAATAAAAAGTATAATGGAATTGTATGGAATGAACGAATGTTTGATTTTACAGGCAAATGGAAATTAAATCACGAAAACATATTTTGGGTACTCGGGTCATCCCATTTAGCCAGAACTCATCTAATGGCGACTCTGCTGAAGTTATTTACCTCATGATATTTTGCAAAGGCAAACAATTTTAAAGGTAAAGAGAATTTTATTCATATAAGTAACGTCATTGCACTGGATTCAACACATTTATTAAATTTTATATTTTTATTGATAGTTATAGGGGTAGGTTGTAATCCCAACTACGTATTTAAATAAAATTCTACTTATACTTGTTTATAGAAAATAAGAAATAAAATAATATTGCCTTTTGTAATAGTTAAGTTATCAAAGGTAAAAGATTTACGTAAAGTTTTTTGATTGGTTTGAGAAATTTGACAGAATTTTAATTTTTCTTTAATATACGTATATATTATAATATGTATAGTTGAGCTGAGATGGCCCAGTGGTAAGAACGCGTGCATCTTAACCGATGATGATGTGCTTAATCTGTGTTTATAATTCATTTCGTGCTCGGCAGTGAAGGAAAACATCGTGAGGAAACCGGAATGTGTCTAATTTCATCGAAATTCTGCCACGTGTGCATTCCACCAACCGGCATTGAAACAGCGTGGTGGAATATGTTCAAAATCCTCTCCTTAATGGAAGAGGAGGCCTTATCCCAGCAGTGGGAAATTTACCGGCTGTTACTTTACTATTTTTAATATACGAATGTCAACAATATGACATCAATTAAAGGGGTTTTTATTTTATTATGTAAGAAGGTGCACGAGAATATGGGATACCTTATAGTAAGTGTTTGTGTTTTATACCGACAATGTGACAAATCCTTACATCGCCAACTTGCCACCAACCTTAGGTTGTTATGTCCCTTGTGATATAATATCTCGGGTATCGGGGTATTACCCTTATTACTAAATAACCGTGTGTATTCATTCTAGTGTTAACTAATTTGGTTTCATGTACACTTTGTACTTGTATGGATGAATGCTCCATGTATCGAGGAGTCTGTGGGTCCATTGTCATTGAGCGGACGAGTCGAAATCAGGCGGTTATATGATTAATTTAAATCGGATTGTCTGATATATAAACTATTGAAGATGTTAATTTTAATCATAAAGTATATAAAGTCCTAAGAAATATAGGGTATATTTTTTTTTATAAGAAGTTTCACCGCCTTTAGACAATGGTGGTTATAAAAATTATATGATATTAATCATTCATTATTTGTCTAATCTTGGCAACTAAGAGTTTATATCCCTTTTGCCTGTAGTTACACTTGCTTATTCACCTTTCAAACCGGAGTACAACGACACTGAGTACTGCTGTATGGCAGTACAATATCTGATACGTGGTTGGTAACTACTAAGTAAAATGCGATCAATACATAGATTTTAAATATACGTGTTTCATATAGTTTTTTTTTTTATTTATTTGTTCACGTTAATAGTTATTAATGCCAACAAATATAAAAAGTAGTCCTCCGATCGTCAGGGTCACAGCGTGATATAAGCCTTTGATATAATATTATTGAATAAATTCACCCTAATGTGAAACGAATAATCCTATCAGCATAAAATCAGTCAGAGAGTCCCAGTACTCGTCAAATCTCAGATTATATGTATATGTATATAGTTTCACACTACAAAATACGTAAAAAAAGAGCCAACTTTTTTACCCTGGTGTGCGTGATAGTTAAGCTTGACACTACCCAACCGTCATTATAATTTACCAGTATGCGCTCACTTATTAGCCTACTGTTGGCCACTATTTTTATCGACACATTCTTAATTTTGTCATGAAATGAAATCAGATAACGTTTAGTATGCATGTTGTTGTTTTTGGTCTGATAAAACACATCATTTTTTGTTGCATTCCATATTCATTCATTAAAGTTAAATACTTAACCGAATTCAAATAATCTTATTAAAATCATAAATTATATTATATAAATAAAATAAGAGAAAATACTAATAATACCTTCGACAAACAAATGCAGTTGAAGGCTAGTACACGGTTGACTTCGTCAAACTTTTCGCTGCCAACAGCATGTATTCTTTGAAGTTACGTATGTGATCTGATAAGGCAGAACGAATGAAAAATACATCTATTTCATTGACCACAAATATCACTGCATACGAAATCAAAATTTATACAGTTGTGATAGGTTACATTATTGCTTGGGATATTCTATTTTCAACTTGATATTCACGAGATTTGATTTGGCGCAGCGGGAGGCGGATTCGTCTTCCCTCAAAGGCTGCGATGATACAAGATGGATGCATAGATTTTATTTCAACTCGCTTGGTATTCGTGTTTTTGAATAAAATATTGTTTACTTTTATTGTAGTTTGGCAAAATATTTTGTTGCTGAATTAAGTTAAATTCTGTCACATTCGATTTTAGTCTAGGATTCCCAGTACTATATTGTTCTCCCAATTAAAGTTTCGTCTTGAGATATTTCTTATTTTGAGGACCAGTAAATTGTAATAGGATTGTAACAAAAGTCACAAGCTTCAATATTATACCGTGATTACTTGCCGACATCTTGTCTTAAATAATACTTTCAAGTACAGGCTGGTTTTTTTATAAAAGGTGCAAGCTATTATACTCTCATTAATTTATCTTCGGCTATAATAACTAAAGTACTACAGTATTATGAAAAAGATGATTATTAATAATAGCGTCTATTGGCAATATTGTTATTAATAATCTTATTATTATTATTATTATTAAAAATTATGCAATTATGAAGTACAATTATAGAATCTATGTCATTTCATGCATAATATGCTTGATTCTGAACAGATTTTCATTATTTTTGTGTAATATCTTCAGTAAAATACCTGGAAAGTTATTTGAAAGACAATCTTGACAACGCACAGTATGAGAATACTAACTTAGATAGCCTATTATTGCATATAGCATTACCTAGACGACGAAGTTATCATCTAACTCGGGAACATTGTTTGCCTTGTGACTTGTTATATATAAGAAACTGTCTTTCACTACTGCGTTGGTGTAGCAGTTGGCTTTTAAGGCATTTCATTTTACGCATGTAAATATGCCTAATTTGAAAAATAAAAATTCAAATAGAAGTACCGAAGCAAATCTTCTAATATTATTTACTTTTAGGCTACAATAGATATCATATTTATGGATGAAAAACAAGGTATTGTATTGAATAATTGGAAGACAAAGCGTGGAATCTGAATTCCTTTCATAGTGTAAACAAATGTCAATGTCGTATAAAAGAGACACAAGAAGTGAAAACACTTCACCTTGGCTCACAAACTGGAGCGCTACCATGTAACATTGACACCTTTGTCTCTCGGAACACAATTGAGGCGCTGTGGAAAGAATTTCATTTGACATTTTCAAATAATGTATTATCTTAAATTAATTTTTAGATTATATTCTTCTACGTAATATAATATTTTTACGCCAATAATTAACGTAACAATAATTTAATATTGGTACGCCACTTTGAGGTCCCGAGGGTTCGATTCCCGGCCGAGTCGATGTAGAAAATTCATTAGTTTTCTACGTTGCCTTGGGTCTGGGCGTTTGTGGTAACGATGTTGTGATGTTGTTCAATATTTATTATTATTATTATTCTGACATTAAATGTTTCTACACTTTTATCTTTATAAAGTTCTATCTGAATATTGGTTTCATAAATCTAAGGAAGTTCAATAATGTTAAATGTTAACTTTAAATAAACTTCCCACACGAGGGTTCATATCAGTACCCTTTGACTCTGCTCACTCCGTTTTAATTTCCGTTCTTTAAACACAATTTTGTGAATATCCTCCTATATCTATAGCTCCTTAACGGATCAGTGGATAAACATTTCCTTCGATATATTATTTGATGAGTATGTTTATTATTAAATATTATAATAAAGTTAAATCAACGTCGCACATTTAAGAACATAGGTAGGTTCAGAAAAATGAACGTCTAAACCGTTCACCGCTAATGGGCATACGAAACCGCTCTTGTTATAAAGAGTTTACAAGATTGAATTTTTCTAAAAAGGTTATTTTATTATTGAGTCAGGAACTACGTGTAACCAATAACTCGGAATTATGACATTATTTCTTGTTTATACTTACTCGATAGAAGTACACATGCACTCTAATTTAATACAAGATGAAAGACTATTAACTTGCTATGATAGATCATGTTAACTATATATGAATGCAATAGCATATTAAACTAAAAAAAACTTTAAAGGTACTTTCTATTTAATATTTGCTGACTTTTGCCACTTGACATGACTTTGGTTTTTGTCACACAGTTTGTCAAGGCCTCTTTGTCTATTGAGGATAGGAGCTTAATATACAACTACGTTGTTCGAGTTTGAGAGGAATACGTGCGTTAAAAGTGGCAATTTTTATCTTTCAATTATTCATTTCCACTTCCAATTCTCTTCACAAGTACAAGATAAATTATAAATATAATATCAAGTAGGTACGTGAAAACATATTTCTTGGTATTAGGGCTTTGTGCAAGCCCGCCTGGGTAGTTACCACACACTCGTCAGATATTCAACCGCTAAACAACAGTACGCAGTATTGTTGTGTTCTGGTTTGAAGGGTGAGTGAGCCAGCGTAACTACAGGCACAAGGGACATAGCCTCTTAATTCCCAATGTTGGTGGCGCATTGACGAAGTAAATAATAGTTAATATTTCTTACATTCGTACATTGTCTATGGGTGATGGTGACCATTTACCATCAGGTGGCCCATATGCTCGTCCGCCAACCTATTCCAAAAAAAAACAGTGACATGAGACTAGACGATCCTCTGACCTGCGATTTTATAATCACTGAATCACTTAGCCAATTGTTTTACATGACTCGTAAGATTAATATATTTTTTATAACAAATTCAAAATGAACACACACATTTTCACTTTATATTGTAATTTTAAGTATATATATAATATATGTTTAAATTTATCATCATTATACTACCGCAGTGACAGGATCCACTAATTATTATCTACTGTTGCTAATTTTGAGAGAGCACCGGTCACTGATCCCTGCAATACTTTTTGAGTATAGTTAAATTCTGTATCAATTAATTGAACATCAATCAACAGATCACGTACTGTTAAAGCAATCTGATCCACTAATTATCGCGAAAATGTTACAAATTGTCGCGTATAACTTGTTTTCAATGTTTTGACATACTAATAAAATCCCTAATTAGATAAACATTGTATCATGTATGGTAATGGAAAATCGTAAAAATTGATGCAATAATACAATTTATTCGAAAATCATCGATAATTTTTGGTTAAAATATTTAGTAAATATAAAGTTTTAATTTGTGTACAATACACAGCTCTGTCATAAAACAATTGACTGGGTATGGCTGGGCAACACCGTTTTTCGATGCAGTGAGAATCATATAAAGATAACGTTGTAGTAGGTAACACTGGATAGTTTTAACATATATTTAGTTACAGTAAACCTTCCCATGCTAAACAGACTAAGCCCTCCACAGAGGCAAAGTGGCCGTAATAACGGCATCATGGAGCCATCTTGCCTGCCAATCTTCTCAGGGTAGAATTGATTCACCAGATATTAATATCTGCTTAGTTAGTAAAGCTGTGGGTATCTTATAAGCAGACTAATGCCGACAGCTAACTTACAAGTACCCTACCTGCATATTTAGTTATTCAATATATGCTTCCTGTCAAAACTAAAATTCTTCGTATGTAATCATATTCTCTCGTCCTTGCATATTTCACAGATTCCTATTACCTTAAATCTACTGAAAATGACTTTTTAACAAACTTGAGAGGCTATTAAACTTGTTTATTTGTTTTGTGTCCTAGCTCCCCAAATTATATTTCCAAATTTCTAACTAAACTCAAGTTCCTACAACTTCGTAGGAGTTCACATAGTATGTCTTCTGTATAATATCGTATTTAATCACTTTTCAGCAAACGTTACGTAACTTAAAACGTCCTTGAAGGTATCGATGACGTGGTACTTTCTTCTATACTAATACTCATTGTCATCCTAATGATCAAAATGATCAAAGAAAATGTGATTGAGAAGTGTTTTAAAGGGCTAACCACTTTAAATCATTTTCGTCGTTCCAAGGAATAATTTTATATAATGTATGTACGTGTCCTTTTTTGGATATTAATAATTTGGGAGTTTTTATTGAAAATATAAAATTATTTTCAAGTATGAAATTAAAATTTTGTCTCTGAGCCTTAGTGACACCTATATAATTCCATGAGATGAGATTCATGTTTATGTATGTTTGTTGTATGTATTATTGTATTAAATATTAAGTTAAAAACATCTTTAAAGATATTTTTGTATGTGAACCACGTGATAAAACATGGTGATGTTGTTTGCTGTTGTTTTATTAAATCTAAAAAAAAAAAACAAAATGAAAATATTTACATTGTAATCTCTATATTATATGAAGACATTCGTCTTAATATCATTTCCATATTATTTCGATTGAAATGTCAATTCACTTTTATAACTCGATTTAAATTTTCAGTGTATTATTCGTTGTTCATTAACTCATTCTTCTGTTAAATCGACACCAAAACTGTCGCCGTTCACTCATTCGACGCTGTCATTCGCACAATGTGAAGGCACCATTAATTATGTTGGAAAATGCCTTGTGCGCTTATGTTCAGTGAGTTGTAATTGTTTGTGATATTTTGACTTTCGTATCACATTCGCTGAGTTGTGTTGACATCAAAGATCACTTCGAAATTGTTTTGAGTTTCACTGTCATTGAGTTTATAATATTTTCGTTACTTGCGAATTCGTCTTTGTAATTGTATGCATTTCTCTTAGAAGTTTTCGATCTGAATCTAACATTAGTCGTTAAAGGAATGTTATAAAATTTTAAAGAGTCTTATTTTTAAAAAATTAAAAGACAGATTACACTATAACAGATTTATTCGTGCCGCTTTGAAACTATTCATTTCAGAACATAATAATAATATTAAGTATATATACAGTGATATAAATAGACTCAGACAACTGACGATATAAACGTTCATTGATTTATATTATGGCTATAAATCTTTCTTGATCGTTTAGTAACTATGCTATCTGATTTTTTTTTACGTACAGCTGGGCCTGATCTTTGCCAATCAAATCATTTTATTTTGTCAAGAAAAATATCTAATTCCCCTCGTTAAAGAGATGATATCCTCCTTCGTGGTTCCTTGTCACTTTATTATACACTTATTATTAAGAATGTTTGGTTGGTTTTAAAATATTTTTAATCATTTAGTTTTAAAATGGTTTTAAATATGGACAATTGATCAAGCAAATATGTGATGATACTGTCTAAATCAATACGATCTTTTAGTAAAGGGTTAAGCAAATCGCAAAAAAACATATTAAAATAAAACGGATAAGTACAGGAGAAGTTAACAGTAAACAAAATATACGTCAATCGCGTAATTTTATTTGAGTTCACACAAAGTAAATCTATTGAGTCTGTGATGTAAGTAATATTGATGATAAGTGGTTATGAACATGCTTCGTATGATTATTATTAATGAACTCATCTAGTATCAATACAAAGCCAGTCACTAAAACGGAAATCCAATAGGCGATTAATTCAATAATATTATATTATAGCTTAAGTGACGTCATGGAGGCACGTCTGACCATAAATTTAATACAAGAGCGAGTAACCGTTGCTTACATTGTCGACATTAATAATCAACCAATCAATCTATCAATCATATCATTGACTTAGAAACCTGGTCAACGATTACAAAACAGTAAAAATAGGCAAATAATTTATTTCATATTAAGCTAACAAAACATGGTTTACCTTACTTTGCTATTATTGACCTCTTTGCTACGGGCAATATTGTGTTACTGAAATGAGTCTTTTTCTCGATACATAATCATGATAATAAGATTAGGAAGAACAGAGAAAGGAAATTTCACATGAAACATAATCTATTAATAAATACTTCTTGAAAATGTCCGTAATGTCCGTATATTTTACCAAATAACCTTTGTATATTATTTTTATTCCTTGAAACACTAATAGATGTATAAAAGTTCTTGTGATAGCGGCTTTCCTGTCTTATTAATCGAGAACACGAGTATAAGTCACATCGATATAAGTCATAATTTTTTCAACCTTTATCCAAGTTACGCTTACCTCAAAGAAAATGTACATTTCCTTTATAGTGTATATTTTAACATGTTATATATGAGATAAAAAATTCTATGCTTTATGGCATAGTTGAGATTCTACATAATCGGTGATTCATAATTACCTTTGAATACAATTATTTATTAGCTTCCAAAACTAAATAATGTACATGCATGTAGCATAACTTATGAATAATATTACAATGTGTGTGTACTTATTCTATGAGCACGAGCGCCTGTTTCATCCTACTCGGCCGAGCCTGCGTCTCAGACGCTGGTCTCTTCCGATGACGTAATGCAATTATACGAATATACAGTGACATGCTAACATGTATGTACCAATATACCTATATCTTAGCGTATAAAAGTGTATTATATATAAACCGCACTGAAATTTGTTGTGTAGTTTATAATATCTAAGCCCAGAGCGACTGTTAACTACTACATAGAGTGATATTTTTTACGTAATTATTATGTAAATGCCCTAACGGTCCTCCCAAGTTAGAGTTCTGTACTGAATCAGTGAGCAGTAAAAGTTATTGAATTGTTTATTTTGAACAGCGTCTCTAGGATAGGATTCGCCTGATCTCATTATTCCAAGAGGAGATTGTGCCTAAATGTAATTTTATTGGAAATATCTATACTTATAATAAATCTGTAGGGATGTCAATTCTGTACATGAAATATTTTTCCAAAATAACTGCCAGGGGGTGATCAGGGGTCGATACTGATGCCAAAAATGCAATCAATAAAATTTTTGTCTGTCTGTCCGTATAACCGTTATAGAAACAAAAACCGCTCGACGGATTTTAACGAAACTTGGTACAATTATTTTTCATACTCCTGAGCTGGTTATAGTGTACTTTTCATCACACTACAGTTAATAGGAGCTGAGTAGCGAAGGGAAATGTCGGGAAAACGGGAGAAATTACTCCATATTTTAAGCTTCCGTCGCGTGTACAACCTTAATGGTTAAAGCTACATAAAAGTTGTGTATTATAGAAATGTTCTCCTTAAAATTATATAAAAAATATCACATGACAGCCTTTGCCTATCTTTTATGGTTGACTCACAATAACACCTGTCAATCCCAATAGCTTAGTAGTTCGAAGCTTTCTGATTATATTTGTCTACTCCTGCGTTTATAACACTCTCAATCATCCCAAATTAAAAAAGTTAACTATTCCATAAAAAAGAAGCATAGAAATCGGTATAGAAACACCAAAGTTATACATGAAATACGCTAATAATAAAGCTATCGCACGTGAATAATAAATCTATACTACTATATAAATCTCTAGAGTCTGCCTGTACACTTATTTTTGTCGTAATTCGTCATAAGTATTCTTTTTATGATTGACTGACATAATTATTACCATTTTTGACATTTTGTCTGTCTGTATGTTCTGCTACAACTCGAGAACAGATGCACCGATCTTTATAAAAATTGGTATACAGGAAAAACATGTGCTTGCGCAAATGATAGGCTATCTATATACAAAAGTAGATGTGTTTGTATGTGTATCATCGATAAACTCAGAAACTGTTTGATCGATTATTAAGATTAAATGAATAAAGAGATTATGCTATCCCCATTGATGTAACTCGCCACCAAGTAGCGCTGCGATATAAATATATCTACACCTTTCAACCGATTGTCATGAAAATGAGTACGTACAAGTATTTTGTCACGGAGAAAGTGACTATTTCATCCGTATCATTAAAAGTAACCAACAGATGGTCCTTGCGACTATTACGATGCATTTATATGTCGATCAACCGATAAGTATAAAATATGAAATAAAAAATAAAAATCATTGATCATCATTGAATAAAATAATTTATATAAATAGAAACTACCATGACATTGAAGAAACAAAAGATCGGAACATCAACAATATATGCGCAGCGTCATCCAAAAGATCTACGGAAACAACATACCAACAAGAAATACGTTTAGAAACAAATATAATCCGAATTTCTACTTTGAAAGTTGCCAAAACAGTTAGTCAACGTAATGATCAAGTTCCAGATCTTCGAACAAGAATCTTTATCAAGAGATACTGAAAAACCTGACGAGCGAGCCCAACGACTGGACGATCAACGATTAAAATAGACTAAGTCAAGAACTAGAACCAATCTCAATAAATCCCGTTGTCATGCTATGATGTTTAAAATAAACTGTTGATATAGTGCTACTCCACTGACAAAATGTATTTACCACAACTGGTTGAACCACCAGAACCTCTTCTTATCTATGTTACGGGAACTACTGAGGAGTCTGAATATTTCCTTCGACATATTAGAAATTACAATTCTTGCTTTGAAATGACATCATTCGGAGCAACAAATATTGTACAGTACAATAATTTCGCGTCTACGTTTAAAGTGTATCATATGATTGGTTCACTTCTTTCAGTATCTAAATAAAATCCAGTTTCTGGACATTTATTCCATGGACAACGTAGAAAAAGATTGATCTTCGATGCATGTTCATTACCACAACTAATCGAGAAATAATCGCTAAATTTAGGATTATGCCTAAAACTGCTCTAGAAAGTGAAAAAACAAATGATTCAAAGTAATTATCAATGCAGATAGAACGCAGAGCATAAAAGGCGTATTAAAGCTTCCATAGCTCCTGAAGTCACAGCTGTAATTGTCGGTACAGAAATTACAAAAAGAGGTATTGTTATCACTAAGCGACACAAAAACAATCAAGGTGTCGCTGAAACTATTACGATTATCCAATTATGTTTATGCTAGCAGAAGATGGATATCATCTTGGACGGTATCAAAATAATCTCACGACAGGCTCTGTGACATCGAAGAGTCAATTGTATGAATTTTTATGCGTATCGTATAATGATTAGAGATCATTAATCTAACCATATTCTGAAGTATCGAATGTTATGTGTAACTGTTTTAACAATTCATTGTTGACATGTACGTTGTGGTCGAGAACGAACGATTAAACTACATTCGATGCAACCAATCAAAACTTCGAGCCAAGGAGTACATTTATTTACGAGATACATACAGATGACAAGGTTGTAAATGTAATAACATCAATATTTGATAGAACTGAATAAAAGTGGACGTTTTGGTGTGATACAAACTTTTAAAGACTATAGAATTAATTATAATTAAAATTTTCATCGTACCAACTCAACATCGAGATTACACCAACAATAACATACTCATAAATCATATCTGTTTCCGGATTAAAAAAAAGAAGATGTGATCTTGATAAATAAGTTTATGGGTGTTATGACCAATCTGCAGCCTATCGAGAACGTCATTGAAAAATATTAAATGAAATAATTTTTAAGTATTTAATTAGATCTCGCATGTTTCTTGATTATTTGTACATTGTAAGTCATTACAAAATGAAAAATTTAAAATGTATTTTTCTACGACTGCCCAGCGAAGCGGGCGGGTATAGCTAGTTAATAAATAAAATGATAACATCTGTTTGACAAAAATTCTGTCCTCTATATCTCCTACCTAGGACCAGTGGCGGATTTACCAATAGACTAAGTAGGCTGGAGTATAGACCGACAGATTTAGAAGGGCGGCAAATTTAGCCCAAGTTTGTAATATTATTTTACAGAAATAAAAAATAAAAAAAACTTATAATTATATGTATACACATTACGTCCGTAATCCGTATACTCGTCACTACATAGCCGGTTGGAAAACTAATCTAGTAACTGACTGAAATATGACCTAGTTTATAATCATACTAATAACAAGAAAAAATCGATGTAATGATAGAACACAAATCATAAATGTTGCAATAAAAAAAGTAGGGTCGGCAAAAACTGAATAGCCTACTAGCCTACTAGCGGCAGATTTGTAAATCCGCCACTGCCTAGGACCTAAGATTAGTCGGTAGGAGAACATTTAATTTGTTTTTAAAATTATTTACTGACTTTGTTTTCCTTATTAAGTTTTCTTTTAGAAGCTTAACGTTAATTATTTCTTCGTGAGTCGAACGCGAGGTAAAGGGAATCAAAGTTCAACTTTGTTGAGAGCACGTGTCGACTTAGTGAAGAAGTGTTGTAAAGTTACAGATGTTACGCACAAACAAATGAACAAAAGTTGTTTAGAATGATTTTGCTTAAATTAGAACCACTAAGTACCCAGCTTTCTTAGGATAAGTCTGGTTTTTAGTGTGTTTGATTGAGATTATGTGTTATTGTAGTATTATTTATGTTTTATAAGTAACGGTTTTATAATAATTGAGTTGAATTTTGAAAATCTTGAATATTGTACCTATGTGTTTTTATATACATAATTGAGTATGTTTCAAATCGAAAAACAAATATATTTAATTACTTCTATAAAGTATATATATTAGTTTTATAAAGTACTACTATGTGGCATCAACACATAGGTGTCAATAAAAACCAGGTTCCAAAACTCGTGCAAGATTAACTAACATTACACGATTACGGAAGATGCAAAAGTGCAATTATACTCAAACTCAAATTCCTTTATTCCATATAGAAGCATTACACTTACTTATTGATTGTCAAATAAACACTACCACCGGTTCGGAAAAAGGAACACCCTGACCTGAGAAGAACCGGCGAAAGAAACTCAGCGGGTCTTTTTTTTGTTATTATTTTTGTCAAATTAATAAGATACATAGTAGTATATGATTAGAAATAGCCAGGATATACATAGAACTAACATAAGAAATCTAGAGGACGAATTGATACACAATTTATTGAAAAGAAATACTGAACTACTATGTTGGTCCGTGTTGATCGATAAAACTATCAACAATGTCAACACTATAAGAAAAATAACAATAATTATAACAAGCATTTACTTTTGGAGTTAAAGAAATCGAATAATTCTTAGTAACCCATTCCATATGACGTTGCTGAAATAATTTGTGCCCTGCTAGCCTAGATAGCTTATGAATGGATATCGATTGACGAGTTCGTTTGTGCAAAACATACAAAATGTATATGAAAGACAATTACGAATAAATATCAAAATTTTGCGATATGAATCGAACATTCATAGAATAAAGAAATTGATCCACCAATCGAATACAGTTATTTGAGCGTGCTGTCCTTGTAGCATTACTAAGTACTATTGAAAGTTATTTAGAGTCTAAAGAAATAAATTATCAATCTATATTATGTTAAAATTATTGTTATGTATTTAAATTTCGATTTTGTTTGAAAATATGAACGACAATAAGCCTATTGTTTTGAATTTTAATTTGGATAATCGTCATTAATTAATACAAAAAACAGAGCATAATAATTATAATATATCTGATTAAAATGTGATAATTTCATTTATATAGTGTAGGATTATATGAAAACTTTATAAAAGCGCACAGACCGGAAACAAAATAAACATATAAAACAGTTATTGTATTATTTACGCTGCACGCACTGTCGAGTGACAGTTGTTTGCGGTGCACTGTGAATGACGACTGTTTGTACGTTCATTTGTTTGAAACTTTCATGGATTTATTGCTGTCATTATACAACTTGATGTTGAATGTCTTTGATATTATTTTCAGTAATATAATATATCTTTACATAAAACGGCAAACAGCAAACGGTAATTTCAATAGCTTTTTCTGTTCTGTTTGTCAAAAGGTGATAGCTATACTAACGTAGCAAACTTTATGTGTTATCAATAAATAAATTTATTCTTTAAAATAAAAAAATGTAAATTGTTCAAAATATATGATTACGATTTGATTGATCAATGTGCAAAAATAATTTGTATAAATAGGCATATCGAAATACGCCTATGAAAGTATGTATGCAATATTTAATAAATAAAAATTTTAACAAAAAGAAAAACCGACTTCAAACAAAACACTATTTTAAAACAAATGAATATGCACGAAAAAGTAATAAAAATAATTGCGTATTCAACATATTTTTTAGAGTCTTCCTAAGTTAAATGAAATGAAAAATATTAGACTACTTAAAAGTCGATTAACGATTATATCATGTAGTTATAATTATTGGTATATTTGGAGCCGGTGTCAGCCACGGTGCCCTTGCCCCAACAATCAAAAGAAAGAAGCGATACGAGCCCCTTGATTGATCCAGTATATTATTGTATAAAAGGTAATTTGTAAAAAACATATTTGTTAAAGTATTCTCGTATTGTTTTTTGATAGATATACTGTAGGGTTTTATTGGCTCACCGACTCCAAATATAACAATAATTATAACTACATGATATAATCGTTAATCGACTTTTAAGTAGTCTAATATTTTTCATTTCATTTAACTTAGGAAGACTCTAAAAAATATGTTGAATACGCAATTATTTTTATTACTTTTTCGTGCATATTCATTTGTTTTAAAATAGTGTTTTGTTTGAAGTCGGTTTTTCTTTTTGTTAAATTTTTTATTTATTTTTTGATTTTAAGTGAAGCTGATGTTGACTAACTAATTTTTTTTAATATGGATAGATTAAGCGTTCCGTTTAAATGAGTCAGTAACTACTTCGAGGACAATTTCAAGGGAAACTTGCGAATAAAGCAAAAATAGACTTTCGAAAATGCGGATTTAATACGTCACGCGGCGTAAACTACAAGGATCGCTCGAAAGAGCTGTAATCGAACTAAGCAAAAAAACTATGAAAAAGACCAACTATATTTCGTACATCATATGACATCACATCACATACACAAAATTTGATTAAAGATAGTAAGAAATTCTGCCCCATATCGCACCCTAACTGCGAGCCGTATAGGTGTTCCATCACTACATAGTATAAAACAAAGTCGCTTTCTCTGTCCCTATATCTTTAAATCTACGCAACGAATTTTGATGCGGTTTTTTTTCAAAAGATAGTGTGATCCAAGGGGAAGGTTTGTGTATATAATACATGAACAATATAGTAAAGAAACACTGATAATTTTAGAAGTTTGCGATGTGATGTCGTAAATAAACAAATTCTGTAGTATATTTAGTATCAGTATTGCACCCGTGCGAAGCCGGGTTGGGTAGCTAGTTGATTATAATATTCGACTATGATAATTACATAAACATAACCACATTACGGAAGGTGACTCAAATATCCAAATAACCTATAAATAAAAGATTCGACTGAGTATCGCTAACGTGCTCCTCAGAATTGTTCCGTTCCCTTCCGTTCCGTTACTTTGTCATGGATCCTGTGCTCAGAACCTTACCAAACTTTCACCAAATTACCCTTGAAGTATATATTTTATAATAAAAAACGAATTATCAAAATTGGTTAACGTGATTTTCAGTTATTCACCTATTTGTCGCGCATATACATAATGCAAATTTAAGACTTATGTCGTTTTCATATGGATACCATCATCGGAAAAAAAAAAAAAAAAAATGGGACCCCACGGGAAGCACCACCTTTCAAACAAAAAAAAAATATCAAAATCGGTCCACCCAGTGAAAAGTCATGAGGTAACAAACATAAAAAAAAAATACAGACGAATTGATAACCTCCTCCTTTTGGAAGTCGGTTGAAAAAAGGTAATAAATTTGTAATACTTCTCGAACTTTATGTACCAATGTCAAATTAAAAACCTTATAAAGGAACAAAATGTTTTAATTTTTAATAGGAGTTAGAACTATAAGCAAGTTATTAATTTACTTAAATGAAACGAAATAACTTTTTAGCATCTAGTAAAGTTTTATTGCTTTGCTCAGTTTTATTTTATTCGTTTTTACTTCACACGATTCCGTTTCGTATCTTCTTTTATCCTATGATATTATTTTTTAAAATACGTTACAAAACATTTCGAAAGATAATAATTATTATAAATATATATACTACTGTAAGTCTTATGTAACACGCTGTGTTGATATTTTTTTCAACTTCCGTTCTAACGTCCTTATATGCTAGAAATGTACCAGTGATATTAGTAGTTGTTTTTTTTTTTACTTTTAAGGCCTAATCCTTCCTTAGTGGTTGTGTACTCAATAAAACGTTTCAACTCACTAAATTTCAAGGGCCTAACTATAATAACGAGTTGTCAATGCGTGTTCTTAATGTTTAAGATGAAAATGAATCAGTCAGGATATATTACATAAGATAAGTTTATTATAAACTATATCTCTTTTCTACCATACTATATAAGTATATATAGTATGATAGACAAAGAGACAACATTCAGAAAATTGAACATAACTTTTCTTACGTAACTTAATTATTATTTTCGTTTATTATTTGAAATTCTAATGGTCGTCAAATATACGATGTAAAGACTTTATACATATATTCTTTAACTTATAAAAATCATACGTGTTTTTTAATGAAAGTCACATACCGTACGAAAAAGTTTAGATTCGTACGAAATAAATCACATTATTTGTGAATCTCAACTGAACAAAAAGTTTTGATTTATCGCCGGATGGTCTTCTCTCGTAAACAAGCTACTAACATGTTTTTGCCAACTATTTCCGAGCTAATTTGGAAGCCACTTCATGTTTTAAATTCAGTTTTCATTATGGAAGTACTGGAATAACTAGTTTTTTTTAACGAAATTATTCCGTTAACTAGAATAACGTCAGTTTTACAGAAATGAGAATAATAGTCGGAAAAAGAAGCAAAGCAGAGAAAGAATATTACTTTTATTCTGAGAAAAAAGATAGCTAAACTTTTATTCAAGCAAAGAACTAAACAATGAGTAATTAATAAATTACTCAGTAAGGTTCTTAATGAAATTACATTTTTGTATTGATTCGATTATAGGAGTTTATTTATATTTAATCTTAAATATTTTATTACACATGATCGTATGCTATATTTAATTATTAGTATATTTTTTAAATTCGATGGTACGAATGTATCATATATACACCAATGTGTATGACCACTAACCTTACTAACAAAGATGTCATGTCCCCTGTGCTTGGGTAGCCATCTACCCAAGAGCTCGCACAAAGCCCTACCTCCAAGTAAACTAGTGAATGGGCTTAGAATTTTTCTTAGAAGCCAAGATGTGTAGTCGGGAGAATAATATAAATTTCTTGGATGCTCTCCGTATTTTATCAGAAAAGGAACATAGAGTTTTCAACTGATTTTTTTGTGTTTATCACTTAAACGTGATTAGTTGAAAATGAAAGTATTGTAAGGTGAACTGTACACGTTGGCTAAAATTCTGACATACTTATTATATCTACCAATCCATATCGCGGCACCGTGTCAGCTTGAGCACTCGTGATTAAGCTATCTATGGGATAATTTTGACATTGTTACTGTTTTCTTGAGAATATTAATGAGCTAAGAGAGGGAGTTAGAATTCTTTGAAACTTAACCCTTAAGTTGGGTTAAAAATGTTTTAATTAAAATTCGTAATGACGTCCGTTCCTCGGGTTAAACTTACTTTGATGGCTGTTTCAATGGCGATCATTTGTATTACTTTAATCGTTACAATTGCCTTATTCCGCTAAATTATAACAGATTCTATCTTTTGCAATTAAATTTACAAAGAATGATTTATATCGGAAATCTTTTAAACGGATGTAGTAGATGGGTTACAATTTTAAATATGAAAGAAACAAGGTAGACTGTTATTATTTATTTTAGCTAATGGTTTTCTAGATTTGTAATGACGTCAACATATGGAAAAAGGTTTACATTTAAAAGCTTTTCGCTATGGAAAATGGTTTGTAAGAATAATTACTACATTAAACTGTGTGAATACTCGACGTGCTAGCATAACATTTATTTCTTTCAGGTCTTGTCAGTGCTTTGTTTGAGATAATAGGTTCAGAGAAAATATATATCATCCCGACGTAATAAATATTCAAAAATGTTGATCATCATTTAAATATGATTAGAAACTTTTAAAACTGTAAATACTTCATTAAGCTTGTTTTAATAATCTATTTATGTACGTATAAATACATTTATTTATTATCTTGATCTTTTATGGCTTCCTTTCATTCTTATTTGCGACTGTCACATTGGTCCCAACGGCATATGAGATAATAAAGTACCAGTTGAACTTGTGGTTACTACAAGCAGAAATAAACAAGGAGGTTATTGTTACATTTTTATTGATTATTTGTAATCAGTATATACAGACAATAAATCAACTCATTAATACATGGAATATGATTGAAAATACTACAGAGTATATAAAAATTTAAACAGCATAAGCTACTTTTTCATCTGTATGTTTGCAGCTATAAAAATGGAAATACAGTTTGCATTAATTTATTCCCCCAATATTTAAATAGTGTGTTTTTTTTTCCAATTTCAATCATTGGATTTGGGTCACGCTATAAACTGTTATGTTATGTTTTAGAACTTTGTCACGTGGTTAATACTTATTATTCGGATATAAGTTAATAACGGATTTCTTAGATAGATTGGTTGATTAGTGAACTTATGGATGAGAAAGAGGAGGCTTCGTTGGTAATTATTAGAAAAAAAAAATATACTTGGCTAGGTTGATTGGTATATTGATAAAGCATTACTTTTTGTATAGATCATTCATATCATTATTCATTCACATTACACATTCATTCATATATATATATTATAAGATTTAAGTTATTCGCAAGAGCTGAGATGGGATGCTGAGATGATAGAAATTCTGCCACATGTGTATTCCACCAACCCGCATTTGAACAGCGTGGTGGAATATGTTCCAAACCTTCTCCTCAAAGGGAGAGGAGGCCTTTAGCCCAGCAGTGGGAATGTACAGGCTGTTGTTGTTAGTTATTCGCAGGACATATTATTTTGCCAATGTTACCTACGATGGAGGATACATGAATGAGCTCGGTGGGGTTCCAACAAACACAATTAAGTTCATTTAAAATAGAGAGTATATTATTATATAAGTTTTTTGCTATCCTTCCACCTACTAACTTATCATTAAAGTAATATGTCACATATTGTAGACTTAATTTTAATCCTCATGTTATTGCAATTTAAGACTCGCAAAAGTCAAATTGACGAAGATTATATTACTCGAGTCGTAAAAGCAATATAAGATTTATTTTAACTTTCTATTGGGAGTGAAACATTTCCTACTATAAATTACAACTGAGTCTCACATAACGTAATGAAGTAGCAACTGTACCCCATACACCTACAGTTTAAATTAATTAACTCGTGCCAAGGTTTCGTTTTATTCTTCCCGAGAAATAATGATAAAGTCTATTCATTAGCTGCTTGGCAACGCCCTACTTTATGAGGGTTAACTTGTATGTATAAAATGATATGTTCCTATTTGTATTCCTTGTACAGGGGTTAAGTGAATAAAAATAGAGTTGGATTATAAGCTATTTTTCAGCAGATTTTTACTGGATGGTGTTTATTCTAATAAATAATCATTATTATGTCTCATGAATATCCTACAGCTGTATTGGCGGTTCGGCTAATGGGTCGATGACAAATGGTCACCAAAGCAAATTGATAATGATACTGTAAGAAATATTTACTATTCCTTACATCGTCAATGAGCCAGCAACCTTAGGAATTAAGATGTTATATCCCTTCTTTCTGGAGTTCAATCGTTTCACTGACCCTTCAAACCGAAAAATAACCATGCTGAAAAATACGAGTACTATTTGGCGCTAGATTATCTGATAGGTGTGAGGTACGTACACGAGCTTGCACAAATCTTACCAGTTTCTATTAAGAAAGATATATTTTTCTTTGAATTGAATCAAAATGACTCAATTTTTTTTTCATCCTCGTGCAGATTTCTTAACACAATTAAACTTGATAACGTGGTAATTTCTGCCTTAGTTTTAATTTCGTGTTAAAAACAAAACAGTACGAATGCTTTGTCTTTTTTATTGTGAAGGTCGTGGAAGTACCTAAATATAAAAACTTCAAATAGACAGTTCATCAATTTTTTAATAATAATAGCGCAAAAAAATATGTATCTATGATATCATACGGCTGATCTTTACAATTAAATTTACTTCATACTAAGTGTGCGTCTTTAGTGAAGGCGTATCGCGTACATGGAATATACCGCTCACTCACAGAACTAATTAATAACGATTGGCGCTCCCCTCCTCGCTGAATTATCAGCGTACTATAATAATTATTAATATAGTAATTATTATTATTCGAGAGTGATCACCGCATTGACACGATGTCTTATTGTGCGTAAGATGTGAGTTTGCAGTATTTTTTATAATGAAATTGTCAGTAAACAAATCTTTATTATCATCATTATCATTACATAGTATAAAACAAAGTTGCTTAGATCTATCTGTCAATATGATCCTTTTACAACATATAATTTAAATGAAAATTTACAAAGACATTACAAATTTAAACGCAGGGAAATAGCAATTTGTATTGTCTAATGACAAAAAACTTGTAACCGTTCCCAACGTTCGTAACTCATAGTATGTTTGGTATCAGCATTGCATCCGTGCGAAGGGTCGCTTGTAACTAATAATGAAATTGTTTGACTCGAATCGTTCGCGTTCGCACACAGTCCCAGCAAGGTAAAGTAATATGCCGAGTATTTGTTACGCACGCCGCGTGTTTCGCGTTTTGCGGTACGCCGTCACTCAGAACACACACTAAGAACAGCGCAGAGTGATGTGTGTATAAAGTAGGCGTTAATTCGACAAAGAGCAATAATGCTGATAATAAACAATCATAAGATTGATAAAAAATATATAGCATATTTCGTTGATCATAATTTAATATTATGATTGTAATTTTCTGTTTATTTTAAATTATTAATTGGTGGTTTTGTGCGAATCGTCTAGGTACCACCACCAGCCTTTATTTACTAAGCTCAAACAGACACCTAACCGATCAAGTATTGTTGTGTTCTGATTGAGGGGCTTGAGTCCAGGTAACAGGTAAGTTCCCGAGACGGCATTGGTAATGAAAGAAATGCTGGCTACCTCTTACACTCCCATTCACTTTGGTTAATGGTGACCATCAGTTGGCCGATTTCAAACAAAACACCCATATTACACTTAATAAATACTCACCTCTCAAAAAATAAAAACAGTACAGTATGTTTTGCTGATTATTATTATAAATATTATAAGTTCCATCACCAAACATTGAGGGATATAATGATTCATTAAATTGAATTGAAGCTTAGAATTCAAAGTTCCTGCCATTGATTTTGTGTTTCGAGCCTTGAATCTTACATAATAGTATTATGATATTTAGGATTACAAATGTCAACATAACGGCTTAAATATAAAAGATATATCGGAACTAAATAAACTAAATACGATAATATTTTTACGTATTTCGAAATGGCTTCCTAATTTGTCGCTCTAGATGAAGCGGGTAAAAAACATGTAGTAGCATGTTTACGAAAGCCGCCATCCGGTGATAAGTCACAACTTGTTGTTGTTTCCTCCGGCTGTGGAAATCGCCACATTCGGTAAAGTGCCGCTAACTTTGCCCATATGAACTAGTTTTAGTCAACTTTTACAACTCCTGCCCTTATATCATCAACTTCGACAACGTTCCTTAAATATTATGTGCATTATTAGGTTTGGAACGTTTTTTCTACTTGAATAATTTTATGTAAGCAATTTTTTAGATACATGGATATCATGCAGTTATTATACTATGAACTTTTGTTGTCTTCTGATTTATGACGCCTAATCTCATTGACGCTGCTTCGACCTACATATAAAGGATGCATCAGGAAAATATGATGCTATAGGAGTATTCTCACATCTACATATGTTAAAATCTGTTTATGTAAAATAAAAGATGCTTTCATCTGCGTAATCCTAGTTTTAGCGTAGGGCATTCCACATGTATCAATTATAGGTCCACTTATATTTTTGTTATGTATTGATGACTAATTGCATTTAATTAAAATTAAATTTAAGCAATACGTTATTATTGATAAAAAGTTAGTTTATACCATATTATCTATCTGAATGCTAATAAAACCTAATAATAATAATAATATTATGAACTCTCTTATATAACAATATGAACTCGTATGCTTTAAGGTGCAGAGGTAATTTGGATTCGTGATTAAGTATTATTAATAAATGTTACTTATTGTGTTATTTTATTGTATCCTGTTATACTACAGTCGGTAGTATAGTATATTTATCATGCCACACTGTATAAATATTATTACAGAATTGTGTCCTAATTTGATATTACAGCACTTTAAAAATTGTACATGATATATTCCAAGCAGCAATTATTGTGAGTTCACTCATACTGCAAAAAAACAAATCCACTCTGTCTGCTATCGCATTCAGAGTACGTAACGTGCGCATCAGTGGTGCTTCCTTGAACAACGTGGTTCGCTCAAGGAAGGGAAATAAATCGATCATATCAGATGTTTTTTTTTTATGGTTTAGGTTGGTGGACGAGCCTATGGGCCAACTGATGGGAAGTGCTCACCATCACCCATAAACAATGAAGCTGTAAGAAATATTAACTATTCCTTGCATAGTAAATTTGCCAACAACCTTGGGACATAAGATGTTGTCCTTTATGCCTGTAGTTACATTGGCTCACTCACCCTTCAAACCGGAACACAACAATACTGAGTGTTGCTATTTGGTGGTAGAATAACTGACCAGTGGGTGGTAACTACCCAGACGGGCTTACATAAAGCCCTACCACCAAGTAAGTTGCTGGTAAGTACTTGTAATTCATTCATCTTTATTTAAGAATTATATTGTAAGAATTTTGCTTTAGATTTACTTTGTTAAATAAATAAGGATACCACTTTTGTTGCCGATTGAAACTTAAATTTAAATAACAAAACATCATGTAAAATTATATGTTTTATTTGAAATAGGAAGAACTATAATTTTAATTAAATATACTATTTTATATATGCCGAATTTTGTAACTGAAGATTCTACAGTATACTTGTATATATATGTATTTTATTGGTTATATATTAAACTACGAGTATCTCATGAAAGCGAATCGATTAGCCATTACGAAACTAAATTCATAAGTCGCTATACATTTACTGAAAAAATCAAAGATGTAGGTACTTAACTTCGAGATGCATCCAATATGCTGACATAATACTGGTTTAAAAATCGTTGTATATTCTGTTTTATCTAGGTTACGTAAACTACATTATATTTAAAATTCGCTCCGTGAGCGTGAAATTTTCTAAGTCATGCGCAAGTATGTTAATTAGATTCTTCAGGTAATAAAACCTCGACGACACCTCCAAGTAAATTTGATACTTTTTGCACTATAATGACTTCGTTATTTGAATAAAAAACTACATCTAAATATCCTATATCTACTTCGAATGTTATAAATTCTTTAATTGTAATTATAACAATAGTTTATTATACCATAAAAATAACAAAAATAAGTGGTAAATACAATAGGCTATACATATTTCAAATTGAAAAAACGGGCATAAGTTATTTTCTTTGTAAACAATAGCGCGTAGTTCAGTTTGAACATATAACGAAATATAGTAAAAAAGTCTGTTAATAAAAAATATTTATTCTGTACAGTTATTATTATTTTATCTCATGACATATTTATATGTTATGTGATGATTATAAATTATAGACATTTCTTGCAAATAAGAAAACATGACAAAAAAATAATGTTATAACCTTTGAGACCTGAGTCTTCAGAGATTGGTTACAGTTTTAAGGAAGGGTAGGTTAAATTTTATTTCATGTCGAAAGAGGTCTACCAAAAAGTTTTCTATTTCATTTTCTCACGCTGTTTGCTTTAATTGAATCCGTGACTACTATTTAAGTCCATAGTAATTGACTTAAAAAGTGTAACTGAATATATTTGGCTACATTTGTTGTTGTTATTGTATTTTCTTTACCAAGATATTTTTTATTTCCCCAGCTGTGGAATATGTTTACTCTTTTATTATAAGTAAAGTAACAGCCCGTAAATTACCCACTGATGGACTGGCTGCAAGGCCTCCTCTCCCATTAAGGAGAGGGCTTAGAACATATTCCACCACCACACTGTTCCAATGCGGCTTGGTGGAATGCACATGGGGCAGAATTTCGATGAAATTAGACACATGCAAGTTTCCTCACGATGTTTTCCTTCACCACCGAGCACGAGATGAATTATAAATACAAATTAAGCACATATGTAAAGTGGTGCTTGCCTGTGTTTGAACCCATAATCATCGGTTAATATGCACGCGTTCCATCTCGGCTTGGCCTTTTACAAGAGCAAAAAATAATTATTTTTCATATATAATATGTCAAGATATCTAAGAAACTTGTTGATCATTTTCCGTGTAATTACTCATGCTAACTTATTTCTTTGAACTTTACAGTGTAAATAAATGAAATAGAGTGAAGCTTCTTAATTACGTTACTCTTACTTCTAGTAGTTTACCTCTAACAGAGAAAAAACATTTAACATGTGGTTAATATAGTATTAATCAAAGTTCTTAATGTTTAATAATCAGTCGAAATATAAATTAGAGCAATTAAAGAACCAACACAGACTTTTTATGACAACCTTTTTATTCCATAGATTTTCTTATAGATAAATAGTCTACCTGACGGTAAGTGCTTACCAACTGATATTGTCACTAATTCATTTCTTATACCTCCTACCAACTGTGTGAGTTAATATATTATGTACTCAGTATACACTGGGTACATAATATATTAACCTAACAGTTAAATTGACTGTCACCATTCAAACTGAAATACAACAATTCTCAATGTAAGGAATATTTAGTGGTAGTACATTTGACAGCTGGGTGGTACCTATCCCGACGAACTTATAAAAACCATACTTTAACGTAAATTACTGGGGAGGCGTGTTGAAATTCTTAAAATATGCTCTACAGTAAAATACATTTTGCGGTCGTGTAACATGTACGAAGTTAGCACTTTGTAATTGTATCCTACTTTTACGTTGAAAATTGACTGTAATAAAACCGTATTATTATCTAATTTCGTTTGTTACGGAGAGCACACAGGCGTTATATTAACATGAATTTAAGCATAACAATATTGGATGTAATAATTATTATTATGTTAATTAAAATGAATTGTTTTTTCGTTAATGATAATTGATATTTTCGGAGGTGGATGCTAACCATATTAATTGTCATTTGAACAATGAATCATTTATTTGCTTATATACATATAGTAGAGACTAAAAATGATATATCTCTGAATAATACGTATTGCGAATATGATCAGAATTATCTTGAGCTTTTCTGATTGTATTATAAATATCCCAAGTATGTGAAAAGGCCTGTAAATGTCTCACACTTAGGATAAGGCATTTTCTATGATTATGGTTGATCTGGATTTTTAATCTCCCCCGTGAAAGATTTCTGTTTCTTTAAAGTTAAATAGTAATCATTAAACAGTGGCAAAACATAATATTTATATATTTTTGTTAAAAAAATACTTTTTGTAAATTTTTTTTAACTTAACTGTAACATAAATTAAAACCTTAATTACAAGCGTGCGTAGTTAGGACAGATAACTAGTATAGTCATATAAATATTAATCCGAATAGTACGTCATGACATTGTTAACTATTCGCTGCGGCTGATTAAATTTCAATGCATTGATGTAATAATCATAAGATACGAACCACAAAGGACTATTATATCCGCACGTATACATATGTTGAATTATTCACAACCTTAACTTTGACTACGTAGTGGCAAGATCATATAATGGATAAAATAATTGAATGTTAATTAAAAGTAGCAACATCAAATATGTATTCGATTTTTTTCACATTTTGATTCTTTGTTCTTTTAAGCAAGGGGTTCCTCCCTTGCTTAAAAGAATATATATTAATATTGAAGGCTTGTAGGTTATACATATATACGGCATATACGGTACCATAAATACCAAGTTCTTCTGAATAAGAGGCAGAAAAATTTAGATAATTATGAAAAATATTCCTTCGTTGACTTTTTTATATCATCTGATACAAGCGAAGACCTTTCATATTGATATATCGGTTGTCAATTATTCTAGTAACGCTATAATAGAAAAGTGATTTTTCCTGTCTTTTCCTCACGCCTCAAGCGATCGTCATTTTTGATTAGTTTTCGACAAAGTAAGGGTCACACTATGCTATGTATCTTGATTGATAAAGTGATACGTATTATATTTGAGCGAAACCTGGCATAGTTCTTATCTTTTATCTGCTTCGTTAATTAAGTTACTGCAAAATAAAGTCACAGATCCTGATGTCCTGTGTTGAAGGCCTTGGTGGAGCCAATATAAAATTACATATATTCGGTACAAAAATTGCAACCTAGGATTGGGAAGATGGAAGTATTTACGCTGAACTTTGACTCCTTCCATCGTGTTAAACTTTCCGTTCCAATTGATTATGCACACACTTATACACTGAAACTTGTCCTGCGTGGACTAGTTCCAGCTTGACTACAAAAGCTGTGGCCGAAAACGGTCAGGAGTATCCCAGTTATAATGTACAAGCGCTATGATGAATTTAATAACGCTCAAGCTATTAGTTTCACTTGTTACAGAGGTAGCAAGCAAACAAACAGAAAGAATTACATTCGCATTGATGATATTAATTTCATAAAATTAGCTGTAATCAAACAAGGTTGTCAGAACATTAAGGTAGATCTCAAACAGCTTTGTACGTATTTTTGTGTACACAAGCTATAAGCGCTGACTATAAATATTGCTTTTTCTTTCTTATATGAGTGAATAAAAAGGATAAGCTTTAAACAAAGCCCTTAAGTGTCGTTGGAGAAAATTTTAAGCAACAAAATTAGCATGAATAATACTACTAATCTGTTTACGGTTATGTTTTAGAGCAATGTACATGATATATCATATCAAAAAGCAAGTCTCAGGAGAAATTCTTAGTCAAACATATTAGAAATGTAGATAAAGTGTTGCCGTTGATAAGGATCTTTGTAGCCCGTTTAGTATAATTGGTCTGGATAGTGTTTTGCATTGTATTGTAATATGGAGTGCGAGACAACCAGTTTAATTGCAGGCACATTTACCTTAATCCAATAATTGCTAGTGCATTATGTAACTAATGGCTGACAAACCTTACTGTCTGTAGCTAAACGTGATAGCTGACCATTAGGTAAGCCTATTAAATGTATATATTTTTAAGGAATTACCAGACAGCAGGTAATTATATAATTCTTGATGATTACCGGGTATAGGAGTCCGAAGTTTCATATGATTGCCTGTTATTCTAAGGTCTGAGGTACAAAAATGTGGTATTTTTTTAACTATTACATATATACAAAATTTTTGATTTTGACTTTAAAAAGGTTGGCGTTATAAAAATATCAACTATTCCTTTTTGTTTGCGCTTTACTAATCATTGAAATCAGACTAAAGCATGACAAAGTATTCTGACATAGCTATATCTTCGTTGAAATAATATTGTGTAACTATTAACAATTTGTAATTTGTGTGTATTACCACTAATACCTCACATATAACTGTTACTGTTACGTAATACCGTTTAGAACAAGGAAGAACAGAATTGGTTTGAGTTGTCGAAATCCAAAAATTTCAATCAATAATATCTAGTTGTAGTATCATGATTTAGGGATTGGTTGGTTCATGCTTGTTTAATATCAACTTTTTATGAAAATTCATGATAATACGGTGTTTTGACCGTGAAGGACACATCAGACAACAGACAGACATAGTTACTTTCGCATTTATAATACTAGTATTTGTTGATTAGTTATACAAGCCAAATATATTATCATAAATTATGTATATTAACATCCTGCATTACCCGCCTTAATTCTTGAATATATTATATTGTATACATACATTAACTACATACAAAATCATAGTAAATTCTATAATGCGAAATATTGATATAAGGAAAGAAGTTAATTACGTCAACTTTGTTCTTTGAATTCAGGTGAAACTTGTATGTGAAGCAAAGATTTTCCTAGAATAGAATATTTATTTTAATCCGAACAAAATTAGTATCTTTTAATCCTTTTAGAATATTATGTACTTTTAATATAACATCTTTTTAAGGATTGACGGTATTATTACAATGAACTAGCTATTACGCGTAATTTCACTCGAGTACAGCTTAAGGGAGCTTTTATATTTTGTCGAGTCATACATAAATCAATAGGCTATTTAATGCAATTTATTTAATATCGGCTGGAATATCAATAATATATTCAATGTTTGAACAAACTCAGAATTGTCAGAATAGTGTAGATATAGATAATACTCTGAAACAAGATATTGGAATTATATCGTAGTTAATATGATACCTGTGCGCATTTGATACACAAATAATATTGATGAAACATGATACGTTGAACGCTTTTAATCTAACATAATTATTGCTCGAAAAGTAATATGAATAAAAAATTTAGTGGTTATTTTTAATGAGACTTTATTTAATGATAGATGAGTATTGCTCTGGGAAATGGAAATGGAATTTTCCGGAAAAAGTTAATAACAGTATTAACGTGTATTGTAGTAAAACTTGGTGAACGACCAAGATAAAAACTACTAACTACTACATGTACTTTTATTCTTATAATTATAATGTTATTCTTTTCAAAAATGGATATAATTTTAATGGAAAAAAATATTTCCCGGAACAACACAGCAGTTTTAGTCACTCGTAACAATGAATTTTGATCTTCTTTACAATACAAACTTAATAAAGTTACAGCCTTTGAAAATTGCTACAAAGTGAACTGTTTCGACGGTGGCTTACCGAAGATTTGTTACGGGTTTCTGTTATAAATCCAGCGATTTCGGGACCGCCCTACCACGCCCCTAGCTTACTGTTGAAGCGGAATTTAGCGGCATTGTACTATGTTATCGCTTAGGATAACCACACACGTTACATTAACTTACATTGTCTTAAGACAATAATTGAATACAACGAAATTAAACAAATAGCGAACTAGTATAAATATTGCTTAATTATTATTACAAGTGTTTGAGTTTTATTTTGACACAAAATTCAAAAAAAGAATAAGTGAAAAAGCTTACATTTAATTTATACCGCAATAAAAACTATTTTTGGCCGTAAATAACGACACATTCGTCAGAACATTTGGATAGCTATTTTTTTAAACGTGAAAGTGACAGATTCGTTAATCGTACTTATCCGTGAATGAAACCAGCTAGCGACGTTTGTTAAATAGTGAATTCGAAATGCTTATTTTAAATTAATTGGATTATGTATTTGTAAATAATACCTCTAAATATTGGTTTATACAATATGTTTAATTTATAATTGTGTATCAAAAAAAGAAAACATTTGATTAAAAATATAAGGAAATTTTATTTGTTTCAGTTTCAGACAGCCAATATATTAATGTCTTAAGACTTTTTGTCGTAGTTGTGTAAAAGGCCTTAGAGTTGTAGCGTATTTAGGGTAACTCTTGTACAACTTTATCGTTTAGTGATATATAAATTTGTTTAACGGTCCGCTGTCGAGGCACTTAATTCCATTGCTTAGTTGAATGCGCAGTGTGGGCTAGTAACGCCACGAGTAAAATTAACTATGTAAAATGTGCACAGAAAGCACTGACGATGCGATAATTTAGCTTAATAGTTACTTACCATTAAGGACTACAAATAACTTTAAGATGAAATTAATGATTACATTATTTTTGTAAATCATTATCATACAGCTGTACAGTTATAAATAACACAAGCATCACTAATATCAGGAATTAAAAAAAAATACTTAACCAATAATGACGATCAGGAATTCGCAATACATAGTTATTTGCTTGTCATTATAACGGTTATATGAGTCGATACTGTGTTAGTTGCATGAAAATAATTTGCCAGAAATATATAGTATATCGCCGGCCTGACGTCAGCTGGTTAGTTCTGCTGGTTCAAGCGCATGGTGACGTCAGTGACGTAACAACACAGTACAGCTTTTCAGAATAAATGCGTTTTTTTAAATTTTATTATCGATTGATATAAAAAAGTTACGGTTATAATAGATTTAAAGTATAATTACTTAAGTTAGTTCGTTTCAATGGCAGAAGGAGTAATCGACAATTTACAATGTCCGTTCGATTTGATAATAGCTCTGTCGTATTCTTGTTTTTAATCTATACAACTTTGCCTTTATTCAAAATATTTCCTGGATTATTTCCTGGATTATCTTCAATGATCCAATAGTCATTCTGACTTCATTCGAAATGCACGTTTTTACAGAAATATCTCTATATATACCAAAGGATATTTAAGACCTTAGGCAATCACGTCACGTCAATTCTAAGTCAGCTTTTTTCTATATTGTCTTTACACGTCCTGTCGTTGGAACAGACACACAGTTACTCAAAATGTGTTCGGTGTTGCAATATGATAGTTGGACAGATTCATCATGTATTCAGGAACAAACATCATTGTTCTTGACATATCATCAGTCATCGGTGTATCGGATCTCCCTCTGAGGAATTGTTTATGTGTTCAAACAAAAACTAAATGTCATGTGAACGTAACTATATTACATATTGTGATTTAAAACGAGTTGTAATAAATAAAAGCAGTATACTGTATAGTGTTCGACATTTATGTTTTTGAGTTATGTCTCGTTTTGTGTTTATTTTATCTGAATAACTAAAAACTAAATTGTTCCATTTCTATATTATTATATGTATATAACGTGGAAGATTTATTTGTTGTTAGAAAATTTAAACGACGCTTTGAGATGTTAGTGCCATTTGTTATAATTGAAATGTATTTTTTGTAAATACTTAATTATGTCAAAAGTTAAGTAGAAAATCTAAAACAAATATTTATAAAGAGTAAACGGTTATTGTTATTGTTGAATTTTGCGATTACGTGTCTTATTTCGAACATACACACGTATATTTTCGTATTAGGATTGAAAAAAGCCTAAGTTAACATCTTAAGAAAAATGTTAACTTAGGCTTTTTTCAATCCCGCCAGCGTAGTTATCGTCTACTAAAAATATATACCACCAAACGGCAATACTTAATATAGTTATGACCCGGTTTTAAGTGAGCGGCCCAATGTAGCTACAAGCACAAATATTATAATATATTAGTAGATAGAGGCGATAAAATTATGAGTGCCTATTGTTTTAATGTAACAAAGAATAAATTAAATTATTTATCTAAAAATATCTTCAAAACATTTATTATATAAATAATAATTAAAGAAACGCAAAATGCAGAGTAACAAATATTTTCCGGGAAGACCGCAGTTAATTGAATTTACGCATTTTGTTCTTATGTCGCTCTGTCAGCCATCGCGTTACGTCTTCTTGTAATTTTCTCTCGTAATAAAATTATTTTTTCAACGTAAATAACTTAAACGAATCCTTTATTATTTTATTTGCGTAAATAAAATGATGTGTTGATTGAATCTGAAGTTCGAATCCGTTTTATCAATAAATCAAACATTTAACTTTGACTTTGTGTTTGGAATATATTATAAAAAGTATTTTGAAATGACAATAATCATTTATTTTATTTTTGCTTTGCAGTATACAATACACTATTATATTTATATATTTTTGTTCGCGTGTTAGGGATTGATCGTTAGATATTAAGCATTAAAAGTCGCCTTTATCCTTTTTTTGTAATGCAATTTTATCAAATACGGTTTAGTGGTTCGATCCTAAAAAACTAACAGATACACAAAGAGATAGAGTTACCTTAATATAATAATGATATTACTAATATCAATAGACAATAGACAATAGACAAATAATACTAGTAACATAACACAGTGAAAAACATAAAAAAATTAGTTATTCAGTCCATTTCATTTGAAAGAATACGTTACAAAAAAATTGCATAGTTTAAGCGAACACGTATTTGGGTAATGTTTCCAAACCTACAACAGATCATGTACAGACAAAGACGACATAATGCTTCTAAATATAAATCATTTATAAAATCATGGAAAATAAGATTAAAAATGAAATATCGGATTTTATTTAAAAACGACAAAAATATTAATCGTTATGTTTGCTTCAATAATAATTAACTTCATAGAAACTGAATATTTGTTCACTATTTCAAATAAAAAATATGAACTACTTAAGTATAATATAATAGCTGATTGACAGAATACAAAAGAAATACAACCCTTGTACTTCATGGATAATCCATATCAAGAATTTGGAATGAAAATATTAGGTTTGAAGTAGATATAGACTCAAAGCTATAACAGTACTGAGTGTCGATTAAAACGTTCGTCTTAGTACAATTATATTGGAAAGCGACCAATTCCAGGCATTGAAGTTTGTGAGCCCTGACCAAATTCAGATAACAGTCACGTAACAGCTTTGTCATTTTCCTCTAGCTTAGTGCATACTTTATTTATTAAATTATACTGTGATATTGTAAGTAAATTATTGATTAAAGTATCATTAAAAACTAGTCACCATTTTTTCTAAAAAAATGAATAGAGCAGCAGCAGGTGTTGATTTTGCATGTCCCTTGCAAAAAAAGTTTTATTATATTTAAATTGTATTTGATTTTGATTTGATTTGATTTGTACGTATTAAAATATATGTATAATCTTCATAGATGCATATGTATAACTGCCTCGTTGATATAGTAGCAAGGTATAAGCCCATATACCGAGAATAATATATCAGTAACAGGCCGGAGTGTAGAGGTTGTAAGTGTGTACACTTCTGTGCCTCAGAATGCACGTAGAACTGGTGGTCCTGCGCCTGAAGTCTTTCTGGTCATATCGGATGTGCTGGTCCACCATGAGGGTATAGACGGTGTGCCTATGTTTTTACACACACACATACACACACACCATCTCTATAATCATACTAGTCATGTTTTAAATAGTATTTAAGTATGTTACTCGCACGAGAAATATCTACTACGCACGTACGTAGTCCCCCAGTTTTGCGTAAACTTTGACACACCATTACACAAATTCGTACTACATATAATAATTTTAAAGACATACCGGATACATTATAATAATTGCTGGAAAATTTAATACATTCTATTATTTTATGATATAGTTTGGCGGTCGAGCATATGGGCCACCTAATGGTAAGTGGTCACCATCATCTATAGACAATGACGCTGTAAGAAATATTACAATTCCTTACATCGTCAGTGTGCCACCAACCTTGGAAACTAAAATGTCATGTCCCTTGTGCTTGTACTTACACTGGCTCACTCATCCTTCAAACCGGAACACAACAACAATACTGAGTACTGTTATTTGGCGGTTGAATAACTGATGAGTGGGTGGTACCTACCCAGACGGGTTTGCACAAAGACCTACCAACAAGTCTATATAATGGCATATTATATAAAGACATTTATAAATTTCCCCATTCGTTAACTTATTAACATATTATTAACATAAGGCGCGTCATTGAAATCTATAATTATGTTGACCTCAAATCAAATCCTTTATTCCCTACATTGATATCACGGAACAGTTTTAGAACAATTTTAAAATAGACTGCGTTTACATTGAATACATAAAAAAAGGCAAGTATATTTTGACTATGATGTAAAATATCATTCATTCATACACATACATTAGACATATTACGTTCTTATCTGAATAAACTCCTTTTTTAAACCAATATTACATTTACTTATCATTATTAAAAAGGCGAATTTATAGATGATAAAATATTAATACCTTGTGATATTAATAAATTCATGCGTGGCTTGCGAGTGACAACGGGCTTAATGCCGTGCCGCGGTTTGTATTTCACGATAGTTCCGTACCATTAAAACGTAAATCTTTTGTTAAATTTTGAGATTCGTTTATTTATATTTATTTATTTAAATAAACGTAGCCTCGATCACGAATGTTATACAGCGATGAATATTTTTTTCAGTGCATTTATATATATTTTATTAAATTTGTGTGTGTGGGAGATCCTTACACTAACATGTCCAGCTTTTCAATTTCCCATTTCTAGGCTAATGCCTCCTTTCCCTTTGAGGAGAATGTTTGGAGCTTATTCCGCCACTCTGCGCCAATGTGGGTTGGTTGACAGCACAACAACAAACACATGTGGCAGAATTAAACAAGTAACACGCAGACAGGCGATTTTTTCCTTCACCGCCAAACACGATGTGAATTATAAAAACAAATTAAGTACATTAAAATGCAATGATGCTCGCCTGGGTTAGAACCTGCAATCATCGATTATGATGTACGTGTTCTAACCACTAGGCCATCTCGGCTCTCTCGCTGTCTTATACTAACTTAATGGCTAATTTTAGAGAAGTTAACCCAATTCAATGTGGCATCAATATGCAACCCTAAGGCATTCAGTTATTCGTAGAATTAAACGTACCAGAAATCAGAGAGGTGAGATCAATATTAGAAACCAGCCGAGAACTATCAATTACAGAAGCCTGACAATTTAGATGGATAAACCGATGAAGCCTAAACTAATGTTGAGTACATTCAGCAATGATGCTGTACTTTTCGGTATAAAATCAGTTCTATAATTAAATTCAGTTAAAATATACATTTCAATTTATCGGCAACAAATTATAAAAACAGTATTAGGAAGACGTGACAAAATTAATAAATCTAAGAGGAAATAAAAAGCTACCTTGTGATACGATATTTTAGAAAGAAAACTCATTAATTGTATCTCACTGTTTTTGTTTGCCCAAATGGTTCTAGTCATTTATTCATAATGAATAGAACCATTTAAAAATGATGGTGGGAATTAGAAAGAAAGGAAATTTAGTTTTAACTATATGAGGCACAAATACGGCCTATAGTGTACTGCTCTCTCCTCTAGTCGGGTGCTCACCAGTACCAGCTTCTACCGTTTGACTGTATCCAACACAGAGTGGTGGCAGGATCACCAAAAATAGCCCTACCACCGACTTTTAACACAACGTCTTCATATTTCATGTTTATATATAAATATCAGATTAAAAATATGTCCTCAGATTTAAAGCTTGTTTTCTAAACACATATAATATTATAACACAACTTTGTGGAACCAGCTTTCGCCGGCGGTTTTTCCGAACCGATACGACATGGGAACCTTCAAGAAAAGAGCGTTCTCCTTTTTGAAAGGCCGGCAACGCACCTGCAAGCCCCCTGGTGTTGCAGATGTCCATGGGCGGTGGTAGTCACTTTCCATCAGGTGAGCCTGCTGCTCGTTTGCCACCTATGCCATAAAAAAAAACGGTCACCATTATCAAGGGAGTCCAGCTCATAATTGAGCAAGACGCAAGATATCTTATTGTACACTATGTGTGTGGCCAAATTCAGGTACACCCTATCCCCCCTTACTCTCATAATCCAACGGGACGCCAAAACCGAAACGACTGTATGCCGATGCCGATGTCGTCCTGAGAGATTTTGGTTACTGCGAACAATCTAAAAAAAGACCAGCCAACTACGCAAGACACATTACTATTCACAATTGTTGCACTAATACAGGTACACCCTAGCCTCTTACTCTCATATTCCAACGGGACGGCCAATCCGACACGACCAGAAGGAGTACAGACACAACAACAACGGATTTACGTCCTTTCCAGAGCATGGGAGATTACACTTTAAACTTCCAGTCTCTGAGTTGTTACTGAAAATTTTGGACAGAAAAACGCAATAGCCTGCTTATTGACTTTATTGGTCTTTGAATCCAGGGACCTGAGAAGGAGGCAGTCAAAATAGGGAACCTATTCATGTATTTATATTATATATTTTACGGAAAAAGTATACCATTCTAAACTTTCAGCATAGTTGGGTTAAACCTATATATTTCCCTTCCAGATGTGGAACGTGTGTAAGGTTTTCGTGACATAAATATTTTAAGGCGCACTTAATATTCATTACATGTTTCGAATGTGTAATCCGTATTTGCAGCATAATGTGGACGTAATCCAATAGTCACGCCGTAAAAATTCGTGTTTGGAAACAGATTGTAATAAAAAAACAACTCCTATTAAAATAAAAATCTTATCATAATAATAATTATTTATTATTATTAATTTGAAAATATTTTATACCTTTATTATATTTTAGTCAAAGTCAACTATGTATACGATATGGTATTGTCCAACTTAATTGGTTTAGGTTATTTAAAGTATTTGTTTTTTTCCGATTAGATACTGCTATTGATATATTGGCCATTGCAAGATGGTCCTGTGGTTAGAACGCGTGCATCTTAACCGATGATTGCGGTTTCAAATCCACCCAAGCACCGCTGAGTTTCATTTGTTTAATTTGTGTTTAAAATTCATCTCGAACTCGGCAATGAAGGAAAAAAATACCCTGAGGAAGCCTGTGTATCTAATATCAACGAAATTCTGCCACATGTGAAAATATACCTGCTCATCAAAGGGAGTCAATGCCTAAGAACAATAAATTTATATTTTATCTATATGTTTTATTTAGAATAACTAATATAAAACAAATGATTTATCACTCGTAATAACAATCAGTTTGTGTTTCGATATCTGTATTTAAATAAAATAACAGATAGCCTTACTAAAATAAAATCGACTACTTAACGATTCATTATTACGATTGGTAATAATATAGATAGAAACGCCGCCGTCCACCAATTACTGAACTCTGACTATTCCACTCGAAATCGTAATCGGCTTATCACCGACTCCGGAACAACGTCCATTGCTCCCGAATAAAATGTTTATAAAACAAAATTAATTAGTTGGTACTGAAACCGCTTATTATTTTATTTCGAAAATATGTCATATAATTAATTGTTTTGGAAGTGGTTTTGTAATATTATTATGATGTATGCAAAAATAGTACTTTAAAACGTGAGATCATATTTTATCGATGAGTTAAACATTTATTTACATTTTTTTTCATATTCAGTATTTAATTTAAATAAAAATTGTTAAAAATAGAAAATTCCAACTTTAGTCGTAACCGCATGGAATGCAACTGGATAGCTAGGATGCCATCAGTAAAATATTCCTGTTGTATCGAAATTTAAAACCTCTGGGCGAAAAATGAACAAAGTTGTCATCAATGAAAGAAATTATACAGGAGGATTTCATCTTTTAGCAATGTTTAGGTACTTAACGCAAAGGTCAAGTATTTCAGCTACAAACGGCCTTCGCGTCAACATTTAGACCGTTTATTAAATATGAAAAGGGGCCGTTTAATTCTATCTCATGAAACTCATCCCCGTTCCCAGGAAACCAGTGTCACTCTATCAGGTAAACTAAAACAAATAAAAAAATGGCTATTTTGTTAAACTATTGTTATATATATTTTGTATATAGAAGTGTGTACGTTTTAATAATTAACATCTGCGATCGCATTAAAAATTAACTATTTTAATGTAAGAAAGATCACGTCTGGTGACGCTTAAAGAAATCGTTGCATACAAAGACTGAAATCATAGTATTATTTAATACCTACCCTGTTGGTTTCGCGACGTGCTAAAGTACATGCAAATTTCATCGTGCTCTAAGAATTAGTTTTTCCAATAACAAATTCGTGGAGCTGCTATAATGGAACGTGACAGTGTATATACTCTTGGACCTCAGAAAGCACGTTAGACATTTCTTCGATCGTGTTCGATTTCATTGCATTCACAATATTACAACACACATAATAAATTTAATAATGACATTTCAAAAAATCAAAATCAAAATCAAAGTATACTTTATTCAAGTGGGCTTTTACAAGCACTTTTGAATCGTCATTTAACAATTAAGTGAAGCTACCACCGGTTCGGAAAGTAGATTCTACCGGGAATAACCGGCAAGAAACTCAGTAGTTACTCTTTTTCAACATTTAAAAAAATACAGTCATGTTAGTTAATACAATTATTAAATTAATATATCCTGCCTGGAAGTCAACAGGTATTAATTCCACGCTTTTTTATCATCTACAAAATCTTGTATCGAATAATACGCCTTTTTCACCAATGTATTTTTTATAAACGATTTAAATTTACGAGACGGCAAAGTTAAAAATGTCTGTGGAATTTTATTATAGAAATGGATACCTTGCCCCAAGAAAGATTTATTGACTTTGCGGAGTCGGAAACTTGGCGTTATAAGCTTATCCTTACTTCTAGTGCATATACTATGATTATCACTGATTTTATCAAAGTGATCAATGTTTAACATTAAAATGATGTTATCTTATGAGAATTAAAAATAAATAAACTAAATATAAGTCTCATCCCTGTTATTCAAGGAGTACCAATTATAACTTTATTGATTTAAACATTTGTTATTTATATAAATTCCGTATGAATAAATTATATTCGGCAACAGATTTCAATTATCATCAGATCCAATCCGATAAATCTGGATCTCCTTCCTGGAATCTTAGAGACATTTCAGTTAATTGATCAATGAATTGAAACGTATTCAATCCCCGAACAACGAATAATTTATTTTCCAAAGATAGCAAGGTAGGCAAAACAATCATTTGTTCTTGTATAAACGTATAAACTGATTTGTAGTTCAATAATAACGATTCGATTAGTATTTGAAATCAATACTAATGATGGTTACAACGAAAAGCTTTTAAATATTATTTCGCGTGTGCCGCAGATAAGTCGAATCCATTAATCATTTTGCGAAGCACGAATGCTATTGATACAGGAAATGGTGTATATAATAGGCGTAGGAAAAAATAAGGGCTACGGTTATGTAACTTGCCTAATCAGGTTATCGGTATAGGAAACAATATTTGGAATTCATTGTCAGAGAGAAATGGAAATGAAATTTCAATGTTATACATTTGTTATGTATTTCATTATTGTCTCTCAATTTCGAAATGTTTTAAATATGTAATTTACAATAAAATGGCTAGGTTAGGTTTGGTGAGTTGGATGAAAATATTTTTTAAATTTCCGTTATGTTTTCAAATTTTATTAATTATTTTCGCTTTGTCAGGAATTCCTCCCATTGTGTTTAGTTATTTTAGTTATAAAATATTTTTCGTGAACAAAACATTCAATGTATTCCTAGTTCCAATTAATTTATATTTTGAAATACATTGAAAATAAAAAACTTTTTAGTTTGAAATATTATTTCATTTAAGTTAACGTAAGAAAATAAAATGAATGCCTCGTCCTTGTATTTTGAAATAGTGATCCATTAAAACGGCGTCAATGGCTATTAAAATAACATTTCTCATAGTTAATACTTCGTACTGCCTACACTCATTCATCATTCAAACAGTTACATTTTTACTTTCAAGACGTAAAATATGACTGTGTAATTCTAGCCTTTACACAATTAATGTTGACAGCCACTCAAGGTAACGAGCAACTCCCTAAAGGAACCTTACAAAAGGCTAACGTGGTTAATATATCAGAAATTAACAAAGCGACTCCTACCGATTGTGCTGACGGTACATGACGTGGCAGAGTCGAAGTGACCGGTGGTTTAATACATAGGATTTCGCGTATTCCTAAGATCACTTGAGAATATCGTACTTTTTTATTTAATAATAATATACTTATTATTGAAATGAAAATAAACTTAATAATAATAGTTTAAAAAACACGCTAATTGCATTGTCATTGGACTTAATCCGTATGCAAAGTTTTGAATTAATTAGTCTTTTGGAAATAGCAGACATACCTACATACACACAGCCTAAGCTTATAAAAGTGTGTTAAAAACAAACATTAATATCTCATCGACTGGATAAATAATAAACTTGATTTTATTTTTTATATCCAGAAAAATTGTACGCCATCTACATACTACTACGTACTACGTACATATACGTACTGAATTTGTTTTCTCACTGGCATTATTATCCTATTTACTCTGACAAAGCTCCTTATAATAGAGCAAAGTTTTTTTTCATCATCATCATCATCATCATCATCCTCCTACCTTGATCCCAATTTAATTTGGGGTCGGCGCAGCATGCCCTCTCCTTCCATACCTCTCTGACAGACGTCATCTCACAAATAACATTCTTTCTAACCATTTCACAACATCCATCCATCGCTTCCTTGGTCGTCCTCTACCTCTTTATCCATCCACATTTTATTTTATTTTTTATTTAACAAAAATAAAAAAGTACTAATATTTCTTAAATTAATTCGAGGCTAAATCAACGCACGCTCTTCACATTTTCATTTTTACTAAAGTATATTAATGCGGCCACGCAACTTTATAAGCACTTATAACACTTAAATAAACCGTAATGTTAAGTGAAATTAATCACGATATTACTACGTTATTTTTTTATAAATTATGTAACATTGTCGCAGAATAAATTATGATATCCTCAAACGTTTTTACTAGAGGATTAATTCGGCATTTTGCGACAATAGTTCTTAAGAAGCCATTCTAAGGACACGTGTACACCTTAAATTTTAACTAACATAATAGCCAGAAAACGTGAATCTTTAGCGAAAATTGCGTGCTAGAATCTGGTCAGGTAATAGTGTGATAGTGAGTGTGTATGAATACATAAATTCATAGATACCAAAGTTATTTGGCGCATTAGCGACGTAAGAAATGGTTTATATTTAAAAGAAGCATTTTCATTAAGTATTCCGTGTACCTTCTTCAAATCTAGAATTCAGTTATGGATACGTGAATTTGGTGTATTTGTAATAATATAGTTTAGTAATGCGTAGAAACTTTACAATGCGCTATATTAATACAAATGTTATAAATAAGTACAATAAACATCAAAATTGTATCAGTTTTCAGCTAAATGCTTTTATATTATCTGAATTCAAATTATAGAACGCCATTATTCTACAATGTTATAAACGCGTGAATTCACCAAATAATAATTAATGACTTTATAACGACAAATATAGTTTTAATAATCTAGTATTTGGATTGTATTGAGCAGGAAGCTCCAATTATAATGTAATAATCCATTTTAATACCACATTTTCTACAAGCGATTTTATTCGTGTAGAAACAAGGTTCCTTTTTGGTTGAACTATCATAATTCGGGGGGATCCGATCTGTATGCCGTGACGGTAAACGGCATGAGTTTACTCTGCCGCTTATGTTTAATCCACGTATACTATAAGAAAACTATATATGTTTCGTATTTGCCGTGACTATCATATGTTTAAAGAAGTTTTATTTCTATTGTTACAGGTATTAAAAGGTGCGTGATGTTTCCAGACCCGTAGATGTAGCCTCGGATTTATCGGTTAACGATTTGTAAGTGTTTGTATTTTTTAAGCTAATACTAAAGTTATATACTGTTAAATTACTATATGTTGTGAGAAGGCTGAGGTATGATTACATTAATATATTAAGCGTGTACCCCGGTGATTAGTTAAATAACAGATAATATGAATTTATGCTAAGTACAAGAACGTAATAGCAATAAAGATATTATCACAAATGTTTACTCCTTCTAAATACATTTGCACGCCTAATTAAGGGGGTGATAGAGCTCCATTATTCACTAGTCGGTGTTAATGTAAGGAATGATTAATATTTCTTACAGTGCTATTACCATTGGGGACATATGGTATATCATAAAAAGTTAACAAGTTAACAATGAGTACAAATATTAGACCAGATTATTAATACGTTATGTTTTTTTTTATCTTTTTATAAATTAATCGGTCATCTGAATGTCACTCACCAACTATATATATACGTACTATAGTACAATACAGTAACAGCTTGTAATTTCCCACTGCTGGGCTAAGGCCTCCGCTCCCTTTGAGGAAAATGTTTGGAGTATAATTCCACCACGCTGCTTGGGTAGATGATGACACACATGTGGCCGAATTTCGTTGAAATTAGACACACACAGGTTTCCTCAAAGGATTTTCCTTCACTGTCGAACACGAGATGAATTATAAACACAAATTAAAAACATGAAAATTCCGTGGTGCTTGACTAGGTTTGAACCCGCAATCATTGGTTAAGTTGTACGAGTTTTAGCACTGGGCTTTCTCGGCTTGAATACTATACAAAATACTTAATATATTAGCTATTCGTCTCACCGTCAATGCGTCGCCAATCATTGGAACTAATACGTAATATCCCTTGTGCAGTTGTGCCTGTAATTACTCTAGATTACTTGCACTTCAAATCAATATGTTATGATACCTTCATTAATCACTTAACACAAGTATCATTAACTTTACCGTATAACATCTAGTTATTTATTAAATCTGAATTCAATTGGATTGTTTGAAAACTTATCAGTATTTATTTGAAACAAATGTCTAATATAATTTCCTTACACATCTATGTCTGACGTTAACCGACCCAATGATAAGTTCCGTACAACCGCAATATTCCAATCCTAATGCCGAACAGCGAAGGTTTTCAACCTAAGTAATCTAATTACTCTATTATTCCGTGATTACGATTAATACGACTGTGGATAATGAATAATAAAGGCATGTTTCTAATACTGAATAATAAAGCTTTTTTATTTGGTCAGTTTATATTAGGTTTCTCAAGTAAAACTAATCAAATCGACAAAGTCTCAGTAAAGTCGAATATCGAGTTAAGCAGTAAAGTATTGAATATCGAGATCGTGTTTCAGCTGTATTGCAGGTAAATAAAATCAATTTTTTTTTGCTGTATAATTTTGCAACTCTGGTAATAGTGTATGTATTCGTTGTGTATCATTGTTTCAGTATATGTGATATACAATTCTCATTACGTTTTAAAATTATTACTCATTTAAAAATGTATGTGCTTTTCAAAAATTGCGTGAAAATCCTTCAAAATCATAGCTTAAATCCGTCGCTTTTCATTTGCAATTAACGGCTCTAACCGCAATTCAACCCGTTTCGAAACAATGGAACATATTCGCAATTCAAAAGTGTCCCAACATGGCGACCGTTTATTACAACTGGTAGCTGGTTCGCTATCGTAACTCCCAGATCATTTGCCAATATAGCTCGCAAACTATCCTAATTGTCGGTCTCCATTTCAGATATCGCTAAAATCTATGTTGCGGTTGGATTATGGACACGCTCGGCGCGATTCGCGCGTTTTTATCTATTACTGATATGTATTTAATGTTATATAACGCTTTTGCGGTGCTTTAAAACAAATTTCGGATCGAATTATTTTTATGCCAAATAATTCGATTTATGATTTTTTATCAAAAAACAGGCAAAAGTAGAGTTTAATACAATGTAACAAAGTCGCTTATATTTGCAGTTTAATCTATATTCTCCGTACTGTAATTGAGAATGTATTAAAGAAAAATCAAATAACTGGCCAGATTCGAAATTTAAATCTGAATATGCTGGCTGCAAGATCGTTGAGGCAACCAGGGACAATGTAAGCGTATTCCCGTTAACCGCTTTGCCTATTACTAAGCTCTCGTGTCTCGTGTTGGTATGGGCCTCACCTACATCAGTACCGATTGTAACGCGCTGCCAACTACCGCTGTGATAGCTGATTACGCTATAGTTATTTACAGAGAATGTGTCTATTCCGATAAGCTTCGTTATGGTTATTAGAAGTACAGTCAGCGTCATATATGTATACGCTAACTAACTTTTGTATTAGTATTGATATATTTTACCATAAATATAATACTGTAAGTAATGCTAAGCATTCTTAAATTATTTATCGATGTAAATTTGTAATTGTCTTAGTTTACTAATATTCCAAGCCGACATACGGAGATATAAGGCTTTGTAATTTTGGGACTAAATAGTTGAAAACAGTTATAAAAAAATAGGGATTTTTTAATTTAGAAATAATAGATGTTATAATTATTTACAATATTGCATTGATTCATTTGACTATCCGTATGTGGCAGCTACAATGGAGTTGGTTATTGTTTCTTTAGACAATAACGCTGTAAGAAACATTAACAATTTCTTACATTACTGATGGTATCAACCATTGGAACGTACCTATTATAATTGCTATTACCTAAATATTGTAGAACAAAGAATTATAATCGCTATTACCTTCATATTGTAGAGTAAAAATATCTGCATTAGATTTAATATAATGATCAAAATAATTAAATCGTGGATCTGTTTGAATGAAATCTATTGTAATAACAAATGTGTTCGTAAATCAGTCTGCTTTATATGAGTTGAAATTATTGTTGAATAATTATTTGCCCGCCAAAGTGGCGACATCACCCTCCAAAACCACGTTCGTTGTTTAGATTTATGTTCATATAAATGAAATTAACACAAATATATAAAATTACTAGCCGATACACAAATAATGGATAGTTTTTAACTTTTAAATACAAAGTTGCATATATTAAATGTGATAGTGTGTGTAAGTAAGTAAACATATAGGTACTCGTATAATTGTACGCTCACTCACACTTCAAACTAAAACATAGCTACACTAAGAAACCAAGTACAGATGTTGATTGGTATTAAAATGAGATTTTATGTTTAACAAGATTTATTATAATGATGATGATAAATTGATAATTTATTAATATTGTAAATATTTCCAAGGCAAAAACAACAGTTTGTTAATATTCTACTGTTGGAAAGACTTTCCTTTCTTTAAAAGGGGAGACCCTTTGAGGAGAAGGTCTGGAGGTTACTTGATCAATGCACGTGCTCACGTCAGGTCACGTGCAGGTTTCCTTCACAGCTAAAATAAGACACACTCTAATTCAGAAAGCGCTACTAATTGCTAATACTTTATGTACAATATTACATTCCCATTGTTTTGTAAAAGTGCATTTTATCCCTAACGCAATTCTTACGAGAAACCTATTCCGCTACGTCTGCTTAAAGCGAAGCTAGCTAATTTGTGTTAGCAAATATAATTGTACTAACATACGGGCTTAATTACGTTTCGCTATACTGAAAAACACTAATGAGATTTTTGTTCGTAATACCCTAATTACTTATGTTGATAAAACTCCTTATTTTCTACAAATTCTTTTCAACTTCACGCAGGGAAAGCGTGCTTATAATTTTTATTCAACGAGAAAATACCAGGAATTATTTTTAAATTAATGTTTTAATTTTTTCTAACAATATGTAATAGTATTTTTTATTCTCATCATTAGGATACGATTTAATAATAAAATTATATTATTTTTTTTCGAACTTTAAAAATAAAAAATATAGTGTTATGTGAAGTAAAGAAGGATCAATTGTTGGTGAACCTCTATGTAATTCTGGGTAGGCACCGCCCACTCATCAGATATTCAACCACAAAACAACAATGCAACTATAGGCACAATGGACATAACATCTTAGTTACCAAGGTTGGAGGCATAAGGAATGGTTAATAATTCTCACAGTGGCATCATGTAGGAGCTGTGGTGTCCACTTATCTTTGTCATAAAAAAGGACAAGTGAATGATAAATGAATGCTTACCCGGAACTCATTCTCATTCATTTTTAAGAATAGTATCATATATTTTACCTACTGTTACTTGTTTAAGTATGGTATGATATTGATGAAAATGATAAATTTGTTTTTTGAAAATATTTTAAAATTCAAAGAGCAATGAGCTCTAGTTAATATTTAGTCATTGAAAAAGTGACCGGCTTTTAAGACTGTAAATCCTGAGCTCATGAGTTCATTCCACGTCAGTTTGATTAAATTTTCTTTGGTGTCTTTGGAGATGGAAAATTGATAATGTTTGCATACCCAGTCCATGGATTTATTTTCGGCGTGTCTTTGCTCTTTCATCGGATTATGAGAATTACTTTGAGCTGAGAAAGGTCGACGTGCCCAAAACTGGTCAAAAATTCTTCAATATTTTAATATAATAACAGTATATAGTCGAATGTAAATATGTAAATAATTAATGAATCCTTAAAAAAGCTCATATAAGTTATTGTTCTGTGATGACTAAGCTCTTAATAACAATGGATATAATTTAAATAACAGATTCGGAATTTCCACACAAAAATAATACATTGTATATACAGTCCATTACGTTGTAATGTCGTATTTGTTTTATGTATGTGTTGTAACCAAACACGTCAAGGGTCTTATACGACGAAGGCGACACACGGTGACGACGAGTCATTTAACTTGTAGTAATGCGAAGACGTGACACACGTTTATATGCCCAGACCGCAGAATATAGAATACTCGAAAGAGATATATTACTTACGGTATTGTGGAATTCACTATTACTCTTTTTGGTCACTATATAAAACCACTCACAAAATCTTTTCTGATTTACGGGATGGTACTGATTTCAAAAATCCTTTTCATTCTGAGCTGAGATGGCACAGTGGCTAAGACGCGTGCGTCTTAACCGATGATTGCGGGTTCAAACTCACGCAAGCACCACCGATTTTTCATGTGCTTAATTTGCGTTTATAATTCGTCTCATGCTCGGCGGTGAAGGAAAAAATCGTGAGGAAACCTGCATGTGACTAATTTATTAGAAATTCTGCCACGTGTGTATTCCACCAACCCTATCGGAACAGCATGGTGGGATATGTCCAAACCTTCTCCTCAAAGGGACCAGAGGTCTTAGCCCAACAGTGGGAAATTTACAGGCTGTTGTTGTTGTTATCATTCTAAAGTATATACATATAATATTAAATATCATGAAATATTATATGTCCAACTGTGGGGAAAAGACCTCCTCCTTTTAAGAAGAAGGCTGGAAACAATAAATATTATAATACTTCATATCCTTAAAAAAATTGCTTGGATTTTTAAACAAACTTATTTACTAAAAATTTAGTCATTTTTTTTAATGTTGGTAAATTTAAGAGCAGAATGGGAAGTGACTTATTAGTGTTACAGAAGTAAAATAAATAAAATTATTAGGTTAGTGTCAGTGATGTGTACCTATAGATTTTTCCTATTAAATTATGTATATTTTAATCACTTTCAGTATTCTCTCTGTTCTGAGGTACGAATATGTACGAAAACATAATGTCCAGGCTCGAGGTAAAGGTATTTGTAAACTTAATTTGATAGTGCACGGGAATTTATATTGGAGTTTTTGGCTATATATTAAATTTTACAAAGGCTTTTAGTCGGATACCGAATTATATTGATTTAGGGGAGATTTTTTAGGCATTTTTCGAAATAGAAACAATTTTTATCAAATTAATTTGTTTTTCACCGAACTTCGGTTTAACAAATTACTCTGAATAATTTAATATTACTTGTAGCCTTGTTTAGGACATTGTCAGGTTAAAAGGTTTTTGATCGTTAAGGTTATTGCTGTGTTATTTATTTATTTACATTTGTACAAATGGGACACTTAAATATAGCAGGTATGTGTCACAAGGTATCGCTTAATTAAATATTGTTAAATTTTTAATGTATCGAAAAGTTTAAAATTTTAATAATAATGATTATAAATCGACAATTTTTTTTTATTTTAAACACCCGTAACCTTTATGTTTTCTTAAATCACTTTAAATATAACTACTACATAGTTCAAAATATGAAAAATTACTAATATATGCTCTAATATTAAATAAATAAACAAAGTTTATTAAATAATAATGTTTATCACCGAACCTCACCTACGTAACAATAATACATTTCGAGTTATTAATGATAAATAATCGAATCCTTTATCAGCTTTGCATAGTTTTTAAATGATATATCGTTTCATTTGAAAAACGTTTTCTTAATACCGATGATAACAAAAAAAAACGATGCACGAAACTGGGTCACAAATGATAAAAAGTTCAGTAAAAATGTTCCGTTATTATTTTCATCTGCATCCCATGTAGCAAAATGTATGTGAAACAAAGAACACTCTCCGTATGTCTTATATAACTTTTAATTATATCGGAACTACATACATTATCTCCAAATGATAACTGTTATTTTATATACTTAGCTGAGATGGCCCAGTGATTAGAACGCGTGCATCTTAATCGATGATTTCAGGTTCAAACCCAGGCAAGCACCACTATATATATATGTACTGAAGTTGTGTTTATAATTCATGTCGTGCTCGGCGGTGAAGGAAAACCTCGTGAGGAAACCTGCATGTGTCTAATTTCATCGAAACTCTGCCACATGTGCATTAAACCAACTCGTATTGGAACACCGTGTGGAATATGTTCCAAACCCTCTCCTTAATGGAAGAGGAGGCCTTAGCCCAGCAGCGGGTAATTAACACATGTTACTTTACTTAATTTATTACTTACTTATATATACTTATTTATTTCATGTTGTTAGCTATGCTATGTATACCTATGAGGAAAGTAATTATTATAAAAATTGATACTATATTAATGTATATAGTTTATATTACTAGCCACCCGCCCCGGTTTCGCACGGGTTGAATACTGATACTAAATAAACTACAGAATTTGTTTACTTACGACATCACATTAGAAAATTCTAAAATTATCAATGTTTCTTTACTATATTGTCCTGTATTATATACAAAAACCTTCCTCTCGAATCACTCAAAATTTGTTGCGTAATAAAATCGAAGCAAACACAGGGACAGACAGCAGTAAGTATTATTGTTTTTAATCGGCTTCAAAAAGAAGGAGGTTATCAATTTGTCTGTATCTTTTTATATTATCAAGCCAGTATAGGCTGCTTAAAAAAACACAATGAAAACTATTTGTAGTGAAAAATGTGCAACTATAATGTATTGTAATATATTCATTATTACCTATCTATTTTTTATTTATCTATACATTTATTTAAAATAGGAATGTTTAATTTTCCACCGTGTATTTAAAAGCATTAAATTTATCAAAGAATATACTACTGGCATTGTATATTATTTTAACTTGAGTATTAAATTGGGTAAATATTTATGGGAACGCTTAAAATATTAAGGAAATATTGTTATGAATGAACTTGATTATCATCATAAACTTTTCCCATTCTTATTTATTTAGGGTCGGCACAGTTTTATATTGTAGCAATGAATAAAAAAATATTTGACAGGTTTTGTGACGGATGGCCGGACGGCATTTCTTGAGGAAAAATTTTGCGTGTTAATTGTTTTCAGTTCATCACCGCATAAATCGCTAAGTGGTAAAAGTGATGGCACCCAAAATATACTGACATTATTTGACACTTACAACACGAGTTAAGGCAGATGGTGCATTTAAAGAAACAATTGTTTTTGGAACAATTTTTTTACACAACATATAGTAGAACGAATTGGTCAAAAAAAGAAGTCAGAAGTCAGAAGAAGTAAAGAAAAAGTTTTATGCTATTATGTCGCTTGGAGTGGTCCGAGCGACTTTTTGTTTAATTCAAATCAAATTAAAATAAAGTATTTACTCAAGTAGGCTTTCACAAGCACTTTTGAATCGTCATTTAACGACTACATTAAGTGAATCTACCAGCGGTTCGGAAAGTAGATTCTACCGAGAAGGACAGGAACAAAAATCAATAGTTACGCGTTCTTATCAGGACATTGTGTCCCATGACACCCTTCTTGTTATTGTTTTAATTCACGTAGGATTTTTAACAACAAAATTGCTAAAAAACCCTCGTGAGTTGTTCTCAAATATAGTAAATTTATTTCATTATGTCTGTTAATACATAAAATATGAAAAAGCAACTTCATTCCAAACGGATGCCATAGGACACACGTCTCTTATTTTCATTGAATAGAATAATTAAAATAAAAACTAGGCTACCCTAGAAATTAATTCAACTATTATTATAAACGAAACGTCTCACCAGAAGCAGCTGTGGCAAATGCTTACTTGAATGCAGTAAAAATGTAAGCCTGAAATGAAAAACGTAAGCACATGTAAAGACGTTTATAGCTTAGCATATAGCTCCTCTTTAATCTATTCAATTCAACTATACTGTACACAGGCAGATAACAACCTTATAGCGCTATTTTGGCGTATAATTCGACGTAACCATTTTTGAATAATTGAAAAAAGTTTATTAATATAATTAATTGAAGTATTCCTTAATAAGCACTGTTTAATTATTTTCTTTGTTTTTTTTTCTTAAATTTAATTTTATATAATCCAACGTCCGGTGAAACTATTTTTGTTTTAAAAAATGTTAAGATTTCGAATTTATTTTTCACTTGCAGCGTTTGTTTCCGTTGATATTTATTTTTAGCTACAAACTAACAATGTTGTTTATTTCAATATTTCGTTCCGAATTACGCTCTTGATAGTTGCACGATAATAACGTTTGATTAATTCGGTTTAACACTTCACTTGTGTTATATATTTCTAAAAAAATATCGTTTCTCTGCTTTTCTCTATCACAATATATACAACTATATATATATGACGTCATGAGGTTATTATTTATGGCAACTTTTTAGATACAGTCAAATGCCCGGAGTATAAAGGCTTTGTTTGAAACATTATTTAGTGGCATTTAGACTTTCCGTGGTCAACTAGTGTGTACACCGGTTTTTATGGGTACGCCACTTCGAGGTCCCGGGTTCGATTCCCGGTCGATGTAGAAAAAGTTCATTAGTTTTTTTATGTTGTCTTGGGTCTGGGTATTTGTGATACCGTCGTCGCTTCTGATATTCCAGAACACAAATGCTTTAGCTACTTACATTGGGATCAGAGTAATGCATTTGATATTGTCCAATATTTATTCATTATTATTTCGAAGTTGTAATTTTCAGGACTCCAGTGCTTCAAAAACCACATAAAGCGGATAGTTCTGCGCACGAACTCTTTCCGGTCATGTCAAATTAGCGTTACGTCGGAGTATGAGAGAGTTTTTGTGTATGCACTCGGCTTTACACGAGAACTAGGAGACAGATACATTTGAAATTAATATACAATTATTTCATGCGTTCCGAAATTTATATTCTATATTTCCAGATAGAAATTACGATACGTTAAAAACATCATATTAGTAAAAACAACTTGCGTGCTTTGGTAGGGTTTTGTGCGAGCCAGTTTGGGTATGTATTGCCTATTCATTATTCTACTTCAAGACACGGTATTGTTGTGTTCCGGTTTAAAGAATTATTAAACTAATATAATAGGCTCCAGACACACGGTTGATACGAATTCACAAATTGTCTTATGCTTAAAAGTAATTAAATAACAAAATTTTCACTTAAAAATGCTGTATGATTTTAAAAAAATTACATAATATGTACACATAAATAGAGATGAAAATAATGCTTATTCATTAAGCGATTTCTGTCACTTCATTCTATTGTAAGCCGCGTAAAAGAACTTCTTTTTGTCATAAAACAACAAAAAATGTTGACATCTGAAGATGTTCTGAAACATGTATAACAATCAATTACCGACTTTATGTTCAGTCAAGTTTTGAAGTTACCTTATCATTGAAATCGATCGAGTGGACATCCCTATTTACAAATATTTAAAAGAACATGAAATATCATTTACTTTAAGTTTTCATCTTGTTTTTATCTTGTATTTTTTGTCTTATCTACACAAGTTCTATACATGGTGTTACAAACTATTCTGTATGTATTTCATAGTTATACGTGCAAACAACTCACACAAAGTTCAAGTCTATCGGTTATAGTTTCGCCGAAGTTTGTCCGAAAAGCGCCGTGATCGACTATTTCCCCAAGTACGTTGACGTGAAAAGGTATATATCAATATTTAACACATGCATACCGTACATCACATAAATAATAAGTAATTTAAACGACATATGAAGTTAACAATACGAAAGTCGCAAGTTCAATTGCGTTACTCCATATTGACAGGAAGAATAAATTGGAATAATTTCTTGAAAATATGCAAATAAAATTACCCGAACAACTTATGCATTGTTAAGAGTTGAATATTCCATTATTTAAAGGTATGCTTTATAATATAGAATTTATTTTTTGCTATAAAACATCAAACGTCTATAAAAAGTCATAATAAGTTTTTATTCTTAATCTATGTGTTTAGTTATGGATGTTGGTTAAAATTAGATAAATAAAATTAACTGTATTTTATTCTATTATGCTTATATACGTTTAACATTATTAGAAAAGGCGATAAAATATGTGATTTACGAAAATTTATAGCTTATTTTGAGGCTGAGATTGTGATCTCTAATTTCCTTTTGTGAATAAAGTCAGAGCAAGGCTAATGGATAGAACGAAAGGCAGGTTTCAACAGTCGTAAACATCTTAAAAGATTTTCATTAAGTTTTGACAAATTACAGAGTATATTTTCTGATAAGCGATTTTCAGAATAAGTTTGTATTAAATCTAGTGCTGCATCATTAGTACTTTAGACTTTTGAAATATTGTCTTTTACAGATTCCAATGATTACGAAAATAGGGATGCTAATCATTAATTATAATTATATGAAATCTAATTAAAAATAAAAAAAATCAAAGAATTTGAGCTTTCAAAATATTGTGTCTATCCTCTCACAGCTGTCTATGTACCAATTGTCCTTGTGACGTCCCAGAATTCAAGCATACATACAAGTTCCGTAGTGTACACTGAATATAACCAACTTGTTCTCAAAAGGAAAAAATCAACCATATATCTTTAGCTCTAGATATAAATAATGATCGAGACCGGGTAATTAATACTTATAAAATAAGAACAAGCTAGTTTTTCTTACTACTCTATAGGATTCTAATCTTAACCAAGTAGCATGTACATATGTAGCATTTTACGTTACAGTTAAAGAATATATTTTTATAAACAACTTCTCAAAGACCCTCCTCAAATATTGCTATCAGTTGAAAAAATATTAAAATATTAATAACTGTCAAATGCGGCTTCGCGCTTAGATGTGCTCTGAAGTTTCTTTGATAGGTGAGAAATCAATTACCTAGACGACGTATACAGACTTTTTTCACTAGAATACAAATCTTTTTATCGAAGTAGCATGCAATATAGTCACAGAGCTGAATTGCTACATAAAAGCAGTTTTGCTTAGTATAAAACATGCATTTAGCAAAGAGCTGGTGCTCAACGTACCATGTAATGGCGGTTCGACCTTTACTACTCCCTGTCCACACGCCACTGAACTTAATACCAAACTACGGGCCACCGTTTTAGTTCTTAGTGACATAAGTGCAAGAGTTATAATAGAGTAAAATAATAAATATACAGCAGTAGAAACTTTAGTGTTTACAGACTTTGAAATGATGTGAAATGAAATGAAAACAAATACATTTTTTATTTTTTTATAGACATTAGTTTAAAATGAGTTTTTATATAATTTAATTTACATTATTATTATATACATCCGGTCATTAAATTATGCAAATTTGATAAATTACATTTAAACAAATATTCAAACTCAAAAATATTTACACAAAGATTTTCCTCTGAATTTGAAGGACTTTATTCCTCCATCAAAATACTCATGAACATGACTTTTTACAGTTGATTAGAACTCAGGCAAATATATCTATTGCTTTGTCACGGCTGAACTACTGATGATGAACGAATTTCATGATTTTTTTCTGTAAAGTAAGGTTAAACTCTACGAAAACACATTGTGCACTGGACCACCTTGTGTGATGAACATGTATAGAAATGTGTCAAGACTGGTTAAAAAGTTCATTAACTCCATTGCATCACTAAATCGATGTTATAATATTTTCGTTTGTAATATCAATTCATTTATCGAAATAGTTGAAATAAGTATTCCGCAATTAAGAAGCTAGTTATAAATTAAGTTTTCCATATTACATAATTACATAACATATTGTTCCTAAATGTAATCTAGCATTTTGTTCGATCTTCATTCCACACATGTTAATACTAAAAAGTCGTTTTTACTATATGTTCACTACATAGTATAAAACAAAAACTGATAATATTAGAAGTTTGTAATGTAATGTCATAAATAAACAAATTCTGTAATATATTTAGTATTAGTATTGCATCCGTGCGAAACCGGGACGGACGGACGCTACTTTTATAAATATATCAAAATATTAAAAAATTATGTCGCTAATCAGATATAACTTACCCATTTAACTTGACATATTTCATTATGTTCTATTTTTATCCCATTGTGATGACGTACCTATTGTTCTCTATTTGGAACGTATTTCTGGGAAACTACGTATAATGCAAACTGCACCACACTTAGGAACCGTAGGCCAAAGTCTTGCTTTAATCTTGCTAACGTCTAAACTTCAGCTAAGACTTTATATACATATGATATAAAGCCTTTTCTTATCTCTATCTAATAAGATTACGGTACGCAGTGCTTCGGGCGAGGAGACCGAATAAATATTTTGCTACGATCATTTTGGACCGCATGTTATCGTGTTGACTATTACAGAGAATTTTTCTTTTTGTGTTTGTTTCATACAGCACTTTTGACCGACTATTACTTATAGATACAAATAAAGTACAAATAATAATATCTACGTATTATTACATAAACATTAATAATATTTTACTATACATACATATGTATATATTATGCGTATAAATTTATTAAATCTGCTGGTTCGTTATTGTTTTTGATGATTATTTGTTACAAAATTATTGTCTGCTTTGTTTTCGATTATTTTTTTTTCCTTTTTTGAGAAATCGTAATAGTTGCTCATAAAAATTAACAATCTATACTAATGTTTTAAATATGTTTATTAACTTTTTAATAACTTTGTATGTATTTATGTTTGTCTGTTTGTTTTTTTATGGTCCTTTTGGCCGAGGCCAAATCACGCAGCCAAATATGTTTTTTTTTATGGTGCAAACCTGAACTCCAACTTTTCAAAGGCTTCCAAAGGCTTTTTTTATGCTTAACACCTGATGACCAGCTCCTAAAACTAGAGCGAAGCCACGCGTGACATAAAGTTGATTATATAAATGCAATTTTTTATCTAGCTCTAGTTTGCAATGGCGAACCCTATCAAACTCTCTGGATATGTGCTTGGTTTGAATTTTTAATACCGTATATGGCAGTTTTAATTTCCACTCGAATATGTATTGGTTTTTAAATCTTTGGTCTTTGGTTTGGTAAAATCTAGTCTGTGGCTTTATTGTATTTTTTGACACAAAAAAAATATAATAATTTAATATCTTAGATAGGGGTCCCGTATTATGTATTAAACAATATATCTATTACATAATAATAAATAAGGATATTTTCATTATACGAGTGGTACAATATTGAAAATTGTGGTAAATAAATGAAGTTTAAATAAAACTAACTCAGAAGCCTTCACAGAGACATTTCGAAATGTGAGGTGAACCCATTTCTTATCTCCATCTACGAGTAATAAGATTAGGTCTCGACTCGCTGTAGGCGAGGCGGGTAAATATTTTTCCACAAGCATCTTAGACGCCAACATGTTGTCCCAACTCTTACATCAGCTGATTATTCAGTTTAGTTACAAATTTGTCTGAATTGAGAACTTTTCTCATTTTAAACAAGTTACATACAAACTAATGTTGGAGTTTTTGATCAACATGCATTTTTATTTGGACAATATATTTTTGTTTCATATTAAGTAAATCTAGATATGGATATTTTGAATGACAATAAGTCACAACCGCAAATCGACATTGTCGGTGTAAGGAATATAAACAATTTTCACACATTGATAATAAGCAAGCGTCAATAGCATTGAAAACTAATATGTTATTAATCGGAACACAACCGTGCAAAGTATTGCTGCTTAACAGTGAAATATGTGATGTGTTGATGTAAATACGTAGACGGGCTTACTAACAAATATTATCCAGTTTATCTGCGAATTACACGGAAACATCCAAGTATTTAGTTTCTACGTAATTATCAGCTTAACATAATTAATTATAAACAAACAAGGACATAACTAAGGTGCTTTAATTCAATTCAATGCGTAAACAATGCTTGTTACAACTTAGGATATAATATTTTTAATCTTCTGAAATTAGTAGTTTATATCAATAATTTTTCGTTATTAAAATCATCATTCATAAAGCATCATTAAGAATAATGTTTTGGTAACAAAGAACATATGGTCACTAATTTACTATAGCCTATTTAAACAAAACTATTAATGTAATTTATGTTACAAACTCCTTGTTAGTTCATGTCTATAAATATAAAATGTTGCAAAATCCTACAAAGTTATAATCTAAATATAATCAAGACAAAAGCATTTTGCTTATTTCATTAGCGGCAAACCGGGATAATACGTTACGTGCCTGAATTTCTGGGCCTTACGAATTTATGTGCGGTGTTGTCCCGCAGAAATTAACGCCAGCTCGCCAGTTAACAATTGTGACTGGCCTACGGATTATTTGAAATTAATAACCCAACTGTTTCAGAAATATTTCACCGTAGTAGATGATTCTAATATTTAAATATTTCACACGCAAAAGTTTGAAAACTGGTGCCCGAACAAGTTTTTGGATGGAGTTTTGGATAGTTTAAACATTATGATTTTAGTGAATGCACGGTTTTATTTATACTCTTTATTGTCTCCGATTAAAAGTTCGTAAAAGCATTATGATTATAAAAAAAACTTGTTTCAGGTAAATTAGTTTTTAATTTATTTCTGCACAAACACTTTTGGTATTTTAATGAGTTTTTCATTCAACTGTTAAATCTTTAGTTTTTTATTTCTTTCTGCCCTCCCGACGATTAAGTAAAACCACCTGGTCTTGACGTGCGCTTCAGTCTCATGAGATTATAATTCCTTACGCAAGCAATGGTTTTTAAATTATAATTTAATTTTTTTCTAAATTCTTGACAAATATTTTTTAATTGTGCTTAAAGCTTCGGTATATTATTTGTAAAGGTTTCAAGGCATGAAAAGTGATTATAGACTATCTATTTTGTGTCCCAATACTTAAATACTAAAGTCGTTATGAAAATAAAATTTGCCATAATATACATTTTCTATGTAACTTCAAATAAGGACTGGACAACAGAAAGTATTTAAAATGGAGCCCAATTTAAAATTAAATAAATAGCCAAAGGAAATTATTTGAATTCAGATATTCAAAATTTTTCGTTTTGTAAATAAAAAGCATAAAGGTTTGTTTATTTACATACATATCTCAGGTAAATTAAATCTTATATAAAACGTTTATAAAAAATAGAAACATAAAATCAAACATTATACCCAATCGTGTTATGGAAGAGGAATATTTTAGAGAATATTTCATAACTTAATCCCTTGAAACACACATACCAATCGCAAATTAAAAATCTGCTATTTCTCTACACAAGGCACGCTGAATATTTTTGTTGTAGTTCAAACGATTTTCTCGTAATAACTCAACTCCGAACATTGGCATTGCGTCCTCTCAGGGGACAATTAACGCAAGCCATCTGTTCTCAACGTAAGCCTTTGAGTCTGATTTCATGATTAAATGTCCTTTCGAAGATGAGATTTAATTAATATTTCTATGTAATTTACGACGTTAATGTTTCTGCGTTTGATTATAATCATAATTATATTTTTTAAGTAATTACTTTTTGCATTCGAACTTGGATCAGGTAATTGTGCAACCGTCTAGATAGACACTACCCACTTATTAGAGTTTATCACCAAACAGCATTACTTATTGTATGTGTTAATCTGTAGCAAATACATATCATTGACTGATGTGTCAAAAGTAAAAAAGTAGCTTAATAAGGTCAGGGTCTGTAAACGACTAGTAGTTTTTATTTAATAATTTAATACAATTTAAAAATCTTAAATCGAAATACACAATTAATAAGTCAATTTTCAACTTGAAGCTCTTTATTGTACAAGGCGTTCGTATCTATTAAAGCCAATCGCATCATACTCTACGATATTATTTCAAAGAATTAATTAAATAAATTATCATGACTATATGTATTCTAATGTACAAAAATATGTATATTTTGTGATGTGTACATTTTTCCCTAAGTGATCTAATATCAGACCATTTTTAAAACAAATTCAATATATAAATTAAGCTATAACTCATTGTTAATTCTCTGGAAATTATACCCTCTCTCTGTTTCGTAACGGATTGCCGTTCCATTGAACTATGTGAGTAAATTGATAGAGAGTGCAAATTCGCTTGTACAAAGTCAAAATTGAGCAGGACGTATTCAATATTCATGTATTAAAATATATTAAAAGAGCCGTTTAATAAACAATAATTAAATATTTTCCAACAATTTAATCAAAATGAGTCGATCAAAATATTTCGTATTCGAGCAGGCTCTTATAAGCACTTTTGAATCGTTGTGATATAATTGAATTACCAATGGCTGGAAACATTTATTCAATAAAGAAGAGCATTCAAGACATTTCAAATTACATACATGTTAATCATATAAATCAACAAATACGAGCTATTTTATACTTGTATTTTAACATAATTTAAATGTGTTATTAGATAAAATTAACATATTTAATAGCAACAATAATAATTATTTCTATTTCTGACGTATGTTAAATATTAGGAATTACCTTTTAAAAAGATTATCTTTCTATTCAGGAATATATTTTGTTCGAATAAGAAAAAACTCGTATTCAGTTATTGACTTCGGTTTTGACCTCCCACGCCCCTTTCGTTACTTAACAAGTCAGGTTTATACGAAGAACAGGAAATAAAATCTGGGGTCTCGTTAGTTGGACAATGCAGACTTGTGTTCTGAGAACTATTTGTCGAGTGGTAGTCGAGTGGGATGGTATTAGTTTGAGATCTCGTGCATTGAGACTTACGATTACTTTTTCGTTCTAGATATTTATTTTATAAATAAAAATATGATTTTACTATAGCTTGCTTTTATCTTTAAAAAGAAAGAATTTTAATGATTATAATTTGAGTTGACACCGGGTTGACTTAGTAACTAGCTTATGGGATAGATTTAGTTGCCTTTAATTAAAGTCAAAGGGTGTTACTGCCAAGAAATTTTTAGTCACAGCCCTGAGTTATAAACTTGGGTGAACTCTTATTTTATACCTCAAAATATTTAATCTAGGTGGTCCTAATTTTTTTTATTTCCCATCGAAGCATAAATTGTGTATCTTCCGCACAATTGGTTAGTAATTTTGACACTAAACAAACAACTAAACAAGATCTGAGGTTAAAACGCAAATCGGACGATTAAAATATTATTGGTTATTTCTATCGAAAAATTCTCTGGATTATCTTGAAGATTAAAGTCTTTACAATCCCTTGCCTCTGAAAGCACGTATGCCGTTGGTTCTGCACTTGAACACTTTTCAGACGTGAAGGACTTGTGTTCAATTGGATAATATCAATGAGAGAATATAATGTGCACAAATGAGTGTGTAAAAACACGTTAATGTATCCTGCATAGTTCTCTGGTCTCCCTTGACGCGTGCCGCCACGACTGAATTCGATCAAGACTATATATATTTTCAGAATAATTTGCAAGTAAAAATGCATTATATTCATATAGCATTACATTAATTAAAATGCAACACGAAATTACGCTCTCAGCACGTACCATTTTTTCCAACTTAATCGGTAAATATCTTTTCCTATGGAAATAATTCACGTTTAATCCACGTTGATGCTCCCTAGTGCATTAACAATACTGAAGACTGAACTTTACATATACAAGAACTATTCTAACGATGTTTATCTTTCGTTTTAGCAGCACATTAGTTCCGCTGAGGGATTTACGACATTTCTAAGAATATGTACACCATATAGACCTTCATAGCACATGTGTTATGATGCATTTTAATCTGTTCGTATAAAATAATTGTTTTATCAAAGAACCTTAAACCTTATAGCTGTAAAAATTGATAATCATTATCTGTCATAAAACAAAGTACCCCAGCCACGTCTATTTGTCTGTATGTTCGCGATAAACTCCAAAATTACTGAACATATTTTCATTTTTAATTTATTAATAATAAACAAGAGGATTCATAAGGAAGGTTTAGGTTAATTTATTAAGGTTTTGCGTAAATAAGTTGAACGACAATTGTTAAACATCAGAAAAAAGGAAAAAAAACAATATAAATGAAAGGAAAATATATTTAAAGAAAACTTATGTCTATAAGGACGATTCGTTAGTGCTGTTTTCAAATGACGTAGTAATAATTCTTGAACAAATTAATACGTTACAAATATATTATTTTCCCCATGTATTTATCTCCCCAAATAAAGTATAGCAACATCTTTCTTTATTTGTATCAAGAGTAACTCGTAAATATGCAAACGCAATTTAAGTGCGTTTGCGTTTTTTTATTCGAAATGAGTCACGACGCATAAAAGTAAACAAGAAAAGTACGTAAATTAAATTTTGATTCTTAAATGATCATGACAATGATTTGATGTTATTTTTTACAACCAATAAATACATTGTCATTTAATATATAACTTAACCAGCTCGTGTTACATATAAGAGGAGATATGAAATAAAAAACTGATGATATTTTATTTGATTTAGTATAGATAAATTAAGTGCTCAAACTCAAAATATTGTAAGAATAACCACATTATATTTTCAAGGGTTGTGTTCGATCAAAACATGTCCATTTACATATTTTTGATTTATACTCGGATGTAAGTTGTTGAGACATAAATTGAATAATTCATTCTATTTTCAAACAAAATGGGGTTGCTTCTGGGGACTTTTCTACAACCCTTTCGTTTTATTTTTATACCAATAATAAACTAATAACGCTTACTGCATATTCTACTATATTTTCAACTTATATTTGTTCCTTAAATCAGTCGCTAAGGACGAAATATCTACGGAAAAATATGTGATATTGTATTAATTGAATATTTATCACATTTATTTGTATCATATGTGTGAGAAAAATAATATTTACGGTAGATACAAAAGAATGTAATGCGAAATCAGTAATTTTATTCGCTGATGAACTTTGTTCGGGAATCCATCCATCGAGGTTATCACCTCAACTTCCTCACTCACAAGTAATTCATTCCCAACAAAGATCAGTGTTAGTTGAGTCGGCAGATTTGTTTTATAAATTAGATTTCGTTGATGTTAAGAGGTTGTTTGCATTCAGTAGGATTCTCTAAGTGATCACGTCGTTACTTATTTAAAGCTTGAGTACGTCAGGTGAGAAGGATTAGTTTCTGGATGAAATTCGTCTCTGTTGAGCAAGCCTCAACATTTCAAATTGTGAATAAAAAATGCTTTAATTTTTTTTATCCGATTTTAATAGATAACCAGTGAAATAAAACAAAAATTTAGATATTTTATATATCTAAATTTGTGTTTTCTCTGAAGCTTGTGGATTATCTAAAGAACATAAGTATGTATTAACTGTAATACATACATATATCGTATGGAGATTGACGCAAAAAATCCTTATATTTTTCAGCATCAGTATAAAACAATCAGGTACAGCACATACAGTTTTGAATTATGAATAAATTATTAATCAAATATGAAAATTGTAATTTCGTTAAACAAACCAACAAAAATTTGTCGTCATACTTCATAATTAAGTATGTTTGTGAAATGATGAAAATTGGAATAAGAATGATATTCAAAATTTAAAATTTATATGCACAAATTGATTATACTATATTATACTAATAATAAATTAGAACTTGTACTATTAATCTGAGATAAGTCAAGATAAGGAAATAAAAGTAAATATAATAAAACTTATAAACATTTTCTGTGTTTATTCGAAAATTGCTTCCATACAGTTTCGTAAATTTGTTATATAATTGATTATAGAAAGTCACACCAAAATTGAATTTTCTGATAATTTATTTTCAAATATCTACAAAGCCAAGCAATTTACCTGGATATTGAGTTTTAATATAATTTTCAAGTACCTCACGGCCTTCATTTTTTCATTAAGAATTTGTTAAGTGAATCAATCGAAAATGTATTAAAGTCTTTGCCTTTTTACTTTGCCAATTCATAAATTCAAATCTTTGTTAAAAATACATTAATAAATCAATTATTTTGCTCAACACAAAATTATTTAGGTATATGATAAAAAGCGGTGAAGTTAAGAATAGAATATACCAAGTATATAAATTTATTTATACTTAAATGGACTTTCTTTTGTGTGTGATAAATGAGTAAATACTGAGTGTCTTGCTTATTCTTCTTTAGCATAATCTCAGAAACCTGTGATAGTATAACATATAATACAATTTTGTAAAATTACGATTGTAAAGTCCAGATCTTTGACGAAAGTAGCACTAAATTAGGTATCCCTTGAACAAATACACATATACACTGATAGAGCAATATCAGTAAGGGTGAGTTAGCTTGTGTAAATACAAACATCTCGGTGGCGCTTTAACGAGCTTAGAAATATTTCTAACAGTGTCAATATGTTTGGTCAGCGCCTATCTTACCTACCATCAGATTATCTTTTAAATTTTCTTTTAAACATTATTGTTTTAACTTAAAAAAAAAAACTTTCATATTTTAAAACTTGTGTATATGATATTCCGTTTATTTACCAATCCGGGTTGGTGGAATCCGCATGTGGTAGAACTTCTATGAAATTAGACACATGTTCTCGCGATGTTTTCCTTCACCGCCGAGCACGAGATAAGTTATAAACACTAATTACGCATATTAATATTCAGTTGTGCTTGTCTGGGTTTGAACCCACACTCATCGGTTAAGATGCACGCGTTCTAGCCATGGGGCCATTTAATATACTACTACTCTTAACAACAACAACAACAGCCTGTACATTCCCACTGTTGGGCTAAAGGCCTCCTCTCCCTTTGAGGAGAAGGTTTGAAACATATTCCACCACGCTGTTCCAATGCGGGTTGGTGGAATACACATGTGGCAGAATTTCTATGAAATTTGTCACATGTAGGTTTCCTCACGATGTTTTCCTTCACCGCTGAGCACGAGATGAATTATAAAGACAAATTAAGCACATGAATCAGCGGTGCTTGCCTGGGTTTGAACCCGCAATCATCGGTTGAGATGCATGCGTTCTAACCACTGGGCCTTCTCGACTACTCTTAAATTGAGCTTATATTTACTTATTTATTGAGATTATATAAACGTATGAATGAACGAATGTTGAAGGTTTACCCTATTTTTATACACGGTGTTCACAAAATGAAGTGTCGCAATAAATCTATGGTTATTTACGCCCTGGCCCGAAATCAATCCGTAGGCCGTAAACCTTTGGAACTTGTAAAAAATATCCTACCTCCTGTTCATCTTGCTACCGTGTTTCATTACGGCACATGATCCGGAAAGGGGTAATATTGGGCAAACATACGATCCATTTAAAATAAACTCCATTTGAATCTAAAATTTCCGATTATATTTTTATAAAAATTTTTAGAATTTCTGTGAATGTAAATTCATTATATTTATTATGTTATTCGAATAAAAAATAATAGAGCCAAGATGGCAAAATTGTTAAAATCGGTGACCCTTAACTGAAAGTTGCGTATTCGCGTTTGGGTAAACATCACTGAATATAGGAGAGCTTATAATTTTTACATAAAAAAATTCTTCATTCCTTATTGGGAAATTTACTGCCTATTACATTTTTCTAAGGTCATATAGAATATGTGTACTACAAAACTGAAAATATTTTTTTACCTTGCGGTGACGTGCTGACATCAACTTTCGAGACCGCTGATCCAAAAGGGGTCGTGGTTTTCCCAAAACATTGGCCTTGAAATCCATGTGTGGTTAGGCTTTTTCCTGCTTGCCAACTTGCCCCGCATAATAAGTTGAACGAGTTATTAAATTTGCAATACTAAATTTATAAAACATTTTACGTACTGTGCATTTCTAAGTAGTTAGTGTGTCGTGCTTCGTTTAATTTTGCATTATATCGTATAATATATGTTATACCTTTATGCTTCAATAAATTTTACAATCTGAATATTAAAACATTTGGTACGACGGCAAATAGAAATTAAAAAACAAAAAGAATTACTTCTCGTAAATATGCCTTGAAATGTTATGAAGGATTTGATATGAAAAGTGTATTTTTTAAACCTGTCAACAAATTTGTTAACGCTCTGTTTAACATTTCACGTAATAAAAATTCTAACACATGCATGTAATAATAAATTATTTCAGCAATGTATAACGGTCGCGACGTGTTATGGTTCAATTTTGTACTTTATTGCGTTTATCGTTAAGTTTATTTTACAATACCTCATATTAAGCCGTAATGAGCCTTCATGCGAACGTTCCGCTTCTTTTACGAAACCTCTACGTCTAATAAATATGGTTCTTAAGACGGTAGAAATAAAGACCACAATAGAATTAATTGTTTCGTTTTAGATTGCAAGCCGTAAATAAGCTGAATAATTAATGTCTTTAAGAATTCAAAGCTCCTTAACGTTTGTATTTTAAATTAGAATCCATTGTGTTAGTTTTATAATTTATTAAAAGCCTTATTAATCATTTCAACGAATAAACACCCTAAAAATGGTCGACAAAATTTATAAACCGTATACGAGCCTGATTTACGATCCATTAAATGTGTTGCAATAATAGTATGGATTTTTCAAAAACAAAAAAAACTACTTGTCAATCTATCCATGTAATATAAAAGTATCATCGATGACCTCTTCCAGCTTTCAATGCTTTGTAATAAATTTCAATACACTGACTGCATAATAAGTACTCATGTTAAACCAGAACATATAATATCAAAAGCATATTGTTATCGATAATTTTTTTCCTATACCAATGTCAGTGTTTTTGTGTGCATCTAATGTTGACATCGTATGTCATATTGCGATTATCGAGAACAAGTTATACCAATTAAATTTAGGTCATAAATCTAAAGTACTATTACTCGGTTTTACTGGAATTTGAAAGTTGTACATTAATTGAAATAATTGTATTTAATTAACATGACGTTGTATTTTTTAAATGTTAAAAAAGAGTAACTACTGAGTTTCTTGCCGGTTCTTCTCGGTAGAATCTACTTTCCGAACCGGTGGTAGCTTCACTTAATTGTAAAATGACGATTCAAAAGTGCTTATAAAAGCCTACTTGAATAAAGTTTATTTTGATTTTGATTTTGATTTTGTAAGTAATATAAACATGCACTTCCTTTCCTCTGAAAGCATGTTAAGCTGTCCAATCGTATAATATTTGACACTATGACATATTATGAGAGGAAAAGAGTTAGATAGGCAGAAGAATTGAAATTTTCGGTTCTAACCACATGTCGTCGTTTCCTTTGGTGTATTTTTAATTTGTACTACTTATAATTCGTTTTTAGGATGTATATTTTAATGTGTAATGTAAATGCGAGTCTGCATTAGAAATCGTAGATTCCTGAAAACATCTTATCTGAATTTATTGACAGGAGTATTTTTTGTCTGTATGAAATATTGGATTCAGTCTATCACAATCCATTCATTTTTAGTATGGATCGCCATTAGGTTATAACTCAGAATCTCATTAGTAGTTGTCGTCTCTTTTGTGTCTATTTCACTAGTTTTCCAAATGGGTTTTCACCATCGACGATACAAAATACAAAAGCTTTTCGTGTGGTGCGATATTAACAGCATTGTATGGGATATTGCAGCATTCTCTTCACAAATTTGATGAGTTTCATAATCTGGTCTCTGTTCCTCATGTACCTACTGAATATGTGAGGGTATTGAATCTTTCTCCCTTACTGTACCCTTGGACCCGTAGTAAATCTATTTCTGCCTGTGCGCATATCGAGTATAGACTTGTGCTGGGTCTTGGAGATTGAAGCGCCTATGGCTTCGGATATGATGTAGGGACATGGGCTTGGATATAGGGACTTTATTACTTTGCTAGACGAGTAACTACCTCCATACGCTTAATTTAATTTATATGTACACAGACATTGTGGATAATTTGATCATAAACTAAATATACATATAATATTGTATAACTTTTATTTCCACTAACGATATAGCATAATTGTAATGGGATTATGTAAATAAATACTAATTGGATTTAGTACAGATAATTAAAGATAATCAAGGATACAAAAATCCAAACATTATCGGAATATTTTGTTCCATTTCAATTACTTCTTAATACAGGACGTTACCTGAAAAACAGAATCAGACGATTCAAATGATAGACCTCGTTTCTGTTCAAATATCAAAAACAGTCCCTTCCAATTAAGCTTCCCTAATTAGACGTGAGGGTTCGTTTGGGCACGAGACTGAATTACAGAATATTACTGAACTCTCTTGTATACTACAGACTTGATGGCAATGTGTACAGTATTTACAATAGTCATTTATAAAATGCGATTGATGTTTTATTTAATAAAAATGTCCTAATCTCAAATTCACTGATTAATCAAAATTAATATTATAATATGAATTACTTTATAAAATAATCTATGAGATATTTTTTACACGTACGTTTTATTCATCGGATATAAACCGTTAATTCAGTCATCGTTTTTACACGGTGATGTCATGTAAATACTGCCACGAGGCTTTCATCTACGATATACCTTTCAATGTTTTTGTTCTCATTATTATATTCTGTGAAATATAAAGGAGAATTTAATATAATAAATTCGATAAAAAAATATTTTAACGATTTTTTTTTTCTTTTTTATTCAATTAACGAACGTTGTGATTTAATTGGTGAAAAAAAGTACCGTTACTCGTAAGTTAACTGCAGATTCTTCTCAGTGCAACCTACAATATGTGCCTGTAAAATGAAGATTTAAAATTGCTTGTTATAGCGTTCTTGAACAAAATATATTTTTATTTTAATTCTTGGGATTAAAGATGTTTGTTGTATGTTCCTGATATATATTTGATTAATCTTTAAACTGCAATTCAGTAGTGCCTAATATACATAAATAGACTGTTAAATGATCGACTTTATGTTAAGTGGTCATTAACACCCATAGATAAGAGAGGAAATAATTCTTACATCACCAATATGCCAATAACCGTGGAAATTAATATGTTATAATCTCTGGTGTCTGTAGTTTCACTAGCTCACTGATTTCATACCTTCCAAATGGATCACAAAGGCAATTATATTTTAGAAGTTTAAATATAAGGGTAATATTTTTAATCCATACTTGTATTCATAACTCATCTGTTCTTCCATGTTGACATGTTTGGGTACAAATAAATTATACCAACAATAAAGCTTACACTACATAACGTATAAATAGATCACTTCTATCTTGCGTAAGATGAATATAGTATTTTATTTAACGCTTACAAAAATAAAATTTTCTGAAACAAATAATAGCAACAGTAACAAAAATCCGCAACTAATTTGGCGGAGCTCGTTTAAAGTTTTAAAATTAATCTGTACACGAACACAAAGACTTTGTAGTGAAATAATATATAGCTACAGTTATAAATTAAGTCCTGAAATTCACTGCACATTTATTTCACTCGGCTGCGGTTGTTCTCAGGTGGATGAATTGTTTCGGTGCGTCTAGCTCCTGTCTCCCAGCTGACATCTACAGTGAATACTCCCTACATTACGGCTCGGTGTGTCACACCGCACAAGTGACAGGAACATGCGTTGAATATTACTCATTTTATACTTACCTTTTATTACTTCGTGTATTTTAGTTACCTGTATTATGTTATAATTATATTCTAATTTTGGTAAAGCAGCGATTTACGATAAGGTATGACAATATATTGTGAAAATATTTCTGATGTTATACACCATCTACTCATTCCCTTTTCTTCTAGAATAGAGTTCTGAGTAGAATTGTTTAGGTTTGGTGGGTGTCAGTCAGTTACTAAAGATAAGTGTGAAATAACTTGTTAAGCTATAATAATTTTAAATAAATAACCAAGGATGCAGTTGCAGTTTGAATCTCGCAACGAATAAAAAACAAACAAACATACATATTGCCTCCATTACTCATATATACAAAGTCATTAACTGTTTTGTGTGACAAAGAAAGTCAAATTAAAAAAAAGAACGTACAAGCGTTTCAAGAATAAAGTCCAATACAATAATTCAAGCCTTAAAGGTAAATATAAAATGTTATAGACTTCATTAAAGCGAATTGATTAAAAGCATTCACTTATTATCTATAATTACTGTAATATTAATTAGTTTCTTAAAATTAAGTATAACCTTAACTATGTAGAAATAAAAATTACGATATATTTAGTGTACAAATCATGACCACGTGGAATGACGACAAGAATACTAACAGCATTTTCCCATTGAATCGTAATTTAGATTATCCGGGCACCTCTTCTACTACAAAAAGGAAAGATTTATATTAGTGATTCCTCATAAATCCGAAGCATTTTGATATCCTATTAATTGTAAACTAATCTTGCCATATAAGCATTATATGTATAATTGGGTCATTCAAAATTATCAAGACTAAAATATAATCAAAAATTAGTTGAATCATTAATATTGAAAATAAAATGGGCTATTAACTTTAACAGATTCATATATAATGATCATCAACAATAGTTACAGAAAAATATAATGTCCTGCAATCCACTTACACCAACAGACAACAAGTGTTGAGAAACTGTCTAACGTTTCGCTCTGTTGGATAAACAATCCAATGAACCCCAAAGCTTTGTTCTCGTACACAACCCATGTGAATTGCCCAGTAAGACGAACAACGGAGAAGATTTCTAGACCAAATTAGCCGGTCTTCATTGTTCCGTCATATGAAACCTTGTAAATTGCCTAAAATCACTACGGAGAAGCATTTACGTTTTATTTGGGAATGTGCATTCTCTCATATGCATATACAAGTAGGAAATAAGACGATGTGGCTGTTTTAAATTGGAACAATTGCCATGCTCTCGATTTAAAAAAAATACCATAGCTAAATAACATCCCAACTTTGGAGACACAATATGTAACTGTCAAGGCAAGTTTTCATCCATTTTTTTATGTTTAATTATACAATATATACATCCCGTTTGCAAGCAATCGTATTCTACTACGGTGAAAGTGGAGCTGCGTTTGCCTTCGCTTACATACCTGGTAATTAACAAAACAATTCCACGAAGAACAATATTCTGGGAATTCTAGATATCTTGATTCACGATATATTCATTCAATCCTATTCACGTAAATTGGGAAAAGGCTAGGGAATAATAATAACAAAATATTAATTCAAGTGACCTCGATCCACTCATAAGATATTCTACCGCTAAACTGCAGTAGGTACTTAGTTAATACTGTACTAATATTTATATAGGTTAGTGTCGTATTGGTGATGGAAGTAATCGTTAATACATATTTCATACAGCGTCATTGTTTATGGACGATGATCGCATACGATCAGCTAAGCCATGTGCCTTTCCGTCTAAATATATATGTAACCAAATAACTGTAATTATTTTAATATCTCACATTATACTCTATAAAATAAATATATTGATATTAATTTCAATCAGTTAATCAGCTATCACGTTCAGAATTCCAATACCAATGAAAGGCGAAGATTAAAAAACAATAATCCATCTTTTTCTTTTATTTATTTGAATAAAATAATATAGTTAAACGTGTACTATTTATTTTTTATGACCTTTTAAGATCAGATTATAGATTATAAAACATTATATACATAATCAACAGTTCTAGAATTTGTATATAAAGGAACCGAGAATATCACTTGAGTATAATTATGTTATCCATGGCACTTTAAGTCCAATTAGATATTATCAATTAGTTTTGTTAGTGGCTTTTCACAGCGGCTTCAGAAGCTAACATTACTCGTATATTCATAATGACTTAATGATTATACTTCAATTAATAATGATAAATAAATTGAGAACATACAATTTACAAGTGGAGAGGATGAAATACTAAAGCAACAATATGTATTTTTAAAAAATAAGATTTACTGACTTAATTTTAAAACCTCATTTCCTAAAAGTAGAATTTGGTGCTTCAGTCGTTTTACTTTTCGATTAACGATATGTACTTACATGAAGTTTGAAAAAGACTATGTATTTTAAGGGGGCATGGAATACTACATACTACATACATGGCAACTATGCCCTGCCCCTTAAAATATTTCAAAAGATTTTTCTTTTCATTTCGTTGTAGACGGTGGATGCAGTTTAGTTTAAGGCAGATTTTAAAAGTATAGATAATGTTGTCAATATTTAATTAATAAAAAAATTAATTAATAATATGGTTTGATCCAGAGGCCTTTACATACAGAATAGTTATATGTAAGTAATTTATTTTCAAAAAAGACCTTTTTATTTTTTTAATGTTAATAGATATTAAAATTTAGTACACCTAGAGGCGAAGTGTCTAATACTCTATCATTAATACAAATTATTTTGGATTTTATGCTGACCCAGATAAGAACTAAAGTAACATGAATAGCAATTAGCACTTATCAAACTTTCAGGGTTGGTTCGGCTAAGTAACTAAACAGAACATTTCACTTTAATTACTTGTAATACTTAAATCTAGAATATATTAACATAGAAATACATCTGGAGTTGAATAAAGGTCCTCTATTTTTAGTACGCATTTAATAGATATTTACGTATTTAAATTTGTACCTGTTTTGTTTGATTTGAATGCTCAAAGTGCTGTGACAATTGATTGTCCCAGCGATTGCGAAGCCAAAATTGATGATACAATGTATTCATTCGATTCACCAATTCTTTGCTTCATAGCTTGAAATAGGTGCGTTTCATTTTTGCAGTTCTAATATTCTTGTTCTAAATTGTACAAATATATGGTAAAAAATTAAGCTATTTAAAATTGTTTCAAGTAAACTTTTGGGTCCGGAATATACCTCGCGAGGCGTAGGATGAAATTTCTTTAGATAGTTTCATCAGGTTCTGTATGCAAAGTCCATGTAGGCCCACAAGGTGAATTTAATCCTTATTGCGCTGTTATGAAAGTTTTGACTTTGTACCCTTCACAATGACACTTTTAAGTCTGCAGTAAGCCCATCAAACTTTTTATAGTACCAATATTGTGCCGGCAACAATACGTGACGTATAAGAATTAATGACGAACACATTAATTCATAAAATAACGTTGTATATACCACTATGGCATAAATTTTTTTAATGTTATACGTTGGCGGACGAGCATATGGGCAGATGGTAAGTGGTCACCATCACCCATAGACAATGACGCTGTAAGAAATATTAAATATTCCTTACATCGCCACCAACCTTGGGAACTAAGATGTTATGTCCCTTGTGCTTGTAGTTATACTGGCTCACTCACCCTTCAAACTAGAACACAACAATAATGAGTACTGTTATTTGGCGGTAGAATAACTGATAAGTGGGTGGTACCTACCCAGACGGGCTTGCACAAAGCCCTACCACCAAGAAAATATTACTAGTATTTAACCAGTAGAGATGAAAACGTATTATATATTTGAATACATAATATATTTGAAACATATTTTTTTCTTCTATTTCCAAAAACGAAAATCAATCGACGAACAAAAAAGATAAGGGTATTGATTTGTTTAGTAATTGCTTATTTATAAATGGGTGTAGCTATGCGTAAACATAATCTCTAAATTAGATTATACTTGTGTTCTATATGTATATCTTAGCAATATGGCCAGTTTATTGTTCCTAAGACGTTTCATCTTAAGCTTATCAAAGGCTATATCAAATAAACTTAGGTTATTTCTGTTGTGTATTACAATGCATTAGGGTCGAATTTTGTTTGTAATTTAAGTTTGCTATTTTACATGAGGGATTATCTGAGGCAGTAAGTGCGAAACTACAAAATGTAATGTACCGTGTAATCGCTCCTAAATTATTTATGCTCGAGGGACGCTTATATTAACGTTGCCTTCTGATTTTCCTAAAGAACCGTTACTTCGGTTTGCTAATAGTATGTGTAGGTAGTAAAATTTTATTGAAGAAGTGAATTTTCGTAGAGAGAATACAATTTTGTTTATTAAAAATATCTTATTCCGTACTGGAACTAATATTACCATAATCCCATTTATATTTTTACATACTTTTTTTTATTTTATACATTTTTCTCTGAAACTAATTTAAGAGGATATATTATTTCAAATTAAATAAAATAATAATACATAATTTATTTTATTCTTACGTAATGAAATGATGATAAAGATAATTACATACAAATTACTATCGACGGTCAAGTCGTTTCCGACCTTGATCTTTTGGTTGTAGATATATTGTATCACTGCATCTTCTACAGCATGTTTCACGGGGAATGTTCCGAGGAATTGTTTGGATTAATCCCGGCTGCTGAATTTCACCTTGGGACATCGCGTCAAAATTCCAAGTTTCACCAACACCACCTAGATATCCGAAAATCCACAACAACGTGTTATCATTTTTTGGTTCGCAAAACCACTCAGTGCCTGATTTCGCCCATTTTTTTTTCGAACCGATACGTCGTGGGATCCTTTAATTAAAATTGCGTACACTTTTCTTATAGTCTGGAAATGCAGCTGTAAATATTCCGGTGATGCAGATGTTCTTGGTCGGTGGTAATCACTTTCCTTTAAATTAACCTGCTCGTTTGCCATCTATACCATATAAAGTACATTATAAATAACCTTCTTATAAATATGTTATATAAAATAGCCGAGACGAACCTAGTTAAATTAATATTTTTTTTTGGAAAATGTAAGAAATATCGAAATATCATGTAACTTTATAAGATTATTCAATAAACTAGGTAGGGCGTATAGAAGCCCGCCTGGGTAGGTATTTTTTTTTACTTTATGAAATTTATATTAGAAATACCGGAATTGTACAGCGAAGCAGAAATATTGTGTTTATTATTGTTATATTCCAGTTTGAAAGCAGGTGATCCAATGTAACTTCAGCTGGTGCAAGTTAGACAACATCTTAGTTTCCAACGTTGGAGGATATAATAGATATGAGCTCGTGAAGTGATGGTGACCACTTACCATCAGATGCTCGTTCATACATTTCGTATTTATAAAAACATGCTGACGATAATGTGAAAACAAATGTTGACATGTAAATAGCGTTCTTTTGAATGTCAGTCGAAATTACTATTGTTTGTTCATTCCTTTCGTTAAAAGATTCCTTTGCTTTGATGTTTGTCTTATCACAAAAAATGTCTTAAATTTATTCGTCTCCGTATGTTGAAAAGAATGACATATCAAAGAGGAGGATCGAGCGATTAAGGACTTTGAGGAGCTAAGCGACACCAAAATAAAAAATCTGATTAGGTACCTTAATAATAAAAAACGTGAAGCAGCAGCCAGCAGTAGCAACAGCAGGCTTGAAGTTTATTCCATCACCATTCTTCAATCTGGGTCGATGAATATATTTGTAAAAGATTCACATCAGAGACATTGAACTTTTTTCTTGCTTCTCTTTAAGGAGATGATTTAGAAAGATAAATTAAACACATTAAGAGTTTAAATTCAGTTTGCAAAGTTGTAATGTGTTAAACCCACAAGTTTTGGAAGATTTTCCTTTTGTAAGTAAAACATGTCGCTTCACATGCAGTCAAACTACCCTTATGTCCATGGGCCTGATCGCTTCATAATCCATCTACACAAAAAGTAACTGTAAAATGTTAAAAATTCTGAATTGGTCAATTTTTTATACAATTGGGATAATCACTGTAAAAACTTAAACAGATATCATTTTGAAAAGCAAGTAAATAAATTATATGTCTATTTAAAAAAAAAAACTTTTTGTTGCTCAGTCCTTTACTGTAGTGATGTTTACGTAACTGTATCTACGTAATTTAATCGATACAAACATTAATAATTCCTTTTGTGATGACATAAATAGGCTATCAGATGGTCTTCATTGCGCCACTAACCTCGAAACTGAGATATGATGTCCCTTGTGCCTTTAATTATCCTCGCTTACCATGTAACACAACAATGATATACACAGTATTGCTGCTTGGCAATGGAAATCTAATACTTCTAATAACTAATTCTTAAAGTTAAACATTTAATACATAAAACCGATAAAAAAAAGTAGTGAAAATATAATTATAAAAAAAGTAAAAACTTTTATTTTATTTTTTACGGTATCGATTAAAGTAGAGTTAGGATGGATTCTATAATTTTAAACCATATATCAAGGCTGCAAAATCTAATTTGGATTGGAGTAATCCGTTGCCAAACGTAGTAATTGAGCTGCTTATTTATGTCACCCTTTTAAAAAACACAGGCGTTAACTCCTTGATAATATTTTCACGTGAAAACTTTTGAAAATTTAAACGAACAAAACTCGTATAGATTATAATAATTTTAAATGAGAGATAAATATGATTACTTTATATTAATTAATATACGTAATGAGCAAATTACATTAAGAAATAAGAACATAGATTTTAGAGAGTATATTTTTATAAGATTAAATTTCTGGGAATTCTATTTCTTTCATCTGTAAACTCGTATGTATGTGAAGTGTAGATATATGTTTATGACAAATTATGAGTTTTAATATCACTCAGATTTAATATTCAGAACAAAATATTAAGACACATCATAAGAGTTGAAAATTGATACAGAAAGTAACGAAAGTTTGATTACAACCAAATAGCAAAATGCTGTAAGTGCTTCCTGAAAGATGGCGTACAGCGCACGCGGATCCATCAGAATAATCTTTGTACGAGCCCACATGCAGACAAGTTCGCGGACAGATTACATTTCGAGTATTTGTTACGTGCGTGGAGGATCACTCAAGTAAATCAATACCCAGATTTATAAAAAATGCAATGTATACTATAGTTTTAATATTGATAATATATTTCACAATTCGATTTTTAATTTTACTCACACTGAATAAATTATATTTCACTCTGAATTGGAAGCGGCTTTAATGCTTCAATCGTCCTTGTAGTTAATGTGTCGTAATAAAACGATAATATACCACTCTGGATTACGTTACAACGTAATATTATCACACAAGAAGAACTATAACAACTATTTTTCATTTATTCGCAAGAATGAACTAAAATAATAGCTGACAATATACCGAGGCGTGGTTGTACATCGGAGTTTATTCAAGAGCTCAATATAAATCGGGGGTATTCGGAAAGCAAATTCTGAGAAAGCGAGATAAATCCGCGAGATTTCCAATAACAGCGACAAATAAACTCTTCTGGAGACGCATATAATGGAAAATTAGAAACATAAAAAAAAAATCGCTTCGGGTAATATGTTGCAGTCATCACTGGAGGTTTAACAGTTTGTAATAAAACAGCTCTTGATTTCGTAAAGTAAATACATTATTTTATACACATTTTCCAGTATCAAGAATGGTAAAGTTGTTTTTTTTTTTAAATATTTATGGATACTATGGAATAGAGTAAAAAAAAAAACAAATAAAATTTACTATTTTATTTAAATCATTAAAATACAAATATTGAATGATTTTGTAAAACTTTATAATTATTAGACTTGTTACGTATACTTGTGTGTTTATAAAATGAATACACCTTAAGGGTACTTTTGGTATTTCTTACATTTGTAAAAAAAGAGTTTTTATACCAATTGGATTGTCGCAGCTCTAAATACAGGAGTATCTTTGCCAGAATACAAAGAAAAAGAAATCAAAGTTTTTAGGTCACTAACTGTATAACTTTTACTAATTTGGCAACTGGTTGTAACTTACATGGAAAAACTTTAAGCCTCTTTCCAATGGCTAATGGGTTGTATACGAGTGACATATTCATTTTTATTTTGTCAAAGTAATACAATGAACAAGTTTGAAAACGGATTAAAAAAATATTCAGTAGATTATATGTATTTTAAAATTAATTTACGATTATTACAACTCTATCAATGTCGATATCGAAAATATGTTTCACCGATTGGTAAATAAAACAAAATTTATACCCGGAACACTGATTCGTTAATAGCAAATTAGCTAAAACATTCAACCAAATGCGGTTTCGAAAAATTGATTAATGTTACCGTTGTGATAGAATTATACTTTAAATATACCGCAGTTAATCGCACGTAACCAAACAATTAAATAATAACGAAACTAATGAATTAGAAAAATTAGATATTTTAAATATGAATGGTCATTTATTACTTTATTATATTTTTTCTTTATAAGCTGAAAAATAGGTTCGATTGGCGTTAGTAATTCGTTGAAATCACTAACAGCATAAATTTATTATTTAAAGACGAGACGGCCAAGTGGCTTATAAACGTGAATCTAAGCCGAAGATGGAAGATTTAAACCACTGAAAGCTACATTGAGTTTTCATGTACTTAATTTGAGTTTATAATTCAACTCTTGCTCGGATGAAGCTCCAAGCCCTCTCCTCAGAAATCTTGCCAGGCTATGAAATATTTACAAGCTGTTACTTTACTCTGCAATAAGTAATAAGATCATCTTTTCAAAAAAATCAAATAATAAAACTAAAAATTAAATAGTAAGTAGAACTTCGCACGAAGGAAGCTATAATATAAATAATAATAAATATAAACTTGTAGAAGCAATAATGAAAAGATGTCTTCCCGATGGCAGCCATTTTGAAGGGAGACCCGAGACCTGCCTGGGACATTGATAATGCGCAAACTTATGTAACTGTACTGTCTAGTCCGTAATTTCCGCAGTTATAAACCAATGGGATATCAAAAGAAACGCTTGGACTTGACTTGCTTTCCGACTGACATCTATAAAAATACAACTTGACTCAGAATTTGATCTCATGCTTTTGGATTCTACGATATTAGAAGAGGGCTACTAAATAAACAACATCATGCCACAATATTACTATTCTAAGATCTATCAATATATTGAGCTCAAAGATAAATAATAATTATTAACAACATTTATCTTTTGAACTTTGAATATATTTATCTGTTAAAGTTACATTTTTTGTCAAATGAGCTCATATTTCAGTTCAATCTTATTATATACCACATAAATACGTAATTTATGTGCAATATTGTACATCCTAAAAGCAATGTTACAAAATATGTATCTATTTACGGTCACATCGTTGTATCCATTTAAGCGTGCTCGGAATTCGAGCGTCTCGTAAAGTTCGTATCCCCGAGGTATTTTAATAACATAACATTAAGCTCCATTTCCATAAGACAAGATGCAAAATAACAATCGCGATGGAAACAACGAGTGAACAATTTGCAAGCAACAAAAGGGTCTTGTCTTGCGAATAGCGAGTGACGTCGCCAATCAATCTGATCCAGCACTAAATTATGAAGCGTGTAAATTTAACGAGACTTAAATTTATTTTCTGTTTTATGTGCTGTTTATTTACAAGAATGAAACGGAGGCATTACCGAGGCTTTAATAAAATGCGTCATTCGTTTTTTTTTTTTTTCGTTTTGTTTGAAGTTGTATATCGGATCTATGTATACTATTTTGCAATGTTATTATTTGCGGAAGTATTGAAAATATTAATAATATTCACCAAACGAAATTTCTAATGTTACAAAAGTCTGTAAGATCTTTATATAAAATCATAAATTCAATCATAGATTAGATAGATAGATAGCTATAGACTACATACATTTTTTTTTTACAAAAAAGGTGTGTACAAAATAATGAACAACATTACATAAATGAAATCTTAGAAACTCCAAACTATGTGCTAAACAAATTCAGCACTAACCGGCTAAAACTAAAGCGTTACGTCGTAACGTCTTAATTCAGTTCCTTTCATAAGGTGTGATTTAGTATGAGCCCAGGAACACTATTTATCACTTCAACTTGCGTACAGGATCTACAGAACTCGGATAAACGGGAAGCGGGGAGGAGAATAGGGCAAGTTGAGACTGAGTTACGCCCCAATTAAAATGCACGGTATTATGCTTGTAACAAATTGCGCCTCGGCGCTTGCTTTGTTTAACGCTTTAGATGATTTTGGGCAAGCATTTGACTAATTCGATCATTTAGAGTCCCAGATGTTTTGCGGTTTGGTTAGATTGGATATATTTGTTTTGTCACGGCTGTGATTGGTTACAACTAATAACCAATATTCTTTGCGCCGATAATAGCAGCAGGAGTAAAATTATGTTCTATTTTTTTTATAATTACTAATATTTGTACCTATTGTCGTAGAAGCGACACTTACTTGTTAGATGATGTCCGACAGAGAAGCACGGAAGAAGAAGATGTGCTGTACCGACCCCAAGTAAAATTAGGATGAGTACAGGAGGATGATGACGTACGTATTGTCGTAGAAAAAAAAGCTTTATTTTAGATATTAATAGAGAAACAGCGCTATAGCATTTTAAGGAACTTTAAAGTATGCGTTTCGTATGGTATATATACATTTTTATATCGCATTCACTATAAATTATTAATAGCAGCGAAGAATAATACTGGCGATGTTGTTTTAAATTCAGTTCATAAATATTTCTCATATAGACACGCAACAATGTCGAGTATTTTTATTACAGTCTTCTAAAAATGCTCTGTATTTCTCAGTTTCTTAAAACTGCATTGAAATGAGCTCAAATTCTTGAGAATATGGATATTGATCCTTGTTGTTACAAGAATAAAGTCTATAATGTAAATAAATTTGTTCTCAATACATAGTAGAATTGAATATCATTGTATGTGTCATGTAGTAAAGTTGGAATTTTACGGTTTCCTTAATTTCTTTTATTCAATTTAAACGAATTTTATTCTGAAAATATCTATTAGAGTGATATTTTTCGTGTATTAAACAATGCCCATCAAGGCAAATTTTGATATGAACAATCTTTTAAAAATCCAATATTAACAATAAATTAAAATAGAACCAATTAACACCTTGATGACCTCCGTGGTTGACTGGTGTGTACACCGGTTTTCACGAGTACACTACTCCGAGGTTCGATTCCCGACCAAGTCGGTTTAGATTATCATTAGTTTTGTACGTTGTCTTGGGTCTGTATATTTGTGGCACCGTCGTTGCTTCTGATTTTCCATAACACAAGTGCTTTAGCTACTTATATTGGGATCGGATATATGTGATGTTGTCTCATATTAATTTATTTATGACAGTAATAGCTCGATGGTCACTGTCTACCCTTAATGGTTCAAGAATTCATCGAATTCTCATTTTATATCAACATAACTATTATCAACGTAATTTTACTGCTGTCTAAATTGATATTTGAAAGCAAATTTAAAATAAGAAAATTCATTACACATCTATTACAGTTACTTATTCCGTGTGCGAATGTAGACCACGAAGATCACGCACGTCGACGCATTACTATCAACGAGCTCTATTTGTATTGATATCGCGAACCACAATACCATGTTTGATATATTTTATTTAATATTGTTTTTCTTCTTTTAAATTCATATCGATTTTTTTATGTTATTTTGGCGAACTTATAAATGAACCACGTGATGGTAAAAGATTACTACTGCACTGGGAACGTAAGAAATATTAATAATTTCTCATATAACCAATGCGCTATCAAATAAGATGTTCTACGATGGTGTTGTGTTAGTTGGCGAGCTGTCCTTGTTCCTATAGTTGCACTGACTCATTCAAACTTCAAACCGGAACACAACAACAAATTTAAAATGACGGTAGATAAATTAGCGGTACCTATCCAGACGGAGCCGAGAGAGCAAGCGTTCTAACCACTGGGCCTTAATTTGTCTTTATAATTCATCTCGTGCTCGGCGGTGAAGGAAAACATCGTGAGGAAACCTGCATGTGACAAATTTCATAGAAATTCTGCCACATGTGTATTCCACCAACCCGCATTGGTACTGCGTTGTGGAATATGTTCCAAACCTTCTCCTCAAAGGGAGAGGAGGCCTTTAGCCCAGCAGTGGGAATTTACAGGCTGTTGTTGTTTGTTGTTGTATCCAGACGGGCTAGCATAAAAGCCATAGAGCAAATAAGTAGAGTTGAATTATTCTACTCATCTTCAATACTATTTTTAAAAAAAGAATTGCTAGTAGTTTTGAAATTAACTATATATATACATTTCGATATAGTGTGACCGGCTGGAGTTAGTAATAAAAAATCAAGCTATAATAATAGTGCTAGATAAATTTAAATATATGTATTTAAATTTATTTATACACACATATGTATACCTACAACGCAATTATCCGAGTGAGCAATATTTTAAGCGGACGACTTTGAAGATCATATCTTTAGCTTAAAATCTGTACCTAAGTATTCATAGTTATATGTTTAGGTAGCTGTATGATAAGTAAGTTGTGCTAACTTATCTCAAGTTTAGCAGAACATTGTAACTAAATTGTAGAAGTGGTGGTTCTTAGTTAGTGTCCTGAATCTATAAGAAGCATTAACTGATGTAGATAAGTACACATACATATTATGATGTTACAGAATAATTGAAGATTGGAATTCGCTTTGACATAGTTGCATAATTTTCTCAGTATAACTGCTGAAAAAAAAATGCACTGAATGTTTCAACTCAAAATAATCTATGACACATATTTGTATAGGACATAAATAAACATTAGCTTCATTATTGGTATTAATTGGATTGCTTGAACCATTGGCAGATAAATCAAGACATGGAATTGCTCCGTAATATTTCCTATTATAAAATATATATCAGCGGTTAGATGCTTTTTCAAAAGGCAGCTATATCAGATCAGTTTTAAGTAAAAAATAATTATTCTGCAACGAATTCTCGTTTTATTTCTGTATGGATCTAGTAGTGTCTAAAACAAATTAAATCATTAACAAGGTTTTTTAAAAAGCATTACTGCATCACTTTTTGTTAATGTGTTTTATTCATACAAGCTTTTGTTTTTGTGAAACAAATAATTTGTATTTTACTTTATTTACTTGTTTTGCTAGCGAGTAACATTATGACAGTATAAACATTTCTGATGTCATATACAGGATGGTCTGCAAACAATTACTCCCCACTTCCGCATCTCCTTCCTGTTGTATCTTGACCGCAATTGCATTAACCTATAAATTAATTCGTTTTCTGTTTCACTGTAATGAGTTAAACACATTGCTTTAAAAAATGTTTTACCATGATGATACTTTTAATGACAAGCTATGTACCGTCGGCGTAAGGAAAGGTTCGTTGCCTTAAGACCTATTTTCATCCGCTTTGCCGATTGATAATGACATTGCGTCGCCATGATTTGATGTTTAGATTCAAAAGGTACTAAGAGTTAAAAACTTGATAAAGGAATTAATTTGAAAACTGACGATTTCTTAGTCTGACTGTACGTACGTATTCCATTTGAGGAAAAATAGAACGCCATGTCGTATTACTTCAACACGAATCGATTTTCGTTTCGCTGTAAAATATACGTTGACAAGATTACCACTAATGTATTTAAAAAAAATCCACTAAAATAAATATTTCACACGTTTTACCCACACATGCATTGTTTAAACCTGTTTTATTTTTAACACAATCTCATTTCCACGGTTGAACGCATCTGACTGAAATATTTTCCCGCGTGACTAACCACGTGGGATGGTTTTTTACCGGTTTGCTACGTGATCCGGTTAAACTAGATGGGTTTCTTTATATTAAGATAGTAATCAGTTTCTGAAGTTGCTAAAAGAAGTTAAGACATATAACTATTGTTGCAAACACAATGTTTTCTTTAAAAAACCGTTTAAAATCATCTCAAACCAAATATCAAGGTCAAATAAACTAGTTAAGATTATGAATGTGAATATCTAATCTTAATAAGCAATCCTAATAACATGTGTGTAATGATAAAATGTATAAAATAAGACCAATTTATGGCAAGCAAAGCAGTAGACTGTAAATCTATTTTTTGTGGTATAGGTTGACGTATAAACATAGACAATGAAGCTGTAAGAAATATTAACTATTCCTTACGTCTTCAATATTCCAGTTACACTGGCTCACTCACCCTTCAAACCGAAACACAACAATACTGAGTAATATTATTTGGCGGTAGAATAACTGAAGTGGGTGGTACCTACCCAGACGGGCTTGCACAAAGCTCTACCACCAAGTAAAATCTTTCGTCTTATATTCGTCAAAGTCAACACTTTTCAGCGAAAATCTAACTTAGCCACGTGTCTCATCAAATGCGTGTACAACACAGCCTAATGACGCGGGTAATGGAATTTCGTCCCTCCCAAACCGTAGCAGGACAAAAAGGGATCAGTCTCCAATTACCCATTCGCTATCTGTCCGGGACAAAAAGGGACGGGACAAAAAGTCTCGCGATAATAGTCCTCACACTATGGATGGCGTGACGTTTTAGATTTAAAGGCCATTGAGATCCGTAGATTAGAATAGAGAAATAGTGGTTGAACCAGATACGTTGAGGTACTTTGTATACGAGTTTAAAATAATATATAGTAATATAGGAAATATCTTTATACATACATTTACAAAAAAAATTAAAATGTATCAATAAATATGTAATGCATTATTAATTATGCTTTATTCAAACAATAACATCGAAGAAACAACATTACCATTTATTTACGACGATCCTCCGAGGTCGAGTGTGTACACCGATTTTCGTGAGTCGGTTCGATTACCGGCCGAGTCGATGTAGAAAAAGTTCATTAGTTCTCTATGTTATCTTGGGCCTTGGAGTTTGTGGTACTTCGGAATCAGATTAATATATGTTATGTTGATGTTATGTAAAATTCAATCGTCTATATCCCTGGATGTTAAATGTTGTCCGAATACTGCCCAAGATCATGAGTCGTTAAGATACGAAATTTTCTTAGGAAATGTTACGTCACTAACTCGGCCCTTAATGGCTCCTACCGTTACATTCTCGTTTAGTTCCTTTACGACCACTTTGACGGTATCGACTGATATCGATTTCGAATTATTTTTAAATTAACTTATTCGATGCAATGGAGTAATGACAAGATTTATAGCGATTGAAAGTAAATTATGTAAAAATTCAATTTAATAAACCTACAAAGAAAGTATTATTTTCGAGAAATCTATTAACGCAAACATTTTAAAATTAGTTTCTTGAAAGCTTTTTAACACTAAATATTATGGTATGTAATGATAACAATTTTTCATGTTTTGAGTAACTAATCTACCTTCTTACCAGTTACTTAGACTAATTTACATTAGAATAAAAGCCCGCTAATGTTATACTCCTCAGCAAGGAAAAAAGGTTTTTTTAACTACTTAGTTCCCTTGAAGATATTTTACATAGCATAGCTTAGTACTTTTAAAACATGTTAACATCTAAATGATATATTTTAGATGGTAGGTGATCTTGATTGACAAATTTATCATAGAGATGTGACCTGAAAAGCTATCAGCCCAATTCATTTTTATTACAGTGTTAGTTAAATTTAAACTCTTCTTCCTCAAGGATGAGTTAAAAATAATCGAAAATCAACTAGTAAGATCTGAAAATTCTTAGTCCAAATCAGTTTGACATAATGATTCTAAGTTTAACAAGAAAAGCATTAACATTTATATACATTTATATACATATTAATAATAGATTTTAGATAGGATATATTTAATTTTTATGAGGAACTCTGCGTAAAACAACTGAAATTACAAAAAAGAACCATTCTTTAAGAATAATTATTAAAGGTGAAAGCCTCGTTTTTCGAATATCACCAAAATGGAAAATTCGAGAACAAGCACTCAACGTGCTTAAATGGTGTCGCTTGAAAGGAATGAAAATAATAAATTATTGACATTAGATTCCTTTACTCGTTCGATATATAAGCAATAGTTACTAGCGTCGTCTTTACGTGCATGCTTTCAGAATTTTGTTTCGATCTATTCCAAATTATTATTTAACAAACAAAAATACTATATAAGCAACAGGCTTCAAGTAATCTAAGAGATGAGGTCTTCTTCATAAAAGTATTAAAATAAAATTCGGTCCTAATAAAATAAAAAGTTAACGAATTGTATCAGATCAAACATAACATAAATTGTATATAATTATACACATAGAAGGACATAAAAAATCTGTAGGACTTTTCCGAAATGAGTCAGCAATGTTTCATGTTAGACAAGACAAAAAAATTTAAGAGATAAAAATTTTACGTACTTTCGACATATGATCATAATATATTTATATACTTTCATAATACGATAGAATTTCATTTCGACACTACTAGATAGAAAGCAGCTACGATTTCGGCTTTATTGATTTTCCGAGGAACTCTTACCTTCCTATCTCTTGGTATAATTGAGATGCAAGGTCAACACATATAAAAGACTGTTAACTGTAATTTATGATTATGAAGAGTTAGTTTAAAATATACAAAGCTTTTATATATATTCAAGCATCATATGATTATATTGTTGTTATGTTATATGTGTGGAATGTTGTCATATTTGTATTTGAAATTTTTAATTTAAATTGCATCGAACAGCAGTATGGCATTTGATCGAAATATCAGAATAGGGATAAAGCTTTTTGCAACAGTCAATGAAACGGAAAGAGATGGTGGACGTGTGAAATGGAATCGGTGGCTCGTGATTCATTCGAAATTTCACATTTTCGATTTATTCCGACGTAAACATTTGATGATATTTTTGATCTTTGAAAATAAAAATTCGTTTGCAATACCTATAATAAGATAAATTGGAATAAATTGTATATTGTAACAGCCTATTATATTTCCTGAAGCTGACCTGTACTGGTGTATTATATGAACATGTATTTGAATGTGTTTATTACAAACCATACAAAGACATCTCCTTAAAGTAGAAGATTAGTTTATAAGTAATTTTATCATAATGTTCAATGAATGAAATTAATCTCGTATAAATATCGTAAGTCAGGATTTTATGAAATTTTTGGATATAATATATTATAATATTCACAGTTTACAGATACTTTAAAAAGCTAATAATAGTTAAGAATAAATTAATCAAGAAATAAATATATAGTCCAAATATAAATTATGTTTCATATTATTCATCACAGTCCGCCGTATATGACATTCATTCATAGATATCATTATACTAATTGTCATATGAAATCCCTAAATAGCACGAGCGAACTCAACATGATTAAGACAACACGTTGGAGCGTAGTTAACTATACTTTAAATAACAAACAAGAAACATTACTAGATACGATCTGTACGTGAAACGCAAAACTTCCCACTCGACTTCGAAACTGTGTTTAAAACTGTTCAGTAGCACTATTGGCGTAAACAATACTATGTACCTGCTTCCTAACGATATCTTCAGGTGAGGCGAGGCTAACGGGACAAACACAGTAACTACAGCAGTTCCGACAAAGGGGGCTACGTATGAGATAACGAGGGAGAAATAGCGGCCTCATTAAAGAGCCTTGAGGTACTCCACTGTTTAATGAACACGAGACGGCTCTTAGTACGTCCGCAATTATAATAAGTGTACAATTTTATGTTTTCAGTTTTTAAAAGGTTTTGTATTTGTTTACCTATGCTATTGTAATGAGATTGTTTCGATTTCTATACCAATCAAATAATTTTCATTGCAAGAGAAAGCGCACGTCACGTCTTTTTAGAATAGTTACCAGTTACTGCAAGATTATTCAAACGAGCAAAGCATCACTATGTTCCATTTGATTGAGCCAATGTAACTAAATTCGCTTATGCTTGAGTCCATTCTGTACGAGTAAATCGATTTTAAGTTAAGATATGTTTTATAAAACTAAATTATTTTATTACTTTCTGGGATTGAGTTTGATCAAAAACACCAAATCTTGAAATTGTGTCAAAGAAACGTCCTAAAGCCTCAGCTTTTTTTTTATTTATTATTTATTCTCGTGATGCTAAAGTATGCTTGTGACAATTAATTATATTTAGGCCTAACCGTAAATATTTTTTATAAATCCTAAAAATGGTGTAAATATGGCCGTCTTAAACTACTACCTTATATTATTATTCTACCGCTAAAAAGGAAAATTTTATACTAACCGTTTTGAGATGTAGGTTAACTAAGAATAATCAAAGACAGAATGAAATATTATTTTTCATTCGATTTTATTTTTAATTATATTTAATTATTTAAACATGTTGATATGCTTCGCAGACCTAAACTGTAAGAAAGAGACATCGCATATCAAATGTGTTAATAAACTTTATTGTGCGCCAGTCACATAAAACACAAAAATCTTAAAATTACACAAAAAAAGAAGAAATACTAAATAAAGAAAAGAAAGAAATATAATTAAAACAGCAGTTACCTTTTAAAGTTTGTATCAATAAACAATTAAGAGACAAATAAGACTATTCAGCTATAACTACTTAACACCAACATATAAAATCTTTAAAGAAACAAAAATCATGAGCATAAATCAATCTTATATATATAAAACTTGCATTTTAGTACGTAAAATTTTAAATAGAGACATACATACTCAAATTACTTTTACTAAAAAACATCAAATACAAAAAATTAAATTAAGAAATGCGAATGACCTAATATTACATGCACCAACAACAAATCATGGCAAACAAAACATTTTGTACACAGGTGCTAAGCTATATAACCAGTTTCCGAAGGATATTAAGGATACCAAATCAGCTTTGACGTTTAAAAGACTACTTAAATACTACATTCAAAATAAAGTTAAAGTAATTAATAACTAAAATAAAAATAAAAAATATATTAAAATAATACATTAATACTTTTATAAAGTAATATGAAAAATAAATAAATTGAAAAATCAATATATAAACTAAAAAAGGACATAGTTAAACTAAATTATTAAAATAAAAATATAAGTTGTGGGACATCTAGTTTTATATCGCAACAAACACGATGGTCGCAAAGACGTCGAATGAGTCTTGCTGTTCAGACTATGTTATTTCATTTCTACCCACACAATATTTTTATAACTACATTATTTCGCCCTACACTTAAAAATTATTATTATACTACTTATTTAAATACTATGTTTTATGTAATATAGTAAGTGTCCAGTTATTTCCGTTTTTTCCCAACAATTTTTTTTGTATTTTTGTTTATTTGTTTCTCATGTAAGTGATTTTCTTGTAAATTTTTTTGAGAAATAAAGATCTTTAAACCAAAAAAAAACAATAATCAAAGCTGGTTTGATTAAGAAGATACTTGATATAGTGACAGCAAACTATCACGAAGATTATAGTATAAGTATAATTCTCATTAATTCCAACATATGATAGGGTAAGGATATTATAAACGATCCTCTTAAGGTCGTCGGAAACAAGATATGCGTAGATCATTTATATACTCCACACTGTGGAAAATTTAATTGTCATAAAGTAGGTATTCCCCAAATTCATTTAAATATCATCAATCGATTCAGGAATCATTCGAATGACTCAATTATTCGGATTCGTAATTGCTTTCATCTCACAGAGTATATAAAAACAAATTTAATCAATTATAACTAAAAACTCCACATGTCCAATGTTTAGTTCCTGACTAAAATCACATATTCACGCATCAGTTAATCCGAACCGTAGTTCGATTCACTTAGAAATCGATTTAATTACTCTTCAATCTAATAGCGGGAACACTTTATGTACAAATGGAACGGATTGTAATAGCGGTTAGGATTGAGAGGTTGTACGAAGACAGCCCTGATGACTGATTTCGATAGGAAAATTACCAAAACGTGTCTAACAGACTTTACACTTGATAATACGATTATAACTTCCATCACAAAAAGTATAATTTGTGTTTAATGTGTTAGACTATATTGTATTAAATGATACCTATACTGAAAAATCGACAATAAAAGTAAAAATACTTTTCGTTCATAGTGTATATTAAGTATATGATAGTGTATATAATATAGTATATTTATCTATGTATGAATCACAATGTACAATAGGTAATTTCATAGGTAATTAGTGGGTTACCAATTTTTAGCTGTAAATTTTATTTGGAGTAGAGAAGATCTTAATGTTGACTACACAAATATCAACAGGCATATTGTGAGCGAAGCATTGACGTAATAGACAATTTTATGATTTATATAAATTAATTAGAGTTCGACCCTGTTGAACCTCTCCGTAACTAATCAATATTCGGTACATGGGTCATTAAATTAACGCAGGCCATCAAATCTTAATAACGCCGTAGTCGTTAAATGTTTGTATTTTTTTTCATAAAACGGAACTCAATTAGAACATCCTCGGAGGGAGGTTTTATTGGGATTTCATGGTGTTTTTATTTTAATTAATCATACTTCAAGAATTATTTATATTTGAAAAAGGTTTTGTTTTTTTTAACACTGGAATGATAGGGATTTTTCAATCTAGAGGAGACGCGCATGCCACATGTGTATCTATTTAGCAACCGTTATAGAACCGCTTGGTGAAATATGATACAGGCATTCTTCTAAAGACTACCATTTTAATTGTTCGAATCTTAGCTCGTATTAAATTTATTACGTTTAAATGTTAGTAAAAAATATTGATTCATAATCACCAGATGTGTTAATTAAAGGTACGGTTTATTGCGGTATTTTGTTCTTGATACAGAAAGTATTTTTTATATTGTTTTACTTTATACATACAGTACAATTATATCCAAGTTTTCCTAGCAAAGGTAATACTATAACAAATATAGAATATTGTTTTACAAAAACTACAAAGCCTGTTCTTGACGTAGTTAAATAATAAGACCGCATTTCAATTAACGCGTATAAAATAGAAGTTTTAAAAGTTGAAGTTAAATATAAACAGAACAAAGTGCAGTACCAAGTCGTGAAGAGCTTGCATGATTAAGAGGCAGTAAAGCATTTCCCGACGACTTAACTTGACGCCACTCGGCTTGTTTAGCTCTACACTTTACAATGAAACACTTACCTATTTAGCAAAGAGAATAAACACACTGTTATAACAATGATGTGAAAAGTTTCATATTAACGTCATTATGACGATTTTTAACTTGGATTAATTTTTGAAATTCGTCATGGTTGTTTATTTAATGTGACGCTTTATTTTATAGTGAATTAACGACCTCCACGACCGAATAGTGTGTACACTGGTTTTCATGAGTACGAAACTCCGAGGTCCAGGGTTCGATTCCCTACGTTGTCTTGGGTCTTGGTGTTTGGATTTCTTATTTCTATAACACAAATGCTTTAGCTATCTTTGCTATATATTGTGATCAGAGTAACGTACGCGATGTAGTCCAATATTTATTTAGATTTATTTAAAAATGGATTCATCATGTCGCTTTATAATTTTTTTTTCTTTTCGCTGATTAATTACTTGTGAAGTCAACTATAGAAAGGTTTCGTAAACTATTTTTGTTAAAAGTTTAAGTGTGACGACATTTCGGTATCCTTTGTTTTGTACGCTTTCCATGTCACTATGTTAAACTTATTTAATTAAACTTATTCAATCGCACTCAATTAATAGCAGACTTAATTTTTTACTACATTAGATATGTATTCTAATGTGAAACACTATGCCTTTTCTCATGTATCATGGGATTAAACAAATTATGTTATTTAATTCGGTTTATAGAATTAATAAAAAATCACGTATTTATTTTGTTTTATGATAATTGTTTATTGACTTTTGACAAATCAGTAAAAATTTCAAATAGATTTTACATTTCGTCTCTGTTATGACAAAAAGACAATAAACTCTATTCATAAAAAAATCACACCCATACACATCATTCATTATGATAATAATAATAGTGTTATGCAAATAAATACCTTTATCCAAACGGCTTTGACCACCAATACTCACAAACTAACTGTTTGAAATGCAATTAATTTGTGAGCATCCCTTCGCAACACAACGCCTGTGTCTAATTGCCACTAGTCTAGTTAAATTTTAGCCAGATAAGGACTTATCTCACGAAAGATCCATTGGGTGATTAAGGAAAGTCCTATCTCTAACCCAATTACGGCACAAACTTTAGTTTTCAATTACTACTCTCGGTCTATGGAACTTGATTACTTTCTTGTCCACTGTTAAAATTATCTTAATTAGAAAATTTGACTTAATTAACATTTGGTCTTTTACAGAAAGGGTTTGATCTTTTGTACATTTGACCTTAAGGTCCCTAAATAACGTTTGAATTTGTGTTATTTATATTTACGCTTTAACAATTAATATAGTAAGTTGTTATATATCCTGAACACAATGCTTTTTCTCTTAAAGAAGAATAAAGAAATATTTAAAGTGTTTATTTAATAATTTATTAAACATAATATCTCAGTGTAATCATATTTGTATCTTGTAACAAATAGGAATATACCACAATCCGATTACAAGTAAATTAGAGACCAAAGGTCGTTTTATCAGCAAAGTAAATAGGTCGCGGCATTTCTCAAGGGAAAGTAATTAATTTCATTAATTTATCTCTAGAGAACCAAATTCTTTTTCAACGAGAATCTAATCTACTGTATCTTCGTTGTGATCTTTCAAATTAAATGAAGGAGCGTCAGAATGAACATCTGCTGAATTTCTGTTAAAATTCTTTAGCTACTTCATCTTTATCGGGTACAATAGTGACTGTGTATTCGGAATCTCCCAGGAGGGCACGTTTGACAAATAAAGGTATCGTGAAACGAATTTGGAAAGCAAAAAAATATTGCGGAAAGAGACCTTGCGACCTGCCACGGAGTTCGCCTCGACCAAAAATGGCTGAGCTTCCATGCCTTTCATTTAACTAAGACAGATGGTGCAATCTGGTGTGATCGAAAGGATACGAAAGGTCTAACTTCTCTGGCAACGATGTGCCTACTGCAATAAAGCAAATTGCGAGCATTTGCTATTCGAGTTCAGAGGAATGACGATTTTTATGGCATCGATAATGTTATGGGCAGGTAATGTTCTATTTTGTACGTGCGAATCTTCAGATTATTGTTTTACGATGTATTTAATAGAGTTGCTTATTTGTATTGCTACATCCTTATTTTTGAAGAAATTTATCAAACTATAAATATATAGCATAGTCTGCTAACATTGATCAGACTTCTTTATTACGTACGTACAGTGTTCAAAAGACACACGGCTCACTGTGAAGAATCCGTGGTATATGGCATTTCGTCCTATTACACATAACTGTATTTGGAACAGTAAGTGCGGAATCAATTTTGACATAAGGAGTACTGGGTCCTTCCAGTTCAGTTATCTGCGTGCATAGAGCAATACTTTACTTGAGGCTAGGATAAAACAGGTATCGCACCCCACCGCTTTCATTGAGGGAATTATTCCTTACTCTGGGAATGGAATACCTTATCTCGATTCTGACCTTCAAAGCAATTTTCTTCACGTGTATCACTCAAAGGGTTAGGAGTAAGTCATAAATCTTATATCCAAATGAAATGCTCCAAAAACTCAATGACTTGTACAACTCAATGTGTAAAAGGAAACGTAAATCAGACGATTCCAATATTATTAGTGACAAAAACAATTCGTAACGTATTGGCAATCTTAAGATTAGTGTTTCTGGAACTTCGAATACCAGAGGTCGACTGTAAATCCGTTGACCCACTTCGAACGACGTATTTGGCACACTCCGATATTAATCCGCTATGGAAAATACACTAAATGTATTAAATTCTGTGACGCGGCACTCAATAAGCTGTGGTGTTGAAATGATATTTTGAGGAGTAGCGCCGAACGACCTCCCAATATAATGGAATTTCATAATGTTTTGTAAAAGCGGTAAAATATTTTCGTTCTGAATGTAACCTTTTAATAAAATGGTTCGGGGCTTTTAAAAATCGACGGAGATAGCAAACTATTGTTGCATGTAATACTTTCGAGCTTCGACGTACACTATCCGATGAAATACTTTTCAAACAGCAGTTTTGCAGCGGAAAATCCTTAGATGTAAAAGTCGCGTAGTATATTTACTAACGATGACCGGTGACTTCGCGTTTATAAATTGTATTATAATAATAACTCGAATAAAATATTCTTGAAATATAAAATGGAATATTTTTTTCAATGGCGCGATATTTTAGAAATATTCCAAAACAAAATATAATAAGATCGTTTTGATTTCAATAAAGGTCTACAAATATCCATTGCTATAAAATCTGACCAAAAGTATTCCATACAGTTATACAGTTGTAACTTAAGGACCGAAATTAGTATAAATCAAAATTATAAATAGCTCCTATGAAAAGCATGATCTCGTAGAATGATCGAAAGAAGCTAGCATCTTTTTCCCGTTCAATCGCAATTGCGAACCTTTTGGCGGAAAATCAACCAACTCCGAGAGAACCTGTTACCAGTAGAGGAAATAAGATGATATGTGATGTTATGTTTATAAAGTTTTGTGAACTAAATGACTCCAAGTTTCTCAACTACAAGCGGAAAATAGATATCATTTGGGATTAGAGATGAATATATACGTCGTTAGAAGGAAAAAAATTAATTATACATACAGTATACAATATGTGTGTCTTTATTTTCACCATCCGTCACACTTAAATTTACGTCATTTTCGTATTTACGAAGCATCAAAACTAATCATAAGCAAAGCGAACTTGGCTTCTTCTTGTCCCATATTCAAAACTTTAAGTGCATTGTAACTGACTACAATTTTGTTCACTTTATAATGCAAAAAAGACTGAAATAAGTCCGCTGAAGTTTCGCGCTCACGAAGTTGGATAGCCACTAATTTTCCCCCGTGGCTTATAATGTATTTACTCTTAAGCCGCAGAACAGCGCGCCGGGTTATTGAGATTCTGTTTAAGCGGTTATAGAATTAAAACTTTATTACTAGATCTTTTCTATTCTCTGGATGAAAGCAGAGAGCATAAGTCCTCTGACGTTTTATTTTCTTGTTTGTTCGAAGTGAATTTAATAGCGGATAATTTTTATCGAGTTACTATTTTGAATAGTGGTTTTTTTATACATTTAAATATATTATTTCTATTCGAAACTCTAATATATTAAGCGAAACGGTGACGGAAAACACTAATCTCGTGTACCGTGTTTGTTTCTGATAGAAAAATAAATAAGGCTTTTTGAACCGATGCTTAATAGCAATAAATAAGGTTACATATTTGGTTTTTCATACTCAAAGTTGTCAAAAAATCCTATTCTTATAAATGACTTTTGTTTCAGATAAAGCACATCGGAATCAGAGATGTGAGCCGGTCCTAGTTGCGGTTGACAATGATAAAACCTAGAATATGGTCGAGAGGAGGCACGGGATGAGAGAGTACGAGTGAGCGGTAAAATGACTACTAAAATGCTTCTATCGTTGTTTCTACACTGCTTTTATGTAACCACCGCTTCGATGCCTGGAGGTAAGTTTAGTTTAAAGTATTAAATTACCGAGATGCCGTAGTATAAAATTCACTATTCTTTATGTAGCAATTTATATATGACTTCAACATATGGCGCCAAATGCGTATTATAGAACAAATTTAGAAGATACTGTTTTTTGATGTATCTTTGTTTGGAATTTACTAAACTATATTCAAACATGAATAACGTAAAAGCTTATGAAGAGAAAGTAACTTGTTTCATATCTTGCATAAAATAAATAATACACAAATTAAGTATACGACAATTCAGATTCAAACCTCTCAATTCAAATCATTCTCGCTTTCAAACAACTGATTTATACAAATAATTTTTCATATTATCGTCCTACTAAATAAGTATTCCAAAAAAACACAAGATCCTGAATGTATGAATTAATATATTATGTGATAATTAACGGTCTGATAAATATTATATTTAATATACATATGTCCTTTCAAAACTAACGAGTAAATAATTATTAATGCCGCTACATTTTCAGTACGAATATTTAAATCCAAGAGAAACTTTTCAACTTTTCGCTACAATTGCAAAGAGTTGATCTACCGTATCAAATAATTGGACTCGGGGGTGTAATACATTCAGTATAAATGTAAAGAGACGGTAAATGCAATATATCATTGCTATCGAAAAGGAGCTCCGCACACGAAGGGTTGTAAGAAAATAGCTCCTTAGAATAAAAACCTCCATTCATTTAAAGTAACATACATAATACATTTCACTACGAACAATTCCTCATTCTGAATCACGTTTAAATATTCCCTCTAAAGCCCGCAGGAACGGAGATGTGAGATACCTACGAGAGTATCTGAAGCACCATCTAACAAAAGTTACTCGCTACAGATTTAATATATAATGTCGCTTACACACAGCGCTTTATTGTGTTCAATTCTTTATAACGGACTCCAGCGGAGAAAGGCAACGTGATTACGTTGTAATATTAACATGAAACAATTTTGTCAAAATATTTCGTGTCTTTACGTAGTCCCTTTTTTATTGTACAGCTAGACGGACGGGCAAATAGGTCATCTGGTGGTAAGTGGTCACCACTGCCCATAGAAATTATAGCTGTATGAAACTTTAAGCATTCATTTATTTTGGCAATTAACTTTTTGTGTCCCTTGTGCCTGTGATGCAATGCTAAGTATATCTGAAGATACCTTATCTGATGAGTGAGTGATAAGGGTACTACCATCAAGTATCTAAGTACTGTAAAAAATCATATATAAAAATTAGTGTATACATTTATTATATGTTATTCTCTCCTGTGTAAAGTTATAATTATAAGTTAACTTATGTTAGATTGAACGGGCGTTGTTTGCAATGGAACATTCTTTGTTTCTAAATCTAAAGTAAGTAAGTTTCTATATTTGCGTAGAGTAACATAAAGAATACTTGAACGTGTGGAGAGCATTACTTATGTAAATATAATAGCGGGATGGTGACATAGTGGTGTGTACTCAGCATCATATGAAGGGCGAATCACAGATGGATATAATGTGACTGAGTCAAATGTCTGGTCTTAGTGGGATCCGAGTGAATCATAGCATCGTGTCATACGGAAAAGAGTAAAAATATTTCTCGTACTCATATCTCATACAAATGTCACTATATATTCTGCCAAAAGAAATTGATGTAGAGTGTATACTTTTTTGGTTAATTCAGGACAATATAAAAACTATATATATAAAAAACATTTTATAATATCTCTTCCACGAAGAACATAATCAAATATGCATATTGATTAGAGATAAGGACTTTTTTTCTTTACACAATAATCAAAATAAAAGCTTAAAATTCGATTTTTAAATAGTATTATCATTTAACGAATAAAAGTACAGTTGATAGAATAAGTTGGATCTATCACAGATCGGAGATTCTAATTTAAGTTTATAAATCCTTTTGTTTCGGGAGGTAAAGCGCAACTTGTGTCTAAAAATTTCAACTACATTTATGTACCATTCCGAAGTATGTCAGAATGATCTCCATTGCTTTATCAACTAGAGCATGAGCCTGTAGCCAGCTATTGGACATTTTACGAGCTACTATTGTAGTGTCAAATGTCAGGCGAAAATAATTGTTTGATTTTCATATAATACATCACGATGCTCTCGTAGTTTGTATCCCGGAAAGGTTTTCTACGTAATAGTTGAAACTGTATCCTGCACTGTTTAAATTCAACATCAACCTCAATTAAGTCTCTGGCATGGAAGCTCGTTTATAATTTTATATGTCATATAGTACATATCATAAGAAATAAATGAAACGAGCGTAGGTCTCACGAATTATATGACTTTATATGAGAAACAAAAACAAATATACTATAGAAACATAAGTACTTTTTGTTTGTTTTATATGGTTTTGAGCTTAAACTAAGCATTTTATATATAAAGTATATTTCCTCGTATAAAAGTATTTTATTCTTATTTCTAACTTGTAATACGATGTAGGACACAGTCTTGAAATGTCACCCGGTGATATATAACAGGATTTACAGTAATTATAATATTATATTAAAGATACACGAATAAAATCTAATATAACCGTCAGTAGGTTTTCAATATTTTATGATCGCATGACAAGTATCAAATTTAACTGACAGCTTAGCAACGCATATATCACATATTTAATTTCATAGAAATATGAAGATTGATACGTCATTTCTCGTATTTCCGAAGCACCCCCTAAGGAAATGAATTCTCATAGTAATGGAACTTCTGTATTACTATTATTCGTGGTGTTCCATATGAGCGATTTTATTAATTATTATACGGAATTTGTGTTGCTGTAATACACATTTTTATCCATAACAATCTCTCGGTTTTCTTTTTGCTCCGATTTAAATCTCTTTACATTTTCTTATTGAATAAACACGAGCGATACATTCAGTAAGCCTTTACGGTTTTTAATCCAGATAAAAACGCTGCTTTCTTAATACTATAACGTTTCCGAAATCTTATACACGCGAGCGAGCTTCGAGTATTCAGTTGAAATCGATTGGAACGAATCAGGCATCGAGGGAGTGCTGAGACAGCGAAATATATTGACATGACATCATGCGGCTCTCTTCAAGGGTTAACGTTGAACAAATGTTTATTCATATGTGCATATGTGGTCTTTGCGATTTGTAAGCTTATTGAGTATGAGATTGGATTTGCGTTTAAACATTGAGTCGGCTGTATAGAGCTGCATGAATATTGTTCAATGATTTGATTTGTGAATGGTGTTTTGATGTTAACTATTGGGTAGATATGGAATTCAATTTAGTCTCGACTACTGGTATCTACGAATCCTAAATACACTACACAGACTATTTTAAGTAAAAGCTTCTATGGTCTTCTTCTAGGGCTCTTTTTATGAGTAGAAAATCCTATGGGTTCGTTTCACTGACATCCTCATGACAGGCGCAAGCGCAACAGCCGTGTGCGGTGTGCGTTAGACGGTTTTTAGATGGATGAAACCTTCTGTGTTCAACTCACCGACTTGCTTAATAACAGTATATCTGTAGCAATGAGTCATAATTTACTATGTTTTATGGCGTATTGTGTAACATTAGCGTTGTGTATATTATTTGAATTTTTAATTTAGACAGTTCTTATAAATATTTATTTTTTAAATTTTTAAGAAAGTTACCTACTTGAGTAGTTAATTAAACTAAATTGAATATAAATCCTTCAATATAGAATAGAGATTTAGATTTAGATTTAGATTTTATATTATTAACATCAATAATTCGGCACATAAGTGCCTTAAATACATTTACTAGGTAATAAATATTGTAGTGTACAACTATAGTTAACAAAAGTATTCTCAACAAGGGCTTTAATCAAACAGCATTCACTCCAGTCACATTTGCTAGTCATCATTGGAACTAGAAAATATCTTATGTACATATATAAGAATGCTGTTCGAAACTAGACCTTATCATCATTTAATTTACTTTACAATACAAACAAATTGTTGGCATAGATATTTATAATTGCAAACTGTCTGCTGAATGTAAAGCTTTAATTAAACGAATTCCTACAGTTTGTGAAATACCGCATTAAGGCACTATGAAGCAAGTCAGCGTGGACATTTAACATTACAGAATTATCTTACATAGTAGATAACTCAGCATAAATGAATAGAGTTGTTAAATTTACATAAGTAACGTTACTAATACACTCACATAACACAATAAACAATTTCCCGAAACTAAAACAAAAAAATCTTAAGAATATCTGTTTTATTTCCCACAAGAACCTTATTTCTCGTAACTCGAGTACCGAAATAAACAAGAAAGGTCGAGTCGGGGAAAGGGCCAGGATTAGCTTTTTGCCTACAAAATTATTTACTGTACAACTAACTCGGACAATCCGATTTTGGAAACCGCAATCAATAAAGATTTAATATACCGCTCTTGTAAGGAGATTTTCTTTTTATCGCAACGTATGATCTTGCTTTCATTTAACTTATGCAAATGTTACGAGTATTCATTTAAAATTTGGCAATTAATTCTTTCAGTCATTAAGAGTCGATTTCGAAAACATTCATTTCTTAATCCTTTTTAAGTCAAGGATATATATTCTCTATATATTGCAGTACTAAATTACCCAAATGTTATAAAAACACTGGTTCTGTTGGTCTTACATTTTTATATGCATATGAGAGGAAGATAGACTACCAAACTGTGCCATGGTCATCTGTGATAAGTGGACGCAACCATCCATAAACGTTGGCGTTAATAGAAATATTAATCATTCTTTACGTCGCCATCCACATGCTGCCAACCTTGGGGACTAAGATGTTATGTCCCTTGTGCATGTTGTTACACTGAATTACTCACCCGTTAACCCAGGATACAACAATGCTAAGTATTGTTGTTTGGCGGTGAGTTACTAGTTTTTGGTATCCCAAAAACCCATACCACCGAGTATATAAGAAGTATACAATAGTCTATGTGCAATGAGGTGCTAGGTACCTATATTTAAATACCTAAACCCTAGTTTTAGGTAGGTTTTTCACTGTTGTGATTTTTTTAAATTAAATTGATATACTCGCCCTTCTGAAAACTGAAATAAAGCATCTAAACATATATTAATATTGAATGAGTCTGAAATATTCAAACGTATATAATTTTACTATTATAAGCTATTTATAAGATATGTAGATGTAGGCTTTGATAAATTTACCAAGTTTTCTTGACGCATTAGAAATATTTAAATTCAATTTAATTTACCTTTGATATTTGAGTTATGATTTTGAATGTCACCTTCAAACGTGTCTAGAAATAAAAATTCAAACGGGTGGTCGATAAAAATAAATCAGAAAAGTATAGCATTTATTAGAACCACAAAACAACACATAATTAATATAAGTAAGACTCTCATTGGAAAAACAAATTAAATTATTTATTCCTCATATCAGATCTCAAGCTATTATTTATTCAATAATAAATTCATTTTATTTACATCAGTCGTCGTTCGAATTGCCTCTCTGCCAATACGCTTAAAGATTCACATATTTTAATTTAACATGACTATAGTATTCGAGTATATCTCTTCTACGAATGTATAATTTATAATTATATATATTTTTAAGAGTGCTCATCAAACCCTTCCATTTGATTGAGTTTTGGTGAGTAGCGATTTTTACGCCGTATTGCCCAAAACATTTTGAAGATTTATTCTTTTTATTTTCAATATATTTGATAAATAAAAGTGGTTATAAATATTTATGATACATGAGGGCCTATGTGCCTTGTTTGCCTAGCAATTGGACTTTGATAAACAATTTTGTGACATAGGTATAAAAACTATGCCCAACTGTCAAAGTCGTCTTCATATTTTCTTATTTAGTTCACGCTTAAACAGAAAAAAAATCAAAATATTAACACACAATGTTTTACATATTAAGACGTTTAATACGTATTATTCATGATGAGTTTTTATCAATTGAGATGTACAAAAAAAAACTCTTTTTTATTAAATCTATGTAACAAAGCATCTGTCATATTAACTGTCAAATCATGGCATCATATTTTAATTGGTAAAGTCAAAATAAGAGATAAATTAATATGCAAAGAGCAAATCCGTACATAGTAATCATTGTCAGTAGACATGCATACCTTAAAACTATTATTGTAGACGACTAATAAACTTCTCTTCGACTTCTTATTTTAAAATGATTTATTTTTCAGAAATTAAATCATAGCAATCAAAATTCACATTAAATAAAAACTTAATAAATTCATATTCCGAAGAAACTAAACATACTATTTAAACTATTATATAAATATCTTTCAAACGTGTTCATTTTAGTTAACGATTTTATGTCCTCTCCATTAGATGTCACAGAAGGTGCCATATTTAATTTAATTCAATGTAACATCACGTCACGTGACGTGAGATTAAATTGAATTAAATTAAAACGCTTCTCACGACACTACATTTATCAATCTACGACAAGTAGTTTAGAAGTTATGAGACGGTGAACATATGTGCATACATATTCATCAAAGTAATAGCTCTTTTTTAAAAAAATACACACACAGTCGAATGTAGAACCACCACATTTTGTGAGGTGAGCTAAAAATAAAATAAATCTAAAAAACGATACATTGTTTCCCTCGTACATTGTAAGTACTGTTAAATTATCGCAGTTCGACATTTATTTAAAAGGAAAATCTTTTAACGTAAGAATAAGAATTATTTCGAGAATTGTGTAACATGAAAGTTTCCTAAAGGAGATAAAAACAAAAGGGGTAGGATTCGACGTCCCTTGGGAGGACATCAAAGGTTCTATTAGCGTCGAGTGGCCCTCGGCTGAGGCCCGCGTGTACGTCGAGTGTGACGAACGTAATTTTTTTAAGCTTTCGGCCAATTCCGTGGCATACATTTTTTTACATCCTTACTGAGTCGCAAATTATACTATTATCTAGTAGATTATTTTAGCTGAATTTCTTCATATTACTGTCTTATTTATACATAAATATAAATTATAAGAATAAAAATCACAAAATAAAAGATTAAATAAAAACTTTTTATTTTTGTTGGCAACATTAAATATTATCGGTAAGTCACCAATATTCGCCCTTTTTTATTAAAATCATAACTTAATAAGTTGTAACTTACCGTAACATAATATACTTAAAAGTATCTACAACACGTGCCTCGTCCCCGTTCACACGTCATTAGGCACGGCCTACCGTAACCCTAGCCATTAAAAGCCTTTAGATGCCGGTACGCAATAAAGTGCGCGCGTGATAAAAGGAATCCTTTAGAGACGTAAATAATATTTTTATTTCGTAAAATACATACCGATAATGTGTTATTATTATATTTCCTTACTTCGTTGGTCTAGTGACTTACGTATGAGGAAACAAATTCTGTTTTAGCTTTACGCTTAAAAATATTCATTAAGAGTGTATGTGTGTCTCGGATAACACGTAAAGCCATTTGTCTTGAGCGTGGACTTTCTCTAGACATGTTGGATTGCCATCCCATTATGATAGTAATGGATTGGGGAGTACACCTGCGTTTGCGCTCTAAAATACCTTCGGAGCATTCGGCTTCTAAAAATAATCCATTTACAAATTTTGCTGTACATATAAATATACCAATACCCAAAATACACTTTTCACTACACACGCTCCCTTTCACACACTCAGTTGAGTCTAAAATCCGTAGGAAAGCGGTTATTAAATAGTATATAGCAATGAAATTTAAAAGGAATAAGAGGCGTTAATAACTTGGTAGTTCGTTGCGAATTATATTCTACGTCTCAATTGCCAAGCATGCCATGAGAAAATGGTCAAGAGTAAGCCGTCATTGGCAATACTTAGAACATATATTTTAGAACTAACAGTAGCCAGTTATAAAAAAAATCCGATAATGAGACAAGCCTCAAAGCTCGTACCCAAATCGACTTCGACATTGAAAAAGATTCATGAACCAGGATTCATCAAAAAGAAAGACGAGATGAGAGAAACGCGTACAACCCATGTAGGCACTACTGAATTCTCATGATCTTAAATAGTATTTATATTTCATCTCGTACTCGAAAGTGAAGAAAAAGGTCGTGAAGAAACCTGCATAAAGCTATTGGATCAAGCTAATTAGATCCTTTTTTGCAAGGGATGCCTTATCCCAGTAACGAGAAGTTATATATTTATACTTATTAGTTGGTTTCATTGTTATTAACTGTTATAATTGAAATTATCTTCCGATACTTTCTAATACATTTGATTTATACGTTATTCGGATATAGACACGATAAATTGCTTATATTAATTTATTAGGCCTTAATAATATTTGTGTTAAAAATTTAGATAGTCAAAAACATAATTCATTTTGAGCTTTCTAAGTCTATTTATTTAATATTAATACCGATATCACTAGTACTTTAGTATCAATGTGATACTAATTGTTTGAAAATATTTGTAAAAAAAAAGAGCTGAGATGACTGATGAGCTGAACTTATGAAATAGAAATAGAATAATATTAGGAAATTCCAAACTCTATTTTATAAGTAAGCTAATGCATTGACCGATGAAATTCCACCTTCCCTTACAATACTATTTAATAATCGTTTGTTGGGAGTCGAGATAGCCCAGTGGTTAGAACGCGTGCGTAGAATCTTAACCGACGATTACGGGTTCAAACCCAGGCAAGCACCGCTGATTCATGTGCTTAATTTGTCTCTATAATTCATCTCGTGCTCAGCGGTGAAGGAAAACATCGTGAGGAAACCAGCATGTGACATATTTCATAGAAATTCTGCCACATGTGCATTCCACCAACCCGCATTGGAACAGCGTGGTGGAATATGTTCCAAAATTCTCTCCTTAATATGAGAAGAGGCCTTACTGGTCACTGCTGGGTAGCAGTGGGAAATTTACAGGCTGGAAAAATACTGTATGTTCATATAATAAAAGTGAATGTGCATACGTACTTACGAGTATGAGAGATTTTTTAGACATATTTCTCTGACCCGGTGGTCATAAGTTAAGTCTTATATTAGATACACCTGCACTTTACATGTTTAGTTCTCAATTACATTAACAACTATTATGTCAGGCTTCTTTTTGACATTGGCATTATTAAACGTCATCTTTAATGGTTTTTTTTTGTCATATCAGCAACTGTCACAAAATATTATTTCTTTTAATAAGCTTCTATTATCTCCATTAATATTGTAAATGTGAAAGTAGCGCTCCGTTTGTTACCTGTTTATACCAATGAAATCGGCAATGAAATTATCCCTTAAAGGCGTGAAAAAGGAGTTGTATGTTTATATGGAGAGTCGATGATTTTTTTATGGATAAAAGTTGCTGTTTCGTCTAGTTTTATATAAAATGATAACATAACACATTAACTTTATCGGTACGATGAGCTGATTATTTAAAACAAATATTTAATTGAATACCTAATTTTATATAACTCCTGGAAATAGTACTAACTACTGTAAATTTAATTTTCGTAGAAGACCAATTTTTATCTTTTATTAACAGTATCATTATAACGTTTACCGAGAATGAAATGTTGAATTATAAACACAAATCAAGCACTTCGAAATTCTGCGGTGATTGCCCGGGTTTGAATCCGCAATGGTTACTCTACTCAATAAATTGTTTGATTTCATTCAAAACACTAAATCCCCTGACGAGGAAACATGATTTTATTTCATAACGAATGTTTACTTTTAATAACAGTTCACACAAAATGATGTTCATATCCTATGCCATAAATAAAAAACGCTAAAACACGAAAAAACCTCTTGGGGCAACCCTGTATATACGATTGTGTGTTTTAATTTTGTACCATTTCACTACGAGGTAAAGCTGATATTTGCGTAGCGGTAGAATAGTGGATAGTTTTTCGATTATTGAGCGTTTGCGTTTGAGATTTCAGGTTTAATAGCGACCGGGCTGGGACCATATTGATATTGGCGGTGTTTGGATACGTATTAATGGCCAGGTCTGAGCGTTGTTTGTCCAATTTCCTACTACATCAGCTTTTACTCTTGAGTTTGATGATGGGACTTGTTTTCATGTTGCAAATCCTAATATCCGGTGAGTTCTACATTCTCTTATCTTTTACCGTAGTCAGAGGTATTTGCAGCATTTTTGTGTCCTACTGTAAGCTATCATACAACAGTTTGATAGAAGATTAGTACTTCATTTCCTATCATCGTATAAATAAAATCAGTAATTCTGTAGTTCTGAAGGTTAAGTTTATGTAATATCATTTTGTAGTATTACAAATAAAAAACCGCCAACAGCTCATTATATAATACACAAATAAATAAATAATAATAATTGTGTATTATATAATGAGCATCGATTTTTTATGTGCAATAAATAATCGATGTAAGAGTCTTGAAATCACTAGTAGATACGGCAATTTTTTGAATAAATAAAATGCACACGTGTTCAATTAACTATATTTTCTACGAAGCATAAATAAATATAAACACTAATTTCAGGTTTTATTCATAAGATATCAATGAATTTAAGTGTTATTGGTATTCATTTTAATAATTATGTTTGTATTCGCGCAAGATGTATGTTTCCTGTTACGGTTTTCAGAGAGAGAAACTTTCGCGGCTTAGTGAGTTGGATCTTGTTAGAAAATCTTACAGCAAAATGTTCGTTACTTTGCTTACTTTGGGAAACTTGCGAGTCATAATATTTGTTTTGTATAATTAGAATTTTCTTTGACTTCCAAATCGTGTTTTATATTAATAATATTATCCTGTTTGTAGTGTGGAAGATATGATTTTCTAAGAATAACCTTATGAAAAAAAAACAAATACTACAAATTAAAAAATATTAAGTAATAAGGCATACTGATGACAACAGAACTCGTAGATACTATTTAATGCCTTTTAATATTTAAGATGTTATATATTTTTGAAAGTGTTTAACTATTTAATTTCTTATCGATCCATCTTTGATCTTAATATTGTTCAAATGTACCTGTAAGTGCTAATTGGAACAGAGTATATTTTTGATTTAAATGGCAACGATATTTTTTTATATCAGAGATGGGGCTGGCAAGTAATCCAATTGTAAATGGTCTCCACAGCCCACAGATGTTGGTACTGTATATGACCGATGCACTATAATCCTTGAATACTGAGATGTTTTGTCCCTTGTGTAAGTATTGATATTTAGCCGTCGAATATATATAGAAATATAAACAGATATATAAATAGGTACTTACCCAGATGGATGTAAACTAAGCCCTACCTAACTAAGCCCTAACCAAGTAAAAAAGTACCACTACCACAAAGTATGCTTAAACAGTTACTATTTGATAAAAATGTTGAGTAGTATTACTGTTGCTCACCGGAACTAATTGGAAGCACTTTAATGAAATCCTCTTTTATTATGAACTGTTATATAACGTAAATATGTACCACTAAGTTATTTTAAGATTAATTTATATATTATAAACAATAAATATGATAGTTATGACGTAGTTGTATTACAATATTAAACAGTATAAATCGATTTAAATTAATTACATACTTTTACTTCAAATTTGGCAACAATAGTCTAGTTATGTACAGATTTTTTATATATTCTTCACTATATTGTTTATCTATTAAAAAAATCCGCATTAAAATCCGTTGCGTAATTTGAAAGATCTAAGCATATATAGGGACAGACAGCGGTAAGCGACTTTGTTTGATACTATGTAATGATGATAGGCATTCGGCATGCATCACGTTATCGATGCTTGCCAGCTATACAACAAAGAGGCTAAGTCCTTTGTGTCTGAAACACTCGTTAGTCTCTACGTAGTCAACGTACCAGCTACATGGTATTATGAAAAATTATGTGCACCAGTAAGACGAAACAAAATGAATTCATAATCTAAAAAGAAAGTCAGAGGCGATTGCCACTTAATTATAGACTTACATTAGATTAATGAACAAGTCATGACAAATGGATACTTGAGTTTCAAATAAAGGATATAGGTATTTATTAAATGATGAAAATTGTATTTATGTAAGACTAGTTAAAATTAAGGATTCAATTATATACAAATTATTAAGTATTGAAATAGTCCCGCATGATGGTAAGAATTCTAGCAGCATTACCCCGTTGAAACTCTATTCCGTTCCTCTGGTAAAAAAATCAAACAACTGCTATTCAACAGAGCCAAAAAATGCATAAAATTCCCCACTCTTTTTGAGAGATCGAGAAATTTATTTTTCTTAGACATTAAAACTGTTTGTTTTATGTTGAACACTAATGGAATATTTTTATCATGGATCAAAAATAGTCCCAAAATAATATTTATTCGATTCAAATATATTACCAGCATCACACATAAAATTATATCTACGATAACAACGGCCTATCGTAACCCACTTCAGATTCAGAAAGATAAGAGTGATTGATAGAATATTCCATGTCACGCCTAGGGCGCCTAGAGACAATTTTTTCTACTATCATCAATCACAGTCGAGCTTCATATAGTTAGAATATAATCATAATGTAATAATAAAGAAGGTATTACAAAGCTTACGTTTATGTGTAAAGCCTCAAATAAACTTTCCCTTATGATCTGAGTTAATAATTAACTTTGATCATTGCAGCGTCACAAGTTTTATGTCGATGAAGAATTATGTTAGATGTGTAAATGCGATACAAAAACATGTTCAAAACGTATAGATTTCGTCTTAAGTATGTACTAATAATAAATAAATAAATAAAATTTATTCCAGCTGACCCGATTTTGTTGGAACTTTCACTGGCAGGAAGCTATTGTAATAAGGAGTAAATTAGGCTACACCCATATTTTTTTTAATAAATTCAAACGCATACGAAGAATCGTGCACAGCTAGTTTTGTTATACGTAGAGTCAAGATAAAGTTCAATCAAATATTTCACGTCCAACATACCGTAAATACAAAGAAATATGTTCAGTATAAATGTAAACGAAATCTCATGATATGGGTAAAGGTATGCGCATACACGATGTTGGGAACAAAATTATATAAGTAGGTTGTCTTCGCTTAACGACACATATACAACAACAGCCTGTAAATTCCCACTGCTGGGCTAAAGGCCTCCTCTCCCTTTGAGGAGAAGGTTTGGAACATATTCCACCACGCTGTGCCAATGCGGGTTGTTGGAATACACATGTGGCAGAATTTCTATGAAATTTGTCACATGCAGGTTTCTTCACGATGTTTTCCTTCAACGCTGAGCACGAGATGAATTATAAAGACAAATTAAGCACATGAATCAGCGGTGCTCGCCTGCAAGCATTCTAACCACTGGGCCATTTCGTCTGCAGATTCAACCATGACTCAAAAATAATAAAATTCGTTTTGAACAATTAAATAAACGCAGTTTCATGTTAAATTTTCCTAAGAATCATATTGGATATCTACCATACATTTAATTAAGGCGACTAACAATGACCAGTGTAATAGTTAAAGTAGTTGAAGTATTTTTATCAAATACATTCTAACTTGTACTAATTTACTGCTACTTTTGTATCTTGTAACTGCTATTAAATACATTTAGGAGAAAGATGAGCATTAGTTAAATGTTTTATTGAAGTTTTGGTGGCTTTCAAAGTAAAACTTCTTAGATCACGATAAAAATATATTTTCGAGGTCCAAAACATTTCTATGATTATCTAATGATTGTCATGTCTATTACGGAACCGGCGATTAGTCATTCTAGAATAAATACTGAGTCAAATGTACGTACGAGATTTTTCTCATGACCTAAAATCTCAAAACTTAACACAAATTTCTGTCTAAGGCCATACTTAATAATGAAATAAATTTTCGCTAATGTTTAAAAAGAACTCGTATCTTATAAAAAGAAAAACTTTTTTTAATTTATTTCATATAGCCTAAACGTTCTCGTCTTAAGATTTAATTCATCCAGTATTACATGCAAATGAGCTGGATTAAATTAACTGTTTATACTTTAGTAAAAGAAAAATGTGAGATGGATAATAAAGTTGGATTAAGTTTTTGTTTATTTCAGCCATTTTCAGTTTTTCAGGCGGATGGGGAGTAAACCTAACGCCGCAACATATCTCGTGAAAGAGGTTTGTGCACACTTGCTCTTTTGAGCGGACGTTTGATATGAACATCCATTTTTTGTCTATTTTCTGAAAACCTTTTCATTTACTAAGATAAAGAGCATTCTTTATATAGGCCACGTACAAAAATCGCTATATCGTAATACTACATCTTGAAAAGCGAACGTAGAAAATATAAAATATACTTAAATAAATATAAATATGTTAAATCAAATAGCGTTATCGGCATGTTTTTATTTCACGTTCATTAGGCCAGATATGGACCTCTTAAAAATGAATTCGAATAAAACAATGTTTATAAAATTTTTACCGTTTAGGACCATTCGATATTATTCCCTTCAAAAACTATATCGCAGTATCTATTAAAATGTCATTGCATTCTTTTTCTATATATTTTTTTTCTACTAATATAATATAACTACATTTATAAGTATAAAACCACTAATATCGCTCGTATCAAATTAATTTTCTACTGATATAAATATTTAATGAGTACATATTTAAATTAAAACGAAATAAATTACCACTTTCCTGACATTTTGATCTTTAATATTCTTACAGTATCGTTATACTACGCTGAGAAATCCTAGAATAATACCAAAATTAAGTGTTACGGTAATCACAGTCCAGATTTAATAATATCCTTACCCCATAACAACAAAACAATGTCGTTCGACGTCCCTTTGTGAGTCCACGGTAGCATAAAGCTCGTAAAACTCCTGAATTTTACGCCTTCATTTATTATTGTATATGAACGTCAAAGGATTTCGTTCAGTGAGCGAATGAAAAGAAAATATTTCTTTGTTTTTAAAACCAAATTGTTTCGCGAAAGATGTGTCGTTTATATTCAAATTAATTTAAAAATATTGATTGATTAATTAACTGAAGATTCAAAAGTGGTTTAGTGTATTATTAATAATCTTATTAAATATAACACAAGGAGGCTCTTATAAGCACTTTTGATTCGTCACGGTACAAAAATCATTAGATCCACCAATCGGTTTGAAAATTGAATTTTAACGATCAAAACTATCAAGAGTCTTAGATATGTGCCTAATATACATATATACTTTAAAGTTATTTTATTTTCTATAAGAAAATCACTAAAGAACGCTGAGTCAACTTCAAGTTTAGGTATTAAAATTTGAATAGTATTCGATATATATTTACTAAATTTGCAATGTCCAATCTGACATCGAATTATAAGTTGTAGTTGGAAATAGTTTCAATATGATTAGTTCATCTGGACGGCAAACATTATTGTACTGTAATACTTATAACGTGTTTATATTATTCAATGTATATTTAATGACATCCTTATATATGTAGTTTGTAATAGTTTTATTAAGATTATCTGATCAATAATAGTCTTCCAATATGACATGCATCAAAATAAAATCTTTTCCATTGCACATGATGTTAGGTGTTAATAAATTTATGCGAAGCAAAATTTGCAGTTTTAAAAACACATGTACGCATGATGTAATATAAATGAATTGCGTAACAAGCAATCTCCCTTTTATCGACGTTCACGGCTCGGGCTGGACTCTGCTGAAGCGAAATTTCACACTTCACGTTTCGTTGTCAATTGACATCCTGTATTAATGACTTTTCAGACATATATATACATCAAAATATATTATATAACGTACTATCAAATTAACAAATAATAATTTGTACAATAATTTTAAATTTTATGCTCATAGTTGAAGTCAAACCTTGTTTATAAATAAATACGTTATGCAGTTAAATTCTTGATTTTTATTGTTTTATTAAATCATATAAAGTAATATTTCATTTAATTGTTGTGATTTTTTTTCCAATTTTTAAGTTAATGTTGGTAATAGGTACGTGCTGGTCTGTTAAATATTTCATAAAATAAAATAGATCTTAGGCAAATACTAAACTATTGTGAAGGGAAAAAGCAGGTTATGGTTATTAAATCAATACAAAACATAATCATAAAAACGATATCTACAAAATGTATCAGTTTCCGTCCCTTCATGAACAGCGACAATTTCATTATACCTAGAATCTAGAAGCTAACAAAGGATAAAATTTATTCAGGAAATGAAAGAATTCTATTGGCATAGTCAATAACTAACTGAACCAATTCCTTGCATGAAATTTACACACAAAACTCGGTACACGTAACAAGAGAAGAAGAAGAAATTCTTCATAAGAAAACATTTATCTCAAATATTACATACAGGATACAACAACAACAACGGCAGCCAGTAAATTTCCCACTGCTGGGTTAAGGCCTCCCCTCTCTTTGAGGGGAAAATTCGGTACATATTCCAATGCGGGTTGGTTGAATTCACGTGTGGCAGAATATTTATGAAATTATACAAATGCAGATTTCATCACGATGTTTTTCACCACACACAGTAAACACAAATTAGGCGCGTGAGTACTTAGTGGTGCTGGCCTGAGTTTGAACCCGCAATCATCGGTTAAGATGCACGCATTCTAACCACTGGGGCATCTCAGCTCTCACATACAGGACGCTCAAAAATATTTCCTTGAAATAACATTTCTGCAGTTTATAATTAAGTTAATTTATTAAAAGTATATATTTATAGTCATACACGTAAACGATACATGTTTATAATTTTGTATGGGTTATCGCATATCATAGCAGTTAAAATAATTGTCATGAGGACACCCGCGCGCAGCGAGTGGTATCCGTGTGTGGTGAAACGGGTCGGTAGCTACGAATTTAGGTCAAGTGTACGTCGGTAAATCACAAATTGCATTTTCGCTGCTTCAATGCAAAGTTGATTTTGAGTTGATTTAATATTTACTTTTTGCTCGATTACGTAAAGAAAAGTTTTCAAACTATTCATACATACGTAGTTGCTTACATATGTGTATTTATTTGAACTTAAAATTTGCAAAAACCCATCAACTGTTTATTGCTTCTTTAAATTATTAACTCTAATTCATCTTACTTATTTACCTTTTTACCCTATAACGAATTCGATTTTGAAATGTAAGCTAGCTACGTGACGGTTAACGGACTCCCCCAAGTCCGCCACTGGAGTCTGGGCGTCAAGGGCTGACGCCCTGCGGCGAATAGAATGAACGGCTCGGCCACCGACAACCGGTATACCATCACACCTCATCGAGCAAGCTCAAGCCGGCCCCGTTGCCCAGGGTGCGCCACGAGAAGGCGACTTATATGTACCCCTCATAAACCCACTACGTCAACCCCAAATAACATATGACATACGATGGAGTGCTGATTAAATTGAATTGAAACATTTACGACATAGACACTGATGAGTATTAGATAATTGGATATTGAATTGATTATTAATAAATATGTAATTATTAATGTAGTAATGTGATTATCGTATAATATACATTAATAATTAATTTTTAATATATCAATCATATTCTGATGTATGATTAGTGCCAACTATAAGAGTATCTACGGGATAATTACCCAGCTTACCACAACACATAGCCTTTAGTGGTACACCACTAATATAACACATAACGTACATCACCAATACGCCACCAACCTTGGGAACTGATAAGTTATGTCACTTATAGCTGTTATACATTGACTTACTCACCCTTTAAACTGGAACAAAATAATATTACAGTCCCTACCCAGACGGACTTGTACCCCCCTACCTCTAAGCAAACTTATGGTTGAAACTTGAACCGAAATAAATTTCCCACGTGGATGATAATCACTCATGCACATCTGCACCTTCTCAACAAAATACATACAGCTACATAAAAGTTTAATAAAAAACGATAAGATTAAAATTTAGAAAATTTCTAGCATCATATTTCTTAAATTTTAAGACGTAGTGTTTGCTAGAGTACCTACATTATCTAAATTACTTGTAAAAGTAGTTCGCCCGCTGTAATTTTAACTATAACGTTGTAACACATGTATGTAGATTTATTGATGTAGTTTAAAAGTTCTGTAGAAGATTATGTTAAACTACAATAAAGATTATGTGTTTTTTGCCTTTAAATGCATGATAATTAAATTAAAATCACAAGGGAAAGAAAGTTATCGGAGTGGGAATTGTTATTACTGTTACAAGAATAAACTGTTTGGTATATTTGTATCTGTAACTTCAATTGTATTAGGTATACTGTATGAAATGTGTAACAGTTGCTGTCAAATTCGATGTTACGGCTCAGTAACACGCTGAAGTTTGAAATTTTCCTTATTACAATTTCTGCTTCGAAAAGCACGAAATATCGTTGATCTTTAAATTGGAACGAGACAGTAATCGAAAAGGCATACACTTACTTAAAAAAAAAAAAAATACTGGAATCGTAGAACTGGCTGGAAAGTGTTATGTATATACATATATAACCACACAGAGTATAACAATGATTATGACGTTTTACTGCACGCATTAAAATAACCTATGGCCGTAAATTGTCATTATTTTACGACTACAATACGAAGTAAGTTTATACAAATTGCAGTGCAGCTGTTTATGATTGTCTCAGAATTGCATATCACTCAATGAGATATCGTCAACATTTTAATTAATAAAATTATATTAGAAAGCCCCTTTTGTACAATGTCAGTATCCAATAACTAAAAAAAACCGGTAAATTGTCAAACCAAACATTAAATAATATGTTTTTTTACAACCTGACATTTATATTCATTGCTAAATTTAGAAAATTTCGATTCATTCACAATCTCGAAATAAACTAAACTCTCCCGCAAGTTACTAGGAACTCATACAAATTCAACAATACAAAAATCTAATAAAAACTTTTTTATGGAATCCATTACAAAAAAAAAATCATGTATAACGCGTAACGACCTACTTATTCAGTTACTCCCCCAACATTTTTATAGTCACACAAGCGATAGCTCTGTGTATCTCTAATCGTTCATAAAACTTCGTTTTGTAGAGAGATGTCCTCGGTCACAAATACCACTTATAGTGAATTTATTTTGTGAGGGAGGCATAAATAAAACGGAGGGTTAGGAGGAAATTGTAAGTAACTGCTGAAAACGCCTCGGGTAGTTTTACATGGTGCCCACTTTCGTCGTTTCCGAGTGTTCTGAAGGACAGGCGGACGGGAACTAATGTGGAGATATAAATCTCTCCTGTCTCTCTGTCCGGTGCTTGTATATCTCCTTATTTAGGCTAATGTTGCGTGAACTATCGAAATTAGGTTTGTTTTTCTTTATTGGTGAAAAATATTCATTTCTCATGTATTTTTTATTGGTTTTGTTGTGAGATTAAATGTTACATAATGCATAAATTGAAATGATAGAATCGAGCTGTTTGTTTCAATTTTTTTATATTTTAATTAAACGCATTCTGCAGTAACTCAAAGATGAACGAGAACAAAGAATATGTTTTAATTTTGTATGTACTTTTTTTATATAAGAATATGCTTTCTGTGCTGCTATGGAATGTTAACTTGGGTGGGAAATATGTATTTTAATTTTGTTTATAATAATTAAAATATATAATTTTAAAATATTCATTAAAATTTTTCCCTTACAAAAATATAGAACCTGACACATTAAGAAATGACAACGGAAAACCTAGCTGAACTAGTTGGTGTCGTGGTCAATATTACTCGTTGCTTTGTCAACGGTAATAAGTTCGATCCGCCTTTACTTTAAATATTTTCACAATACAAATACTAATTTTTAAATGTGTATTTGATTAAGTGTATAATCATATTATGACGTGAATCTCAGTCGAAGTTTATGAGTTCAAGCCCGGGCAAGTAAATAGTAATAGCAACAGCGTGTAAATTTGCCACTGCTGGGCTAAGGCCTTCACTTTTTTTGAGGAGAAGGTTAGAAGCATATTCCAACACGTTGCTCCAGTGCGGATTCACGTGTGGCATGATTTCTTTAAAATTAGACACATGTAGCTTTCATAATGTTGTTTTTATATGAATTATAAATACAAATTAAGCATATGCATATTCAGTGGTGCTTCCCTGGATTTGACCCCGCAATCATTGGTTAAGATGTACGCACTCTAAATACTGGGCCATCTGGGCTCATACGGCCATCTCGGTTTATGGGCCATCTTGCTTCAAGACCGAGCACTGTGTTTTCATTTAAATACTTGTATAATTAATCTCTTGTTCGTCGATGAAGTAAAACATCAAGACCAAACCCATAGGTTTCTTTTCAATAAACTAAGCTAAAGTCATTGTTAATGATAAATATTAAACTGGTGTATTTTGATTACTAATATCCGTAAAAATGTAATACATAAATACAATTTCAACAACATTCCTGCTATTTATAAATATACTTTTTCAATTTTCTATGAGTAGAGAAACTTTAGTACTTATTTTAACGAATTTATGAATTAAACTGTGAGCTGAGAACTTGTTCATACCTAATGAAAACTTTACACTTGGTTTCTGTTCTTTAATTAAAACATTTTACGTTTTATCGGTAACTGTGAGAAATTCTTTTTATTTAAGATAGGGATTATCGTTACCCATTAGCGTTGCTTAGGTATAATTATATAACTTTAAATTAAGCTTCATCAGTTTTCGATATAGAATACTGACGCGAGACACGTCTATTGTGATTATGTTCTTTACGTAATACAGAGAAGAGTTCCCAGTTCATATTCTCATCTCAATTATACCTTATTTAGTGTACCGGTATGAAGTCAAACCTTACCTGACATCAATAAAAGTTTGGTACGGTTTGACGTCATACCGGTACGCATACATATTCCCTAAAGGTCGACAACACACTCGCATGCCCCAGTATTGCAGATGTCCATAGGTCATGGTAGTCATTCACATCATCAATAACTGCAAAGTATTTTAATAAGAAATGCATTCATAATTTTATAATAGCAGTTAACTTTATTGAAATCAAATCGATTCTTTCATCTCTTTTTATATAAATATAACTTATCAACGCTTATTGATAACCATATATATGACATTATTTGAAATTTAATTGGAGAAGCCTAATGTGAATAATAATTATCACTATTCGTTTTTAATTGATTTTAACTGAATCAGAGAGAATACTCAATTAATACAAAATTCGTATGGACAGCTTCCGAATGCCACCCAAACCAGACTTGGTATACACCATCTATCTAAAATCAATAATTTACGGAAGACAATTTTCTCTTATTGATAAAGTAAGTAAAGTAACAACCTGTAAATTTAAGGCCTAATCTTCCATTAAGGAAAGGGTTTGGAACATATTTCACCACGCTGTTTCAATGCGGGTTGGTAGAATGCACATGTGGCAGAATTTCGAGGAAATTATACACATGCAGGTTTCGTCACTTTTTCCTTCACCGCACGAGCACTAGATGAATTATAAACATAAATTAAGCACATATATATAGTGGTGCTTGCCTGGTATTGAATTCGCAATCATCGGTTAAGATGCACGCGTTCTAACCACTGGGCCATCTCAGCTCATATGAGCTCATATTAGCTCTTATTGATATTAACCCATAATTCAGATGTACAACGAGCTACTTATCCCGTAACCCTCGATTAAATTTTGTGTCTAAACCGCTGATGCTTTGACTTTAAAATATGATAATGTTTAAGACACGACGACTAAATTGTAAAATCCTTTCTAAATTGACACTAAGGTTAATATTTCCCGCTTTATTGTCTTGTCAACACCCGAGTAATCCAGCAATCGGTGTTATACTTACAACGCATTATCCTTAAGCTTTCCGTGGAGGCAATATCAGCTCCGATACGAGATGGTATAAATAGCACTTCGACTTACGTCCTTCATAAATATGTAGCATTAGAACGAATCTCTTTCAATTTTTATACGATATGCAGACCATATATAAATTTGTTACGCTATTTTATCGTTCCAATTGTCTTGTATTTTGTGGTTAAATATACGAACGAACCTTTATAAGACTCGCTACGTGAGAAATTATATTAAATATTGCTAGTATTAGAGTGTTCTAAGTTATATACTCGTACGCTATAAATTGAAGTTTGGTTTTTATTAACGATTTTTCCAAACCTTCGTTCCCTTGCAAACACCGAAATTTGTATAGATGACAGTTGCTTGTAGTAATTAACATAATCGATTAATGTGCAAACGTATATGATGAATAATTAAGAATGTTCATGCCTTATATGAGCTGAGATAGCCCAGTGATTGCGGGTTCAAACCCAGGCAAGCACCACTATAAATATGAGCATAATTTGTGTTTATAATTCATCTCGTGCTCGGCCGTGAAGGAAAACACATAATGTCATCGAAATTCTGCCACATGTGCATTCCACCAACCCGCATTGGAACAGCGTGGTGGAATATGTTCCAAACCCTTTCCTTAAAAGAAGAGGAGGCCTTAGCCCATCAGTGAGTAATTTACAGGCTGTTACTGTACTGCATGCCTTATTTTTATTTCTCTTCAAGATTACCGCTACTACTAAACATATTAATAGATATGGCAATATTTTAATACTACACAGTAACAGTTATAAGTAAATTTGCTCCATTCAAATAAAACCGTTTCTCCTATATCTTGTTAATATTAAAGTTTTGCGTATTTCAAATAACAAATACATTTCGAAACATATATTTATTAAAAAATATCGTATTCTATTATAATATTATATAATGTGCTGTCGGGTGGATTAATCGCATCATAAATGATTTAATATTGCCGTAGCGTAAAAACTAGCGATACCTTTGACGTGGTTTCGTGGACATTCGATATATCATTTTATTTATTCATTGTTAATTGAATATCGGTATGTTGGTTTTCACTAAACACAGTCAACAAAAGTAATTCCTTTGTATTTTTAGTTATATTTTTTTAGTAAACATAGAATATATTTAGATACATTTTACATTTCAAATCTGGCTCATTTTTGACTAACATTTTGCAATACCAGAAACCTGCTTTGAAATTACAGACATAAGAAAAAGAGAGCTCGTTAATAGAATAGCGCGGCTTGAGAAATAATGGCATTAATAAAGATTTAGACTTTGCTGATGATTGTTCTATCCGATTTTATACTAAACTAAGAAAAATTGGTAATAGTAATATCGTGTTGTCTTTTTTTTCCTTTTTTTATGGTACAGGTTGGCGGACGAGCATATGGGCCACCTGATGATAAGTGGTCACCATCATCCATAGACAATGACGCTGTAAGAAATATTAACTATTCTTTACATCGTCAATGTGCCATCAACCTTGGGAACTAAGATTTTATGTCCCTTGTGCCTGTAGTTACACTGCTCACTCATCCTTCAAACCGGAACATAACAATACTGAGTACTGTTATTTGGCAGAAGAATAACTAGTGGGTGGTATCTACCCAGACGGGCTAGCACAAAGCCCTACCACCTATAATATTAATATTTATATTTTAATTTCGTATCACATATAAATTTGAATAAATAGGTATGAGACAACATCACATACATTACTCTGATCCCAATGTAAGTAGATAAAGCAATTGTGTTATGGAAAATCAGAAGTAACGACGACACCACAAACACTTAGACCCCAGACAACATAGAAAACTAATGATAATCTACATCGAGTCGGCCGGGAATCGAACCCGGAACCTCGGAGATGCGTACGCATGAAAACCGGTGTGCACACCACTCGACCATGGATGTCGTCAAATCACAGAAACTTGATTATGATAGCAATACTCAACGTTTGCATGAAATAAACTATAAATATTTTCGGATCAATTGTATTCCCGGTGTAAAATTCAGTTTATATGTATTTAATACTTTTTGTTTTAATTTTGTTTTACAAAAATAGAGTGAGGCAATGTGTTAACACGCAACGTTCGTAACAATGTACTATTGAATAATTTTATCACATCACTGTGATAAAATTATTCATTTCTTATACAATAACAATTCACTACAATTATTCCAGAATGAATTTATTTATGAATATATGATACAAATAATTTAAGTTACCTTATTGTTTTCTTTGGAACAATTTTAATAATAAACAAAAAACAGGCAATTACTATTTCAGAGCTGTCCCTTCTCTAAGTTAGAGTTAATTAAACGGAAATTGTATGCGCGAGGCCGCGGGACAGAATTGACTGCGCATGAATATTAGTTGCCGTAAATGATGAAAATAAGGCTGAAGTTTTTTTTTTTTAAATGGCCATAAAAAATATTGACTTAAATTGATTGATGAACGATGGATGGATTGTGTGAACGATATGGTTAAAAATAATGTTACTTCTGAGAAGACGTCTTACAGAGCATGGAAGGAGAAGACAAGCTGTCCCGACCCCAAATAAATTGGGATAAGGGCAGGAGGATGATGGCCATTAAAATGATTATTTAATACTGGTTAGGTTTCATGTATACTATTATAAATGTGAAAGTAATTCTGTCTGTCCGTCTGTCTGTAGCTCTTTCAGTAACAAACCACTGAACCGAATTTGATGAAATTTGGTATGAAGCAAACTTGAACTCCAAAAAAGGACAAAGGCTACTTTTTTGCCTAACACGTGAAAACTAATCCCTGAAACGCAAGCGAAGCCGCGGGCAACAACTAGTACGCTATAAACGATTTCATGATAATTGTATTAGATATGAACTTAATATATCTAACCGTATATTAGGCAAAGGCTTCCCTTTCTGAGTCGAGATGGCCCAGTGGTTAGAACGCATGCATCTTAACCGATGATTGCGGGTTCAAACCCAGGCAAGCACCGCTGTTTCATGTGCTTAATTTGTCTTTATAATTCATCTCGTGCTCAGCGGTGAAGGAAAACATCGTGAGGAAACCTGCATGTGACAAATTTCATAGAAATTCTGGCACATGTGTATTCCACCAACCCGCATTGGAACCGCGTGGTGGAATATGTTCCAAACCTTCTCCTCAAAGGGAGAGGAGGCCTTTAGCCCAGCAGTGGGAATTTACAGGCTGTTGTTGTTTGTTTGTTTGTTCCCTTTCTCTTTTGGGGAGGGTTGCGAATTTATTTCACCATGATTTTTCAATGTGGGTTAATAATTACCCATAGGAGACTTAATTTCATCTGATATCTGCCAGTTTGCTCCAACAACAACAACAACCATGACCTGTAAATTTCCCACTGCTGTGTTAAGGCCTCATCTTCCTTTCAGAAGAGATTTCGACCTTTTCCACCGCGCTGTTTCAATGCGGTTTGGAGGAATACACAGGTAGCAAAATTTCTATGAAATAAGTTACATGAATTTTTCCTTGCGATGTTTTCCTTCACTGCTCGACAGTGAGATAAATTTATCCTATATATATATATTTACCCAAATTAAGCACATGAGTTGGAACCCGCAATCATCGATTCAGATGCCCGGGTTCTCCTCCGCTTACCTTCAACACAAGAGGAATTATAAACACAAACATAGCATATTAAATGCTTATTTATTCCAGTATCAACCTGCCATATTCGGTCCATGTCTGTTTTCTAGACAATTAGTAATCCCTTCTCATTTGGATAGTTTCAGCTAATTCACAAGTTGTACCACAAACCATAGAACAACAATGTTATGTGCTGTTATCCGCGGTGTACAGAATAATCTCGTGTAATAAGATGCACAAGGAATATAACATACGTTGCACGATTGATAGCAACTCGACAAGCAAGCAATTATCATGATATGCCATATCACGGCTCATAATAAGGTTAACTTAAAACACAAATATGAAAAATAATTCTAATGATTATTAATAATCAATTTTACCACTATTATGATTGACTACAAGATACTACATCGTTGAAATATATAATTTTTTTTTTGTAACAAACGTTTTTTTTGCGTATTTTATATCGTTTAACAAATTTTTATGTACCTAAATTATATAAACATACGAAATATTAACATTGGTATACGCGCAATGTATTTATATGATTTAAAATTTACTGTTGTTATGAACCTAAAAAATAATTCATTTAATTATGACCCTAATGGAATGTAAAGTCTATATGTATATTTGTATGTCTATCGACAACGCAATTAGTTGGAAGTTAGTCTTTAACATTAGAAGTCACTTGTAATTTTTTATTTCTGTAAGCAAATTGAGTCTTACTTAGAGACAACTCAAATAAAATACGGAAGTCACATACTCGTAAATAACAATAAAGTCAGATAAAAGTTTCGTATTGTCAACATCAATAAAAACGCATTGCATGAAGGAGCAAAAACTTCGTCAAAACGTTTCGCTGGGGAAGAATCCGGTTACGTTTTCCTCCTTGATATAAATCACTATTTGACGTACACACATGCAAATATGTATATATTCTGTGTATTTACATAATGTTAGTACGCAATTCAAACTTAAACTCAAACTCAAATTCATTTATTCAATATGAAAGCATTACACTGAAAAGAAACACACACTGAAAAAACCTGAGAAGTAACAGCTGAAGAAACTTAGCGGGTTTTGTTTGACAATTTTATTATTCACATGTAATGGATAAGAATAGAAATAGCTAGGCGATCGTTTTATTTCCAACGTGAGCTATCAATTACTCAATATTATATTATATGATTTAAGCACTAAAAAATATAGTATTATAGTTAATGTTACCTCAGATTTTTTTTTCAGATATTTCAGTTACCTTATCCATTCATAGGGAGCTTCAATCTACCTAAGATGTTATATACTTTATTTACTAATTCTTTTAACTTTTATATCAGCATACAACAACACGTGATGATGATTTTTCTCGATACATAATTGATCTTACTGAAAAATGTACTAATGATAGTATCTTCATAAAATAAATTTAAAATTATTTGCGTATCAGCATTTGTGATTGAAGATTGTGTTGAGTGATTAAAGATAAGACTTTATTGAAAAGAATTATGACAATTTGTAAAAAAAACACAATAATATTTAACTAAAAACCAAAATTATAAGTTTTAAGAATAGATATATGCAGTAATGCACATAATAAAACTTGTAACTTCCATCCAAGTAGACGGACTAAGATGGAAAATGAATACAACTCTAAATAATAAGTAGTTGTCAATAAATAAATTATATTTTAAATTTGTAATATTAAGTATTCTGCTGTTATAACAAAATAAAAATTAGTACAATAGAAACTATTCGTGTAACGCATAAAATAAAACATAACAAAAATTTCTTGAAATGAAAACATAACAGGCGCAGGATAAACGTTTTAATGTTCAGCAAAGCGCTGCGGGCCGTTATTTCATATTATAAGCACGCTACATGAGGCAATTATAACCGAAATAAATTCATATCTAAAGTGCAAACCGGCAAAAATTCATTCGAAGCTTTAATCTGTGCAAGCAAAAATGACACCTGCCCTTTTAGAACGAAGAACTAAAATTGCATACAAAATTAACATATCAAATATAAACAATTTTCAATCGAGAGAAGGGAATAACGAAAAACATACGGAAATTGATTCGGCTGGATGTTTTAATGCCTCAATTAATGGGTAAGATCGTTAATATTAATTCGACGATGCAACGTGTTTGGTGGACTTATGTAATTAATATATTACACTGAATTACCTGACATTTGCAATATTTAATCGTAGTAAAATTAAAAGATCAATATCTATAATTGAGCTCTTGTAGGTTTCGAAGTGTGTTGCCAGCAAACCGCAACGCTTGATAGTGTTCCGGTATGAAGGGTAGGTTTTAGTGTAATCACATGTACAGAACATAATAATTAAAGTACTCCGATGTAGGACTTATTTCAACCTTAGATAAACTAGATACACTAGAATAGTTACCACGTTTTCACCAATTCTTGTCGTAAGACACAATGAAGGATTTTTTTTTTAAATTAATAGCATGTATGAAATAACAAATAAAACAACAAACATAGCCACAATACTACTACTGAATCATTACACAGTATATAATAACTAACCGCTATCTGTCCCTGTGTATGCTTAGATCTATAAAATTACGCAACGAATTGTGATGCGGTTTTTTAACAGATACAATGATTGCACAGGAACATTTCGAATATATGGACAATATAGTAAAGAAACATTGATAATTTTGAAAAGTTATAATGTGATGTATTAAATACACAAATTCTGTAGTTAATTAAGTATCAGTGTTGCATCCGTGCGAAGCCGGGGCGGGTCACTGGTATATTATAATACTAAAGATATTTTAGTAGTAACGGTTAAATATCATTGTATATACGCGAGGAGGAAAGGTAAACTAATAACTCCTTGTTTCCGACCTCGCATAGTTAATACATCCTTCCTGGGTCACGGCATTAATTTTTATAATTAGCTTCTACCGTCATTTTAACTTGGCCTATTAAAAAATTTAAAATGCATATCAAAAAGTATTGATAAATATGGCATATTACTCAATATAAGATTATATAAATGATAAAAAAGTTAACATAGTATTGATTGATATGTAGGCAGGATATATATAAATTTAATTGGAGTTTGTTAACATACTTTAAAACTAAAATGGGTAACTACTGAGTTCTTCCGGTTCTCGGTAGAATCTACTTTTTGTAGTAGCATTAAATTATACGTGATGATTTATAAATAAGTACTAATCCCATGTTTTTTACATGTAAATTTCTGTGTCATCTGTATATATGTACTTGTGAAAGACAGTCTAAAAATAAAAGCGTTCACTAGTGGACTGTCTTAAAATTTGTTAAATCTATTCATTTTGAACACCTTATACATCACGCTGAGCCTTAATAAATATGATAAGAAGCAAATAATAATAAACAAAACTTCCTTAATTTGAATGTAAAGGAATTAAAAGTATTGTACTGCTGACATCGTTCAGTTGAGCTTCGTACTACCAAATTTATCTTAAGTTTTATGAAAAAGAAATCAAGCTAAACCTATATTAATATTATTAAAAAGTAACTCGTTATACTTTTATAGCTAAGCCTTTAAATCGATTTTCATAACATTTTGTATAAACAACATAGAATACAAAGGTAGTAAAATGTGCAAATATGTATATCGCCACACACACACGGGTGAAGCCGCAATCGACGTAGCAACATCGTTAATTTTCCTTCAGTATACATAATATAACTAGCAATTCCTTCTCATAACATAATCTATTCTTTACCTATAAAAGTTGTCTACTACAACAACATCAACAGCCCGTAAATTTCCACTGCGGGGCTAAAGACTTTAAGAAGAAGGTTTGGAACATATTCCACCACGCTGTTCCAATGCGGGTTGGTGGAATACACATGTGGCAGAATTTATATGAAATTTGTCACATGCAGGTTTCCTCACGATGTTTTCCTTCACCGCTGAGCACGAGATGAATTATAAAGACAAATTAAGCACATTAATCAGCCCTGCTTGCCTGGGTTTAAACCCGCAATCACCGGTTAAGATGCACGCGTTCTAACGACTGGGCCATCTCTGCTCAAAAAGTTAAAAGTCGTCTATTTCACCAAAATTTTATATTAATTTATAGACGTATATCTTAAGGACGTTCATAAACAAACAAACTTCTGAGCTTAAAATATTATTATAGATTATGTAAGAGCTCGACAGTGGATTAATAACGAATAAGCGTAATTCATTTCCGGGCAAAACTTAATTAGTATACCTTTACTAATAACGTAGAAGGAAATAACATCCAATTTCACAATTTTCGATAATTTATTTTGAATATAGAATTTATAAAATCAGGTAAATTTATATTCGAAGGTTAAATAATACCAAATTCGATGTCTTGCTGTGATTTACCTCAATTAGAATCGTAATCGTATTTAAAGCCTTATTCAAATAGGGTAATAAAAAATTCAATCTTTCAATACCATTTAAGGATTCATGATTTTCTTTGCAGTCATATTTATGACATCCATAAATTTGTCAATTTTGTAATCCAGTCGGTTTTTATTGCACAATATGTCCGATCCATGGTCTCGATAACAATACAGAAACATTGTTAGCAAGTTAAATTATATCGGGCAATAAACAAAATCAGTAATAATAAAATTTATTACAATATAACATATTTTGATAGGTACCATTGTGATATGACATAACGCTTAATACAATCGTATATTTTATGGTTATGGACTTTAGTTGGAAAGTAAAAATTATACAGATTTTACTTACTTGACTCACTAAATAGTAGTAATATGACACAAGTATTACATATTTTTCTTTATAACGTAACGTATTCTTTACTTTACGCTAACAGCCTGTTAATTTTCCACTGTTGGGGTAAGGCCTCCTCTCTGGGTTTGAACCCGCAATCATCGGTTAAGATACACGCGATGCAGTATAAGGTGTGTATGTATTATCATTTTTTTTTGTCTGCTAAAATAAGTCTACATACTCCGATAACGGACGGAGATATTTTGACTGATATCAGCATAATCACCACACCAAAAGCGAGTCGAAATGCCGTATCATTTTCTAGTTACTTATGGTATGGGACGGCAACCTAACACAACCATCGGCTACAGTTTCCGTACATTACCGGTTTTTTGAACCAAGTCCATTATCAGCACTGTATTATCCTCAGATTTCAAACTCAGCGGCTTTAGAAATTTTTAATTATATTTTGTATTATGTATAATATTCTATTTATTTTTACACATGATTTGCGTTGTGTTTGTAAGGAAACTAATTAGCCAAAAGTCCGTCACTTGTACTACAGATTAATCAAATGATTAATCTAAGCACTTTGGTACATTATTTTCTAGTGGTGTTTATTCTATATTATTATTATAAACGTGACAGTAGCTCTGTCTATCTGTTTGTCGCTCTTTCACGACCAAACCGCTACACCAAATGTGATGAAATTTATTATGAAGCAAACTTAAACTCTAAGAAGGACATAGGCTACTTTTTACCTAATACATGACAACCAACACCCTGAAACGCGAACGGAATCTCGGGCGACTAACTAGTAAAGTATAAATTAAAAAAAAGTTGTAGATATATTTTCATCTTTTGGTCCAAATTTGAATGTATTCATTTAATAAATCGTTTATTTTGCCCACATTAACCCGCGTCACTTACGTAATCGTACCGAGCTCTCTCAAGTCGTTTTCCGGGCTATCCCATACTCTGTTATCGATACTTTAAGTATATGAATGCGAAAGTTATTCGTGCTATGGCTACTAAAATGTGGTAGTAAAATTAGTACATTATGTATGACAATACTTTAAAATTACAAAACGATTACTAGAGTAATTTCTAGGATCTTCTTTGCGTACTCCGTCACGCACTTAAACTACCTATTGTGTTAAAAGAGTGTGATAATTTAGTTTATTTACAAAATATATATAACAGCCATGCTACGGTAACGATGTCGTTATGATGAAAATAACCAAACATCAATGACGTACAATAAGTTTGACTTATCCATTATTATTTATGTAGGTATACTTATAGCTTAATAAATAAGATTGAAAAAAAATGCAAGGATTGTTACAAATACGACTGAATTAAATGTTACGATAATAAAATATCAAATATTGAATATCAATTTAATGTATTTTTTAATAAATTATAATATCGTAAAGATATTTCAAAATCATACAAGTGATATAAGAGCCCTGACACGCGCATGATAAAACAGTTATGAATTTGTGTGAGTTTTAATGCATCTTGGCTCATAATATGAGTGCGCACGTTGGCTCATGTAACAAAATATTACTTTGCCAAAATATTCAATAAAATGTTCTTCAAATTTAGCTCGATGAAAATTTAAAAGCAAAAATAAAATAAATTCTCCATTTTTTTCTTTGATGATTTTTTTATTAAAATTCAACTTGAAATTTCGAAATGATATCGTTCTCAATTTGAGAATATACGCGGCAGTTATAATGTATCATTTTTATATTCAATATTCGGACGAGGTCGACCAGTGAGTCCAATGGATGGCTGCGGCGATGAAACTGCGGTACATTCAAATAATTTATGAAGTGCTTTGCCTATAATTTTAAGATATTAAACACCATTCCCTGCAATCTCTTCTCGTAAAGTTTTCGTATTTTATGTTTTTGTTACTTTGTAATAATTCGATGCTGTTTCTTTCCAAATGCACTTTTGTTTGTTTAAATGTTATTTTGATTACAGCATTCTATCAAAATATTTTCTACAATACTACTGTACTCGTATAGTTATTATGCGATATGTGTGAAGGTAAAGCGGTCAAACACAAAATGTCACCAGGTGCCAAAAGCATCCGGCCCCAACTCAATGCTGACAAGTTTCCGATGTGCATGTAAATTACAACTTGTCATCATTCATTCTAGAATGTATTCTGTGGTTTGAGATTAAAGACGAAATTGCGGTGACGTCAGGTCAGACCTACGTCGCGAGTGTCATACAAAGCTTGACAGATGTTGATGCCGAGTTTGTACTGAAGGTGTATTTTGTTTTAGCCTTATACGTGTTCTCATTATGAATGGGCTTTGTGTATAACGAGGACGAGTGCCATTTTGTGTGTTAACTTGAGCTATTTGTAATAGCATTTACTTTATAATTTAATAAAGCTCAGCTTAAAAACACATTCATCATTTGCTTGCGTAGTCTTGACATCCTATAATCGTTAAATATTTATATGAAACCATATTAATATATTTTTTGAGCCCAAAAGCTAAGTCGAGAAGAATAATTAAAAATTTGTAACTGAAACAAATCTCTAAAGAAATAAGTAATGCTGAGAGAAAGAACAATTGAACAAAATTACCACTTGCACGGCTTGATGTTTCCGCTTTAACTTCGAACTTCGAACATATTTAGCCGCCGACAACTTTTAATTAATCAAGTCAAAAGTCACAAAACTGTATCTCGAATCGTGCAGGCATAATGAGCCAAGCTTAGTACGAATGCCCAATATCTTTCTGGACTGTGGCCAACTTTTAATGAACCTCTACTAAATTTAACACGTAGTGGAATAAGTAATGAGGAAAATAATGTTACAGTGTGTTTCGTTTCATTTGGTTTTGCATCTAGTAGGGAAAATTTGCCATCTTTAGGCACGTTAACTATCATTAATAGGTACTTAGCTTAGCATCGATAAACAGTATCCTACTATGATAAGTAAAACTTTACACTAACGTATAAAAATACATTCAAATAAAAAATAAACTTAATGATACTTTATTTTATTCCATTTCTTTTTTGACCAACTGAATGTCGATTTCTAGCTGAAGCCAAAACCGAAGTTGAAAATTTAATAATCCCTAAAAAAAGTTCAAAAATGTTTTTAATTTTTTTGGAGTTCGCCATTGGTCCACGTTTAACAGCTTTAAGGATATAATTGGAACACTTAACCTGACTGTTCTCTATCACCTCTATAACATTTGTGATTCTGGCTTAATTTGATTTGAAAATTTGGAAAGAGAATAATTCCCGAAGGAGAACACTTTAAATTTTCCTAACTCCGATGTCGCCGTATGCAATGGAAACTGTAACTTAAGTCCAAGAATACTCATTAGTCAGTGTTTAGCCAACAAGTTAGAATCATTTAACTCAACATTAGATTACATTAAGTAAAGTTCAGACAGGATATTTGTACTTAGCCTTCTTAAAAACTTGCTTATTAAATTTACACGACTTATATAATATTTAATGGCGCGTACGACTGCGTTTAGTTTTGAATTTATTGATATAACTACGTCACCCACTCATTGCTTTTCCCATTGTGCTTTCACAAAATCGTCAGAGTTCGTTCAATTGCAAAGTATAGTATAAAACTTTGGCTAAGATTTTGTAATTATCAGTTCAATTTTAATTTATATTTAACAACCATCAACACACACGAAACAGGAAGTAAAATATACAATAATTTAAGTTACGTGCAAATGAACATTCACAATATTTGAGCTGGAACATATTTAAGATTTATACTGAGTTCATGTTTCGAACACAATAGATTACATTTAGCTAACCAAATAAAAATAACGATTAAAAAACTGTCAAATTCTATTAAGCTGTAGGTGCTGCACACGGTAAAATTTTTGATATTTTAACAATTTCTATTCGTCCTGACAACGGACATTTTATTTGATCAAAAAACGTTTTTGCAAAACGTGCTTCAAATTCGTTTTGTCTATCCAAATGCGTGACGGTAGACGGGAAATTAATTGCTGGTCTAAACAACGCTAGATCAGAGTGTCCAGTACAGGACAAACACTCGAGTGAAATCAACGAGCGAGCTCCGTAGCAACGATGACACGCCCCAAGAGATGCGGGCCGTCAATTACTGTAACGCTTCATGAGATACGTTTGATATGCGATGACATCAATTACTGAAATGCAATGTTACTCCGGATCACGCTTACAACCTCTTAATGGATGGCATGAGCATATTTCAGAAATTTTTTAAATTTCAAAATACCAATCTATATATGAACGGAAAATGTATCGGTTAGCAGCAGTACATGATACTGTACGCATAAGTACTGGTAAGAACTGGCTCGTCGCTTATATTTAAACTTTATAGCCAAAGTAACAATATGATGTATAAACACTATATAAAGAATAAAATAATAGATAGTTGGTTAGGTTAGGTAGGGATGTTGCTTTTAATATTATTTAAACAAATAAAATAATAATTAATTATAGTAAAGCAATCAAAACTAAAACAAATGAAGTGGGAACTAATCGCAATCCAAATGGAAGTACAAACAAATTTATCAATGTCTCTGCAACGTAATCGTAGCGCGTCAAACGGACACCTTTGTGGCTGAGGCTTTGTGCGCGTCCCAGTTGCGGCGTATTCGTTTGTTGATGGTTTTTCTCTACCGTCGCTTTGTCCCACAATTGCGGTGGAGTATTGCCTAGTTCTAATGTACCGTTCTAACAAAGTGAGCTGATGGCCATTCAGATGGCTTAGATGGGCAGAGGCATTTGCAGTTCGACAGAGCAGATTAAATCAGAATCAGAATGTTTATTTTTCACCATTTTTGTTATCCTATTGCAAGTTTGCTTCATTTTTCACTTTCATGGATTTTTTTTATTTTCAATTCAAATATTTTAATAATTATATATAATGCAATGTTAAAGAATATTTATCGTCAGTGTGTTGCTATTATTATTATTATATGCAAACAGTGCAACCTTTGGGAAATATTGAGCTACATTTATACCAGCTATCTATCAGGTATTTCATTGCTATAAAAGGTATTTTTATCTGCATTATTTTTATTGAACCAATCCAACTGGAATTCAGTTTATTGGTAGAATCGAGCTATTAACTCAGTGACTACTACATTACTCACGTTTTAAAGGTTCAATCAACGCACACCGATACGCTTTTCAGGTAACAAATGCCAAAAAATACACATACTCGTATATAAATACACATGGAAAGAAATTTTTACTAAAAATTACATTTGTGTTGGCAATATCTGAAATAAAATATTTATAATAGTGCATATCAAATTCGTTTTGATATGAGCTAACTGAAATTGATAGTACTTCTGTCAATGATGAAGCTACAATGAAAATTCGAAAAATAAATCTTGATCAGACCATCCTTATTTTGATGTGTTTGCAAAAATTAAAAATACATAAACATATATATCACAATACTACCAAATGTAACAGGTCATAAAAGATCTAAGAGTTTTTGCCTATCATACATTTGAATTAATAATTGAAATTATTTGAAAATCTGGGAAGACTTAAATGCTTAAAGATTTTTTTAAAGTAGAATTGGCGGAGAATTGTGCGTACTAATTGTGCTCTAACTGAACGCTTGATTGTAATCCTGACGTATGAACAGCTATGAAATGATTACTTATAAACGAATACTTACAATACGAAATGTTTTTTTTAAATCTTATAATACTAATAATAATATAAAAAAATTTAAAAAGTTATTTTCTGAATCAATTTTTCTATTAATTTCCTGTAGTCTTATCATCGTCATATCTGACATTCATAAATATTACTTGGCTTTCATTCGTCTGTCCAATCTACTTTCAGTCATTACTTTTTTAGGTTCTACTTTTAAACTTCTAATCTTGAAATTTACAAAACACAAATTATTTCATCCAAAGGAATTCTAATTTCACTGGATCACAAAGCAGCCGCTACGCAATTTGGCAATAGCGAAGCTCGCTCGGTTCAATCATTTCGCCCGTCAGCTGACAGCCTGACAGGCTCGCGACGGTTATTGTTTTCAACGGTACCAAAACGCTACCAAAATGCTATTTGATACGCAGACCTGACACAATTTATTTCAAACTAACGACTCTGGTTCTGCTGACGAATATTTTGTGGTCATATTCAATTCGAACAATGAAATTGAAATGTGCGATGGTCATTAGACTATTATAGCCCGTGACTTGTTAATTAAGTTGATTCACGCTATATTGTGGTCCCCTCATAATTTGTAAATATACCAAGGTATCAGATGACATAATAACTCCAAATATATGCATGATATATCGCACACTCTGACCAAATTTCAAGCTTCCTTGTATAATATCTTTCGGCACCGGTGCTTAGTCCATTTTCGAATTGGATTTTTTTCAGAGGCGATATAATGACTGATCCTCCTCATCAGCTCTATCCTATCCTCATGTACACATGCAAATGTCCATAGCAATGTTGCCGTTTCGGTCACTAACTTGTTCGGGAGGCGGGAAATCTTCAAGCTTGCGTATAATACGATTAGTTTGGAATCTGGAGAGCGGCTTGTAATTGTGGCCATAAAGCTAATGGACCTGTCGTTTTTCAAATGTTTGCATCACCCTTTTGAATAATGCTATGGCTTCTATTGAATTGCTTATTGTTGTACCAATAAAATGTATTAGGATTTTGTTTGATAAAAGAATATTAAGCATAAAATTTTGAAAATATCCGTTAGTTTATTATATCCTTTTATAAAAAGTTTTACTTAACTAATAATGATACTAATATAAAATATAAGAAGATTAAAAACACGACCATTATTTTCACACTGGAACAAACTGCTATTATATTAACTGATCACAAATCTTTGCAGAGCAATCCGATGACATTATAACAAGTCATGTTAAAAACTTCATCACCATCTATCTTTTCTGAAAACAATCTATTGTTAAAGCATATTGAATGAAATGTTACATTTTATTCCGTTGGAACTTGATTTCGAATTGATAAAAAGTCAGAATCTGAGTCAATGGAACAGACTCGCTATTGTATGTCAGTTGATGACAGGTTCGATGCTACAATTTTTAACTGACGTCGAGGGAATTGCGATTTAAAAAGTGTTTCCTATTGAGTGAAGTTTGTATTGATGCGCTATTGAATAATGATGTTTACTTAACTTTATTTATTCAGAAGTTTTTTTCCCTTTTGACAGCAGCCTTTGATACGATGTTTATTAAGTTTTCGGAACATTTTTGCAACTAATTTACCATTGGAGCGCTCAATAATCGAAACTCTCCCAACATACTCTAATTGTTCTCATGCGATTTATTCTTATATAAAAATACTTATAAATATTTTCAGAACGTCTAATTTCTACAGTTCGCGATTAGTTTCATATAAAGTTGCTATGGTATGCGGTAAAAATAAGGAGAAAAAGCTTTATTCAAGTTCGAACACAAGGAGTTATAAACGGTAGTAGGTATTACTGAATTCAATTACCTATAAAGCAACCACTGGTTAGTAAGAAGAACTAGCAAGAAATCCGGTACCGTTTTCTAACAATTCGAATTTTAAATAATCACATAATGGAAAAGTACATCACAAACTGAGTGTCCAATGACCAATCGAAATATTTAAGGTATTAAATTACTTATTTCATTCGATCAAACAGCGATCTGGAATAGTTATTAGTTAAAGCCTTTGAAATTTCAGCCTCGATTTTCGATATTCGGTTAGCAAAATGGTAATTACAATGCTGATCTCCTACTTTTATTGTATTTAGTGGCTAAAACTATCATCAAACGTAAAAGACGAATTTAGTTTGATATTACTCTCTAAGTACGACTTAAGTAGAATGTTAACTTTACATTTAACAAACCTTTTTAAATCAAAATCGTTCATGGCTATTACTTAAAAAAAATTGATAGTTATTATTTTGCCATTTATTATCGATACACTATTTTATTTTGTTCGATAATAAGAATTTGTCCTGCTAAGGGTTTAATCAGCAACATTGTTATTTCTTACGTCTGGTGTATAACTTTTAAGTATATAAGGCTCTGAAAAAAAAAAATACATCAGACCTGAGAACAAACGTCAAAAGAAAATCAGCAAAACTCTTTTTCTACTAAATTGCATTTACAAAGCAGTTTTTCGCATTTGTGTCATATAACAAAAAAAATCTTTGCTTCAAATCTACTACTCTTTGCTACTCTTGTACAAATCTATACATTGCCAAAAAATTAAATAACACTATGCAGTTGAGAAAGCTTTCTTACTAATGCTTGTTTGTATTACTAATATTATGTTCTTCACTAAATCTTTTATAGTATTACTAGCGACCCGTACCGGGTTCTTACGGCTGCACTTTATTAATGAAGAAAATGAAAAATGAACTTACAAGAAAATAAGTGGAAGATATTTTAATTTTATAATATCAAAATATATTTTTATTCAAGTTTGCTCATAAGAGCACGTTTGTATCGTCATGATACAGTGTTGACTTACTATTTTCCAACATTTGAATTAAATATGTCAGCAAAGTACAATAAAAATTGTATATACTCTGCCTAGAAATCAATATAATATTCTATTGAATAATATGGTTTATTTATCAATGTTTTTTGCACTGAACTTAATTTTTAATATGGCAAGTTCAAAATTAATTTGACTGAAATTGAATTAGACCTTATTGCAGGTACGGATACGATGCCCCAGGAAGGATATATTAACTATTCGAAATAGGAAACTAGGTGTTATTAATTTACCTTTCCTCTTCATGTCTATACAAGGATCGACACCGTTTCTTTCGAAAATATCTATATTTTTATGATTTTGAATATGAATATACATAATATTCTTGTAAGTAAAGCAATAATTGGATACAGTAATTAAAAACTACAGAGAAAAAGAATACTTCAATTAAAAGTAATGCTATCAATAGAAAAGTTAACATAAAATAAAATTAGCAAAACCAAAATATACTGCGATAATGTTTATATCATAGCATATAATTACTGCACAAATGATATATACAATAATGTATATAATAAATTTCAATGAAGTTGGAAATAAGTCATTCAAACGCTATATTAACACGGGTCTAAAGATAACCAAAAAGCTATAACTATTTATCCAACATCTAAGCGAATAAAGACCAAAGCGGAGCCGTTCGTGCAATATAGTTTCCAAGCTATTGAATATTTATTAGTTTCACTTACAGTAGCTTCAGTAACAAATCCTATGAAGTTCAGCATTTAGTTACGATTTTCATAGACAACACGCATTCCACATTGAAAGACAATCAACGGAACACTTCAGTAAGCTTGTTTTGCTTGAGAATATAATAAAAACTTTTTTTAGTTTAAATTGCTTCACACTTTATGTATCGGTGTTAAGAATGGTGATTTGTATATTAAACTTTTACTAGTTAGATGTTTCATTTGAAGCACCGTATTACCAGTTTCAGCTTAAGAACAATTTAAAAAGACAATATTTTTTATATTATACTAGGCGTCGTCGCACGGGTGCAATGATATGACATGACTGTAGAAACTTCTAAAATTATCGGTGTTTTTTTACGGAATTGTTCATGTATTATATATAAAACCCTTCATCTCGAATCACTCTATCTATTAAAAAAACCGCATAATAAAATACATCGCGTAGTTTTAAAGATTTAAGCATACATAGGGATATAGGGACGGAAAAAGCGACTTTGTTTTATACTATGTAATGAAGAATACATATTATTGTTCGTTTTTAGATATTTTGTTCGTCAATTATTTTATTTTCTATATTATATTCTTTATGGAATTTATTAATAACAATTTTTGAAAATATTCATCACTCTTTTTCGAGCCTCTTCTTTATTGGATATCTTTTCCCGTTTCATATACCGGTTGTACATTTTGTTCATTTAATAATGGCAAAAAATATATGACATGTATACCTCGAGTAAAGCCCGCTGCTGGTAACGGCATTTCCATCAAACTTTATGAACACATTTAAACCCTCCAGAAAATTTGTAAACACGATATGAAACATTCTTTAAACCGGCCATACATTCAAAAATATACTCTAACAATATAGAACACGGTTGCAAGTCGAAAGTTAATTTGTTATAAAGGCGCGTTTGTGTCGCTTAACAATACTAATTGCATACTAAACATAGCGGCGTCGAGTTATTGTTACCACGTCGTTTTACAGACGCTTCGTCGACGTTTTGTCGACGTTTACGCCGCGTCATCGCCGCCATCGAGCGCTGTGATCGGTGATTAATTATAACAAAGAGGATTCAGTGAATAATGTCGTTGACGACACGAAAAGCTATTGTCTACTCGTATATACTTTTTGTAAGTGGCTGGATTGTAAATAATTTTACTTTCTGACTTTTCCGAAAGAAGCTCCGCGGAGGTATATTGAAATCATTTTTACTTTGTAAGTTGTCTTGATAGGTATGCCACCTACATACAACATTCTCTATCGCCGCCCACTACCACTCCTCACCAATATTTCCTACAGCGTAATTGTCTATAGTCATGGCACTCACCCTGGATCATTTGTCGTTCTACCTACTTGTTAAAAAAACCGGATCTACTCGCATAAAAAGAAGGTGATGTAAAAAAAAATATGTATGCATTTGTTTTGTTGTATTTTCAATATTTAATTTAACTTAATGGTCCCAACAATTAGATCTGAGAAATCATGTAATTTGTGCCTAAAAAAACACTAGTTATCACAGACTTAAAAACATCAATTTAAAGTGTTATTAATACAAAGCTTTATATCAATACAAAGTATTGATATTAAGCGATGCATGATAGAATAAATGGTGTGAAAAACCCAGACGGTCTGCACAAAGGCTCTGATAAATTTATTAAATTAAAGCGAAATAATCATTTCGTTTTCATTAAACAGAAAGTTACTGAACTTGTGTTAGTGAAGCGTTAAGAATTCTAAAGCTAGCGATTAAATATACGAGTATATTTTCTTCAAATAACTTCAAAGTTACATGGATCGCAAAACTAATGATGATAATGCAAATTCTTTATTTTCAAATTTGAGATTTTTCAAAGAATCATATACATTACTTTATTCCGAATGAAAGTAAGTGAACTTGTGTTATAAAAAATCAGAAGTAACAACGGTACCACAAACACACAGATCCAAGACAACATACAAAACTAATGAACTTTGTCTACATCGACTCGGGGCCGAGGCATTAAAACCGGTGTACACACTACTCAACCACGGAGGTCGACGTGGTTGTGTTTTTCATACTTCCTTAGCTTTGGCAATTATTTAAACGAAGTCTGTGAAGGGTATATGATAGAGTACAAGTGTATGAGCAATCACTAATACAGAGTGTATTGGTGACTGCTCTTTTCTTACTGTCATAGTACAATAGAAAATACAAATACACATTGTTCACACAGTGATAGCTCAAGTGCAGTGCGACAGCAATAGTATGCCAAAATACCTATTTTACGCGCTTTTTGAACAAACAACAAATACTTTTTTGTTAGATGTACAGAATAGAAATTTACTTGGTGATAGAGCTTTGTCCTAGCCCATCTGAGTTCCAACAACCCACTCATCAGATACTACCAAACAGCAGTATACAGTCTTGTCGTATTCCAGTATTAAGGGTGAGTGAGCCAGTGTAACATAACATCCCAAGATTGGTGGAAAATTGGCGATGTAAGGAATAGTTAATAAAATATTTATTACATCGCCATTGTCTATGGACGGTGGTGTATATTTAGCACCATATAGCCCACTTGCTCGTCCGCCAACCTATATCATAAAAACTATTATAATAAAGGATACAATAGATGAAATCGTGTTTCGGACCGCAAATTAAGCGAACTTAATTTAGCTCAAATAGCTGACACAGTTTTTCTTGTGTGCATATTGCAAATTAAGTAAACTAAGTTATGTGAAGGAAAATGTTAGTGTGGGTATGAATAAGCTCAAAAGCTTCATCTAGAGGGGAGGAGGTCTTTGCCCAACCGTGGGACGTTCACCAATTTTTACATTAAAAGGTAAAATTGACTCTGTTTTATCATATCACTATTACAACTTTCATTCCTTTGAGAATAAAACGATTCAATTAAATAACTGTCATATTTATTAAATAAAAATATATAAATCAATTATTAATTATTATTACAAATAGCTGATTACATTTGCATTTGTGAATATTAAATTGATTTATAATGAAAATTATCTATAAATAAAATCAGTTAATTAAACTGAACTACTAATTACATATAATAAATCTCGTGAAATCAACATATAATTCGAATGAAATTATTTGTTTGAAATATTTTTATTGCCGTATTCCGTATTAAGTATGACATAATAATAAAAAATGTTGTTATAAATATTATTTACGTATTGTATTAATAATATTATTTAAGAAATATGAACACTCGTTCATAATATTATTATAGTACGTTAAATTGAACCAACATGATATTCCTTTCGTATTTATAACTTAATTAAATTGTTATAACTGCACTTCGTATATTTGTAAGCTAATTTCTATGGAATTCATACAATTCGTGATTGTTGTATCGGAAACTAGAATTCGAAGCTACAATCAATTTATTTGCACGCAGATGACTATTTGAATCTAACAATTTCGTATATCTGATCATAGGAAGTAAGTAAGTAAATACAACTCAGCGATCGCAAACAAATGCCTAACATACTAAGCATATACATACATATATGTAAGAATACAAAATCAAAATGTACTTTATTCAAGTAGCTTTTTACAAGGACTTTTGAATCGCCATTTAAAAAATTTTATTAAATTAACCTACGGGTTCGGAATACAGATTCTAACGAGAAGAACCTACATTCACAAAGATATAGTTTTCTTATAAATATTAAATGGATTTCAAATTACTCAAATGCTTCTCAAAGTTAGTTATGTAAATCTGATTTGTCTAATCTTTTTAGAAACTATTAAATATATGTAGTACTAAATTAGTCGCTAAGTATCGAAACACAAATTCACTTAGTTAATATTTTATAATGCGCTTAGTACGATGAAATAAACAAGTCGTTGAATCTTTAAAACTCAGTACTTACACACATGAAAATATTAGGAAAATAACTTAACCGTGTAATAAAATATTTATTACGATTCAATAACCCGATAAAATGACTACTATCTATTGAGTCATAATTACAACATATACAACCTGTAAATTTCCCATTGCTGGGCTAGGATGCCTTCCTCTCCCTTTTAGGAGAAAGTTAGGAAAATGTTTCACCGCGTTGTTCCAATGAGAGTTGAATTCACATGTGGCATAATTTCATTGAAATAAGACACATGCAGGATTTCTCACGATTTCTTCCTTCATTGCGGAGCATGAGGTAAAAATTAAAGATATAGGCGTTCTTTCCACTGGTCCGTTTCAACTTTTATAATCATAATAGTCATAATTATTTGATTTATAACCCTGCAAATGGTTGTTGTCACTTGTAGTTTAAAATATACTTCCAAAATTACATAAAAGCTTTAAAAATATGTTTTTGTTAGTGAACTATTGCCCTCAACACTATAATACTAATTAAAGTTTTTAATATATAAATTTTAAACTGAAAAAAGCGTTAGTACCGATGGCAAGCGCACTTGAATCCTCTACCGTGAATATCGTATCGTAATCAAATATCGTGAATAAAATATCAATATTAAATACAATTATCGATCATTATATACACAAATATTATATAATTTAATTTAAAAAGCATTAATTGAATGATTATAAGAAGCTTATCAATATCAATTTTGTGTAAATATTATAAACTGTAAAGAGAAATTTCGTATTACCTATTTTATTACGAGACAATTAAGTATTTTTGGAAATAAAGGCAATTCATAAAAAAAAAGAAAACAATGAAATAATCAATTGTAACCATAAAATTTATCTCTTTATCTAGATGTAAATGTATTGCTGAATACAATTGGTGAGCACACAATTTGAGTGTTAATTGCAAAATCGATACAACCCTAACTCTGCAGAACGTGATCAAAAACAAACGTGACAAAACAGGAACAATACCTGACCATTCTACCAATCAGTGTTCGCGGAATATCAATTCGTTCATGTTAATTGTCGGTTCGATCGGGCCCACTGACAGGGACAATTTGGGAACGAAAACACGCGACAGCTGACAGAGTTAGCTATAGGCTACAGCTAAGCTGACAACTGGTTTCATGGGAAAGACAAACGAGGCGATGTGAACAGTTTTCGAGTTTGGAACGTTATGCCCGAGAATGTTGACTTGTTAGCTAACTATTTATTTATGTTCGTCTTTAGATTTATCGTCTATGTGCTTGAGAAAAAATTATTACTCAATATACATATATAAAATACATAATTATTTTCTGCTTAAGTCAGCCTTCTGTTATATATAAATATAAAAAAATAAATTGATATCTTTATATTTCAAATTTTTTAAAGAATGAAATATAATAGTCAAATGTTACAATTTTGTATATTTTGATATGAAATCTAAAATATAAAATCTCAAAGAAATTAAACCTTGGAGTTTTCTATTTTACATGTTTGTATTTATTTTTAATCACAACGAGCTTCGAAGATTAAAACCGCCGAGAGCGGTCTTAGTTAATGTTGCTTTCTTAAGATTTGGCAAACTGCCAAAATACTCAACATTTGTTGAAGTTACAAATTCATTTTATAATATTTATTTATAAGAATAAGATAAATTCTTATACAACACCTAAAGTTTACACATTTTATTTAAAACTTTTATAATATCGATTTAAAGTGTTAACGTCTCATTAAATCAATTAAAGTGCTGGAGTATAGTCACCAAGTGTCCAAATTTTTGCGGATGTCTCATAGAAGCCTTGTATTAAAATCTACTTTACAACACTCCTCCATTGATAAGAGATTACAAAAAATTAAGGTCTGTACTCATACTGCAAAAATGCATAAAAAATGTTTTTTCAAATGGACCGTATCTAAAAAAGACCAGTATTATAAGTAATTAAAATATTTCTTATAAATTTATTTAAATAGGTTAATAATACTTGAAAAAAAAACGCGTTAAATTGTATCTCTTGAATTTTTTCTCATTAAAAATAACTTACTATATTTTTTATCAAAGGGTCTTCGCGACCAAGGCCGGCACGAGATGGGTTGGACGAGTGCTCTCCAACCGCTTAGCCTCTTTAACCATACGACACATTACCGTGTGCACGTAACGTAATAAAAATACTTACTTTTTAAAAAACTTGCCCTTTTGAACTTTAAATATGCTTATTTATAAAGGAAAATATTTAAAATAAACTATAAGTGCTATTAGTATTAAATATAAAATAAAAACATTTTGTGTACGAAATATATTTTCAAGGGGAGATTTTAATCTAAATTGACATTTGTCGAATTCGGATTTACTATCCGACTAAATACTGAACGCTCATTGGTCGTCTGTTGCGTCATCAGCTGCTATCAACCAATTACAGTAAATGTATAATTTGTTTATTCGAGATTGATCAGCTTTCAGAACCTAAAGATTAGTTTGGAAATTATGATTTATTAAATTAATAATATTGTAATTGTCACTACGCATTTATAAAGAAAGAAAGATATTTCATATCGATTCCATCAGACTAAATTTGGTTACTACACAAAAAGATTCGTAATGTCAACAAGGCTTAGAATCGTCCCTATAAAGATGTATAGTATGAACCTAACTAGTACTTTATGTAGTACTATATATCGCATACGAATTATTTTAAATCCTTCAAATTTGGAACACAAAAACGGTCGGGTCCGATTACAATATGATTCATTGATTACAAGAAAATGTTATTAGTCCGTAATTAGTATTTTTTGTAAGAGAAACTTAATTATTCCACTAGAATCAAATTTCTAGTCATAAAAAAGGTCATTGGTCGCATTTAAGTAGGGCTATATAAAAGTGTGGGTCTTACTGCTAATAGGGCGATCTCTTTCAGAAACCATTTGGGAATCTTGTACCTTTTGGACGAAGTAGAACACAAAATAAAACTACAATAATGAAAATGATTATAATTAATTCAAAATATTGACATTTCCTTTCGTTTAACTTATTTGTTTATAATTCATAAAACATCGTGAGGCAACCTGTATCTGTCTTATTTCAAACAAATTTTGCCAAAGCGTGGTTTTTTTATGGTATAGGTTGGCGGACGAGCATATTGACCACCTGATGGTAAGTGGTCACCATCACCCATAGACAATGACTCTGTAAGAAATATTAACTATTCCTTACATCGTCAATGTGCCACCAACCTTGTGAACTAAGATTTTACGTCCTTGTGCCTGTAGTTACACTGGCTCACTCACCCTTCAAACCGGAACACAACAATACTGAGTACTGTTATTTGGCGGTAGAATGACTGATGAATGGTTGGTACCTACCCAGACGGGCTTGCACAAAGCCCTACCACCAAGAAAGTTGGTGGAAGTGAAAGTTGTGGTGGAATATGTTCCGAACCTTCTTCTTAAAAGGGAGAGGATACCTCAACCCAGTAGAAATTTACAGGCAGTTGTTGTTGTATTTTTTTATAGAGTAACTATTGAAATGTTATTAACACAGTTACATAACATTTTATCAATATTGAACATTTTATAACGTTGTGTGATCCAGTAAAACTTATTTATTTGTACTTATTCGTAAAAGTAGGATTATACATGAAATTGTAATATGCGTTATAATATATGTATATAAAAAAGAAGTCTTATATGAAATATTTAATAAAGTTAGATGGTACATACTTAAACTACACAGACGATTACAATTGAAAATCATTCCACCACGCTGCTCAGAAGAAGGGCATTTTATATACTTCACAAAATCATATTCTGTTGAACGTTGTTTAACATTTCATGTTATACAAGAAAAAAAACCATAAACATACTACACATATGGACAAAGCATTTGATTCTTACTCTGTGTCCTAGAACTGAACATAAAACAGCTTTACAATTGAGTCTTAAAATTATGACGATAAAGGTCAAAATTGTACAACATCACGTAAGCTTTGAGGTATGGGATAAACGATGCTGGATGTCACAACGGAAAGTCAAAGGATTACAAAGGATTATAGTAGGACTGTACATTTAAGTACAATATAGAAAGTGATGTGTGTGATTCAATAGTATTAAATGAAACACATGTAAAATCATTGATGTTGTTGAGACTATATTTAATATAATGCAGAAATAAGGTTTACTGAAAAAGTACGAAAAGTTACTAAAAACAATTTGTTACTTTCCAGTATCAATCATGACCCACCTCAAACAAAAGATATCCTAAGTTTACTCCATGTGTTATTAACAATAATCAAAATTATGGAACAATAAAAAAAAATCCTTACTGACCATCGATAAAGAACTTTCTGAATGTCAGCATGTGTCGTAAAACTAACATTCCCTAGAAAACGAATGCACTTAAAATGGCACGTGCAACCCTTAAATTTCACTCGCTGACAGCTTAACAAATTTTAAAACATCACATTCTGAAACAAACCTAAGAACCTTGTAATAGAACTCTTTTTGAGATACACGAGTATGTAAAATTTTATAAAGAAATTTTAAGCATGATGCATAGCCTTTTAAACGACGTTTAAACGTCTTTAATGCAACTCGGTTTTTACAACGTATAATGAATGTACGTACCAAAAAATTTTAAGTAATTATTTTATCTTGAAGCAGGATTAAAGATTTCTGAAAATAACTAAGTATTCGTACTCTAATTAACTACACATCGGAGGTATGTTTTAAATTAATGATTTCGTGATACGGGTAAAAGTAACTTATACATGCAAAAATCATTTATTGAAAACACAAGTATTAGACACATAATTAATTATAAATAGAATTTATCATTTATATTTGTGCTTTATATTATGCAGCGGCCTTCTTTGAAAATGGTGCCAAGGTTTATATGTCAAGAGGCCAACAAGATCATTGTAAATTACCCATTTTTTTGTATTTGTAAGTTTTCTCGCGATATTTTACAAAGATTCTCCAGTTGCACGATTATCAAATTTCACTGTAATAATAACCGTAGTTTAATAATTTGACGTTTATATCACTAATGTTGTTGATATTTCAAGGATTAGGATCTACTGAAATTAAAATACTTGTACAAATTACTTTAAAGTATATCAATTTAAGCTACATTATTTAACAACAACAACAACAACAGCCTGTAAATTCCCACTGCTGGGCTAAAGGCCTCCTCTCCCTTTGAGGAGAAAGGTTTGGAACATATTCCACCACGCTGTTCCAATGCGGGTTGGTGGTACAATTGGTACATTATTTATTAATACATTTTTGACAGTGTTTATCTATACATATACTACATATAATAAAATTGATTGTCTGTTTGTAATATTAAATTGGCCCTTTTTTACTCAAAGCACATGTATGTATGTATACATGGTACATATACCAAAATAACATTTTTTACAATTTTTGTCTGTTTATCTGTCTGTTGGTCCGACTAATCTCTGGAACGGCTGGACCGTTTTTGACGGGACTTTCACTGGCAGATAACTGATATAATAAGGAGTAACTTAGGCTATAGTAATATTTTTGTTAAATTAAAACGCGTACACGGTCGTGGGCAAAGCTAGTTTATTCTAACATAGAATGTTTTCTTTTTCGGTTAAGTCACCCCAAAATATTTAAAGTATGGTCGACCTATTTCATATTAATTTGCAAAATATCAAAACGTACAATAATCTCGTTAAGTTATATATATGTTTGGTCGGATACCCACCAATAAAGTGTATAAACAAGCATATTAATTCTAGCAATTAAAATATATTCAATGTAAAGTAATTGACTGAATTGGTACAATTCAACAATAAACACAATTTCTCTAAAAGCTAATGACATCTATGAACCAAATGGTGTCCCAGAGATGCGCAGTATGCGAAATTTTAAATCTCTTATCTTCAACTTGCAATGAAAATTAAACTTTATTGCTTGGTGATAAAGTCGATGATGTATATAATTTGGCCAGATTTCATCTGAATTTTTATTCTTGTTTGCGATGAATGCAGCTCGTTTCGGTGGAGGCTAATAATTAGGGGTAGCTGCCCTCTGAAAAGGTACAGCCAAGTAAAAAGTTCTCATGAATATATTTTAAGGCATTGTTGAGGAAAACCTAACGATATGTCCGAATGTAAACTTTACTGAATGTTAATTTTCATTACTCTTATTTGTTAGGAGTTTTATTCACCTAATTACGTCGTCTTCGTGTCGAAATTGCTTTGTGTAGCAAATTAAAAAGTTTATGGTTAGTCTCAATAGAAAATTTGAAGATAATCCATTCGTAAGTAACCATTGAAGCAAACACAATCCCATTTGTTACTTTTCTACTTAACTTTAATCTCTAATAAGACGAGATATAATATAATGATAAATATGTCCGCAAAACAAATGCTATTCAGACAGTTTTTTATTCGTAACTTTGAGCTGCTAGAAAAAGGTTTAAGTGAATTCCATAAAAAAAATATCAATTATTATAAGATTCTTAACAGCCTAGTTTCTAGTTCAGTGATAAAGGTAACTTACAATTTTATACAAAGAATGAGGTATCGACACATAGAAATTTTAGTCCCTTCACTATAATAAGTAATCTGGTACAGACTAACATTTAATAGAAATAATAATTTATAATAATAGTTATTTGTATAATAATATTATTCATAACAATAATAACACTTTGATATATCCAATTACTTAGTTATATTTGAAATAAATAATAACAGAAACTATTACAATGGATTTTCGTGCGACCGCTTATTACTAATTTTACTTTAAAATATTATCACGTATCGTATAATGCGCGAACAAAGTATTGGTACACGTTTATCGAAAACCTTCTAAAAGGAAAGATCTGAACCAAATACTTGTCAAAAGGTGAATATTTAGCAAATATACGCTAAAATTTTACCAAACTAAAATGATTAAAAATACACTAAAAAATATCCATGTACATATACTATATAAAAATCATGAGCACTAAAAATTTCTGGTAAAAGTTTAGCTCGTATATATGCTCTTTTAAAATTGTGTTGAAAGATTAAATAAATAATAATTCATCTTTAGTATTATGTTACGATTAGAGTAATAGTGACTGTGAGTAATAGATTTGGGATTCCAAATGTCTCTTGTGTAAATTAACTTGTGTATACTCTGATGTAATTACCATTATTTCTTAAAAAAAATATGTAAAATTTTAAAGCATTTATTCAATAAAAATAAAAATAATGTGTATTTAACATAATGCTATTAAAAATAAAAAAAAATTCGTTTAACCGAAACAGAAAACCTAAATGGGTCGTAAACAAGCAAAGAAATTTAAAACACAACTTAAGCCTAACGTTAGTAAAATACGAAAAAAAATATCTCAGATAAATATTTACCAAAGCTTTACAAATAATAACTTCATTAGTGGAAATGTTCATATTTTACAAGTCATTGATTCGGAAAGTCTCGTGTCTTTGAAGTCTCTTCGAGTAGTTAATATTTCACTTCGTTTATAAATTTTGATAGTTATCAAACGTAAGTAATTCAAAATACTGACGATATTAATTAACTTGACGAAAATGAAACATTTATTAATTCTAGATTCACACTTAATTCACACAAAGTTTGTAAAGTAACAATTTGTTAATTTTACGTGATTTGTATTATTCTCTTTATTTAGTATTGTGAATTATTCTTGTACAAATTCAAAATCAAGTTAAAAAGTTCCGCTATGTTTAAATATTCCAAAAGCAATTTCATTATATGTTTTAAAGAATAGTCTATTGTAATTTCTATTATGTCGAGAAGAATAGTCGTGAAACAGATCAGATACAGGGCATGTATCGGTGTGCTCTGGACGTAAACAGACTAATGCTGTGACCGCAAACGGCATGACGCTCTCTTATGCCAGTCTGACACCACTTTCTACTCGATTAACAAACGACTTTATTCTTTCTTACATTTTTTTTATTAATAAATAGTTTTTCCACACCAGCCACGTTTCATTCCAATCGTTATTTGCAGTTAACTCTTTATTGCTAAAATATTCATGCGTCGAATATTCACTAAGAATTAGCCTGTTGTGGCGCTTTAACATATAATAATCATATGCAATTTAATTTATATATCATATGTGATGTATAAATGTGATATATGTATATTAATGACAGCTCTTTTATAATTACCAAAACCCGGTTTTCACACTTGTCGCATGAATACAAAATGGGTGAAACTACAAAGCACTAGTTTTAATAATTGAATCATATACTAAAACCTTCATTGAAGGACATTGCGTCTGCTGGAATTAGTATTTATGTACATGATATATTGGTTCAGTAGGTTTTCCGTTACGACTACTTCATCTTCCATTGGTAAAGGTATTGCTATTCATATAAGTTTTGTCGAAATTCGAGTCGTTTAACAAAAATTACAAGTTATTACAAGTGTTTTTCTGTGATAACTTTAACCAAAATTAAATAATTCATAGTAAAAGTCTATCTAAAGTCACCACCACCAGATTCATGACCACATTAATTGTCAACATTAAATTGTTGAATTTCGGATGTGGATTCGAAGAAGCCGGCTTCGCCGTTTATTATTTTCTGTATATAAATCTCTCCATATGAAATAACAACAATTGTCGTTCTTTTTACAATACTGGTAGGTAAACTCTTAAAAAGATACACCCATGCGCACGGAACTTATCACTGTCTGGAATTTTAACCAATAAAAACATTTTTAATGTTTCCAACGTTTATTCAACCTTTCTAATCTTAATATATCAGTAACTAAGTATTGGTATTTGGTGGGTTAGTACCTACAAAGTCGGGCTTGTCCTAAGCACTACCTCCAAGTACAATATTTAACCAACAGTAAATAAAAAAATATATCACATGACAATATTACGCTTCAATAAGTCACAAATAGCCAAATTACTCCTACTTGTATTTTGGGTCATTCGACGCGTTCATTTCTGCACAGAATAGGCATAGTTAAAAACATACCGTATAAAAGCAACGTCTACAATTATACTATTCATGTTTGCGGTTTCGGAGAATGTATGCTTTTTTGTGCTTCTTTTTACGGTAGACTATTCATCATCATATTAATTTGCACCAGGTTTGACAAAATATGATACGTCATAACCTTGCTGCCATAATGAAGTAATAAGTTTAATTAACCATGCTGACATCCGTCAAAGAGCGCAAGAAAGACATTTAACATAAAAAGTATGAAATTCTAACGACTATAAATATCAATGAATTTATTAAAAACTTTAGTTAAACGTAGCTTATACCAAAAAGTAGTTTTAAACGTTTATCGCTGATGCAAATGAAGTTAAACAAATGCACATTGCCACTCCCAAAGGCGTCTTGGCATCTTTCCCGCTGATACTAAGGCAAATTGCTTCCCATGAGTAGATTCTGTTGGATAAAATTACATTTTAAGCTTTTAAATAAACAGTAGAATAAAAAAGAATAAATAAAATCAATTCCTAGTTCTTGCTCCATGACAATAATACAATACGAAAGGCGGATTCTTTTGAGTTCTTGGTTTACAGTGTTCGCAATTTAGATCAAATCAAAGTCAAAAATCTTTATAGAATATAAAAGCATGATACTTAATTAATAGCTCCTGCTGATCTCTTGTCATTTTTCATCCTGGTCTTTTGAATACGATTGCTTAGGTACGAAATCAAAAGGTTGAGTGCGGCATTGGAGATACCTTCATATCTATTTATCTTGTTTGTCTAAAGTCCCATATAACCCAGTTTGAGACCTCGCTACACTTAGCCTCTTCAGCAGATTTTAGGCGCGTTGATAAGTCACTATACCGAACTCCTGGAATAAAAACCTTTCTTGAGATAACAAATTTGGTACATTCAACTGGTTACATGTATAAATAATTTTAAATGTATTAAGCTCAGGTTAATAACATTGTGCTGCCTCCATATAGAGTTGACAGAAGATAAGTTAAAAGTCACGAAATATATATTCTGGGTATAAAATATGGGGTAATTTCTCGAAAGCAAAATTAAATATGACATATTTCTGAGAATTTATTTTATGTTGAATATTTTTTTTATTTTAAAAAGTTTTAACTCTCGGTGTTAAGTTACTTAATCAAATAATCTTTTAATAAAATTAATTACTGTAATTACAATATTCTCTCCATATAATTAACAAGTTATCATACAGAATTAGTTTTTCTCTGTCATTCTTATTTATTATTAAAACAACTATAGTTATAACGATTACCAATCATCTCTATTGCTATCAATATTATTGACAAATAAAAAGTATTATAAGTATGAACTATATTAAGCATATTTATTGCAACATTTAAGAAACAAAGTTTTTACTCATATAAGCTACACGAAGAATAACAGAATAACCAGTGTTTGGTCACTTGTTTCAATAAATCAATATAAAACTATAAACCAGCAACAACGTATACAGAGAAAATTAAATATATTTTGTTAACGAAATTAAAAACCGTAAACAGTAAGTTACGTTATTAATTTTGTACCGTGAAGCTCACAATTGGTACAGTGGTAATTTGAGTGACTCTACTGCCATTTATAGTAATCGAAATTAAAATTGTAACATAAGTTGGTTTTAGGCCTTGTACTAGAAGTATGGATGAGTGTAAATACAGTTCAAGACACATAAAATGTCAGTTCCCAAGGTTAGTGGCGCATTGGTAATGTTAGAAATGGTTACAACTTCGAGGTCGTCCAATATTGTTAAATGATCCACTAAACAATCGACTTACCAAAATTATAAGAAAACAACGCTTACTCTAGTATATTGATCAAGGGTAGTGTTTTCAATATAGTGTTTGTATTTACCGATAGCCTTTATACTAAAACAATGTTAAAATTATTAAAAACATGATTAATATACGAAGCTCTGAAAGTGCTTGATATTCAAATGTGGTATCTGAACACATAAGTAAAGACGAATCTTGAGTATGTACATATATTGTCAAAAAGTCTTGAATAAATGTATACGAATCTCAATCGTTAGTTCGATTATAATCATTTATATTTAGGACAATATAAAATATTAATAATAATAATATAAGTTGCATATAATATTATGTTCGTCATTGAGCCTCTATTTGATAATTTCCTTTCATATATTTTATACTTAGGATTTTTTCATTAGTAAACTATATGGTATCGTTGGCTGTTTACAATTTTAAATATAAATATTAAAGCGTTATGTATGTGTTTCAAAGTTAACTACTCTGAATATAAAGCATTCTTGACTTTCATTATAATGAAAAAGACTGCTACGAAATATTTCTTCCAGCGTCTTTTGTTGCTAATAGTACAGAAATAAAGTAGGCATTCATTACAATAAAAAAAGTCGTTCCTTTAGTAGGACCTTATTTTAGTGCCTCTTACAATTGTGCCTCGCAACGGCAGTAGGCACTTTGGCGTCGTTTATCACAATTCTATTCGTGGACTATTTCAAGTTAAAAGTTAGTGATTTATCAATTTTCTTGATTTCTTTTGTTATCACTTTTCCTTTATTTAAATGATTATTCCAATTAATACTACAATGAAAACTAAAGCTATTATCTATTTAATGTAGGACGTTTAGAATAAATAACAAATAATATTGGAGTTCTAGTACACAAGTGTGAACTACTAATCCGAATCGGAAATATGGTTCCGCAGTATTAAAAAAGACATCTATACGAGTATAATAACAGAAACCTATTTATAAGTATGCTTTACTATTACTACTACTAATATTGTATGTAGAAAATATATATGAAATGTATTTATAAGAATGTATGCGTTTTCGTTAAATTCCTAACCCAAAGATAAGGTGGGTAATAAAACCGTCCTTAGTGATTCATTTCATGTTACTGTATATCTTTGTACATTTATCTTTAATTTGTACAATCAGATCTCTTATTTAAATATAATACCTAAAGAGAAGCACGACTTGAATTTGCACCCACTTCGAGTTTGTCGCCTGAAATGCTTTGACAATTAAACAATGCGTCTAAGTGCTCGTCGTGACCAAACTTCAGATACGATGCTTCAGGATCTGAAACATTGAGAAATGTCTTCCTTTTTAGCTATAAGATACAATTACAAATATATTTATCAACAAATTGTGATTATTGTTTTTTAATGTTTATTTTTCGTTTATTATATATAATTGTGATTTTATATAACAGATATTAATAAATTAAAAGTCATAAATTTCATGCAAAAATTGTACGTAGTAATAACCGAACAAGAAATAAAAATATTTTGATGAATATACTGCTATAAATAACGAATTAAAAGTAATATGTAAAGACGAAAACGGTTTCAATACCCTAAGTGATCATTTCATTGGAATAATAAAACGATTTAAGTGATAGCATGAACTTTAGATTTAAATATGTATATATAGTAAGCTCATCTAAGTTTAATAATAAAAATTCATAGAATCTTCAAAGAATTCTATTGAATCCTGTAATTCATATTTAAAGTTGAAATCTTCTTGAAGAATAATATAATATCCTATTTTATTTGTTATTTTGAAATCTTGACATGAATATGTCTGCAAAGTTTCCAATAAACTCGTTTTCCCATGTTTGATTGCGTGTTATGACTTTATTACTGTTGTTCAATATCTAACAGTCCCTTTTTTATTTCAGGTACGTATATTGTCAAAGGGTCTTGATTAAAATGGCATAAAGTGAAGTAAATTATTCGGTAAGTGTTAAGGGATATTTTTGCGGGTTTAAAATAAAACCAATTTTATTAAAAATGCGAAAATCTGTTCACACAGCAGCTGAACAAATGAACGACAGGTTTTTTCAGGACGCAAAAAGATTGTTTATGGGCCAGCTACATGGACTATTTTTTATTCCGGAGCTTGACTACCTATTGGATGTGGATGGCTAGTTTGTACGAAACCTCCCAGTCGAATTCCAGATCGGGCCATTACCATATTCTCTTTTAATTAACGGATTTTACTTTCAAGGAAATTTTCAGTAGCAGTCTGGAATTTAGCTGTGTTACACTCATGTGACTCGGAATGTACGTAAAGCTGTTGATCTGGTGCCTGTTCGTTGTCCGACCCTGTTAGATCTCGCAATAGCATTCTTCGACATCGGTTGCTTTAGCTGGACAATAATTTCGTTAATTAAGAATTGAAACCATGGATATATTATATAATTAGTAAATTCACAAAATAGATAAATTTTAAGAATCTTCAAAGGAATTCTATCAATATACAGACTGCTAAAATTTGGGAAATAAGTTTGAGCAATACATGTTACACGAAAATCTTTTAATTTAGCACACGCAATGTTGCATTTATGCAATTATGTTTTATACTAATTCCATTTTCATTTATATATCATATCTATCGACTATAAGATAATAAAAAATCAATAAAACACTTAAATGAACAGAAGTAAGTTATTTTCAAAAGTGAAAAATCTCGTATTGCATCTGATACTTATCCACACATTGAAAATAACTATGAACATAACGCGTGTGCGAATAATTCTAAATAACAGGACCATTCCAGCAGTTTTATGCGCACTATCGTCGGAGCCAGTTGGCACTGCACAGCATACTGTAAGTCGTATAAATGCTACACCCTGAATTTCCTCTTCGGACTCGTTCGTGTAATTTTTTGACGATATATGTTAGCTAGTATTTTACTATCGACATATTCTAATATGATAGAAGGAGTCGTTTATATTACAATAAAATGTAATTATCAAAAATAAATTCAGCATTTACATCACATGGATTTGAATTATCTAATTATTTTGTAGCATAGCCTAGCAAAGCTTTCGTAACGTAAGCAGAGGCACAATGAAAAACTTAATACCGCAGAGCCTAGCATAAAACGTCCAGAGGTTCGTTAAAAGATGTAAAAGATATTAAAAGCACTTAAGTTACTCCTAACAGCTTTCAATTTACAAAGAACAGTTTTCATTGCACTTTGTGAGATATTATTCGGTAGTTTTATATTTTTATTAATGCATTTTTAGAATTAAGTGCTATATGTAAACTTAAGCAAAATGTAATCTTACTGCAATATTCTTTGCTTCCCTGTCATATTTTTGGTTGCTTATTTGTAGTAAGCAACTGTTTGTAGTAGTACAGTTTTCTGTAAAAATATGGGTTTTTAATTCTCTCGAACGTTAACGTTTAGTCCAGAAAATATTGTCAACTTTATGACTGACCGATATACAGGGCACATCCTAAATCGATGGTTTCAACAAAATTCAAAATTTTCACCTTAGTTGGGGAAAATTTGCATTTTCATTACATTGTTTTTGAAAATTAATTACTCAAGTGTATTGAGATTGAAATTATGTAAAGATGTTTGCGGTTTTGGAAATCCCAATTATCATGGAAATTGGTCTATAAGCAACGCACGCTCCATAGAAATCTTTCAATACTTGAGAAAATTTTATGGTTTTATATTAAATGTTTTATAACAAATGACAGATGGGATTTCCCATCGGGTGTATAATTAGTAGTAAAATAATTTCAAGACTATCATAAGCATACAAAACTTAATAATTGTTTACGTCACAACTGTAAATTCTATTCAATCAACGTTTTAGATTAGACTTCATTTTGCATTTAATTACACTATATATGCCGCAATATTTTCGTTGTTTGAATAATAGATTATGACGACACACTAACACGGTATTCCAATACGGATTTGTAAATATACATGTATCAGATTTTCATTCGATACATACATAATTCATCGAGATGTTTTTCTTTACCGTCGAGCACGTAATCACTTGCTCGATGGTAAAGAAATGAAATTAATCTATTTCAGTGGTTCCTGCCAGTATTTGATACTACATTCTTGTTAAAATTTACTTTTTCTAAACATGAGACAGTAAAGTTTTCTTATTATTTATAGTAATTTTTAAAAATAAAACATTGAAATAATAAAAAATAAACTATTACTGTTACTAAAATATTTAATAATAATTATTATTAGTCGATGTCTTTTTTTTTATGATTGACGGGCCACCTAGTGGTAAGTGGTTACCACCGCCCATAGACAATGACGCTGTAAGAAACATTAATCATTCGTTTAATTGCCAATGCGCCACCAACCTTGGGAACTAAGATGTTATGTCCCTTGTGCCTGTAGTTAGTCTATATTATAAAACATAAGTCTAATTTATTTAAATTCGATCCAGTTTGAAATACAAATGGAACGACGATTGCCATTAAATCTTCCAATTTTAAATAAAATGATAATTCACAGCTAAGTACAGTAACGTATTCCGATCCAATTGCAATCCGTACTTCAACCGTTGCGACGTACATCGTTTTTCATAGTACCGACGGATTTACAGCGCTACCGTCGTGATTTATTCCATTCACATTTTTTTCATCTACTTTTAACAAGGAAATACTTCAGTTCAGCAAAAGAGATGGATTATTGTCTTATACTTTCGATTTCTATTACCCGTATTACCCGTGCAAAATTAGAATCACAAATACATTGTTCTAAATTTAAATTAATTTACGTGATAAAGATTTAGATAAATATCTAAATCATTTTTATGAATCATTGAATTATGTTCAAACTTCGGAAAATGATAATTAATAAAAAATGTCGTAAAGAAATATTTAATTTTGAATTAAATTTAATTAAATCGTAAAAGTATATTGCTCTCCAATTAAGATGAGTTTTGATTGTAATATAAATAAATATGTATATCTTTATTTATATAACGCCGAAAATGTTACCCGACCTTATATTTTGCAGTTCATTTATTATTGATACACTATACAATTTTATGTTTCATATGTGCAATAAAACCTAAAATTATTTTATTGATATCGTTTGCTCATTTGATATAAACTTATTCAATTTCTTTATTGTACCGTCTGTCCAAAACAGGCCCTACGTAAGGTATTATCTTGTCACATTTCTGTTCTGCAAAATAATTGTGCGTTTCAACGATCATTCTATTAGTGAGACTCCATTGTGGTGGGACAAAGGTAAATCTGAAGAATAAAGTCGTTGGGACGTTCTGAGAATTTCTTGTACGCTTTTTGCGTTGGCTGAAGGAAATTTTCCCTACAATATTATTCGCATAATAATCTGTAGAGCACCAATTGAAGCATCTCGCTTTTAATTATTTATAACATTAAAATAAAAATTAGTAAACTGTTTAGTAAATATAAAATCTTAATAAATTTTATTGATTTGAATTTTGTTTTGAATTATAAGAAGAAATACAAACTTATAAATGTTTAAAAAATCCTGAATGCATGTTTAATGAAATGAGCTTCTTTAAAATGCTACTATTGGCACCGTATCGATACGGCACTTAAAATAGCCAGGATGACATGACATGCAATGATGGTGCCAGTCAAATGTCAGTGGCAGGTTTCTTGTTTACGCTGATCGTTCGATGGTACCGTTTCTGCATACTGAGTATGTCAGGTGACTATCAACTCGCAAATTATTTGCCAATACCATTTCGATAGTCTTTCTAGGTCGTATGTAATTTATTTAACAATTATCCTTAATTGTTGTAAATTTAAATCAAATTATCACGGATGAAATATTTTATTTGAATTGTATAAATGTTACTTACTTTTAGATTAAATATAAAATATATTTTTTAGTTTCACCTATTTTACTTTGGATGACGACCATCGATATATCATCATCGACGCGATATTTTATACCTTATTCAAGTGGGCTTTTAAAAGAACTGTTAAATCAGCATTTTACAGAACTGTATTAAACTTACAGCTACCACTGGTTCGGAATATATTTTCCACTGAGGAGACGCGGTGACTCTCGGTGACCAAGTAACTCAGTAGTAACTCTTTTCCAAGATTTCAAACATAAATTTATTATAGTTGATGTAATCCATGTATAAGATAAACAAAATGAAGGAAAATTAAATAACAAAATCACTGGAATTTGATCCTGGAATAGTCAGTTCAGATTCACGTGTTCTACATATTTCTGCTTAGTCGTACATACAATAGTAATATTTAAATCAATCAAATAATTTGTCTTACGACGTCAATATAAAAAAAGTGTTATAATTATTTTTATTGCTTATTAACTTTGATATATGAATTATATGAATAAATCTAAGTGCTTATCTGAACTCATACATTTAATAGACCTGTTAATTTCAGTTCTGAATTTGAATAGATTAATAATTATACAGTGGGAGGAAACTTGGTGCAATTTGTGAATATATTGCCATTTAATAAAGTTAAATCGGAGTCAAACCAAGGCAAGCACTAAATTTAGACGTGCTTCATTTGAGATCATTAACTATTCTACCGCATATATGCGTGTGTCAAATGGAAATATTTATCCATCAAACCTGTATCAAATCTGTCTTTAAAAATAGTTCATCTTTTTTAATAATTACGTACACTAAAGGTAGATCGTATAGTTTTAGATTACTTGGCACGTCTGATACAGAATTAAACCACCACGTCCTCGATATTTTTCTATGATGTCGATTGACAAATAGTTTATCACGTAACAACTTATTTAAGTCAGTGGTATTAACGATTGTTTTTGTATTGTGTTAATTATTGGGCTAATTATTGTAGTGTACAACTAACATTATCAAATTTAATGAGATTCTAGTCTAATTTGATTCTTGTACAATCGGATTATGAGGTAAGGGCATAGTGATTGCATTGTAGTTGATTATTTTGTATTGTGCCATCGAGACTAAAGTCCAAGCATACATAATAAATAGTAGAGCTTATATGGGATCTTGAAACGTCAGCTATTTTACTTCGACATATTTATATACTCATAATAGAAAACTAAATACATATCACTATGGAACATAGATGTCCTAATTTTATATTACATCAACTTTAATAATAATATTTAAAATGAGTCTCTACGTTATATGTATAGGATATATTTCAGGCGGCAAACCTTGTTAGGTTACTCGGGCTGTGACAAAACAAATCCACTCTATCGGCTATAACATTGAGAGTACGTAACGTGCGCGTTAGTGGCGCCTACTTGAGTAACTTGGTTCGCCTGTTCGGCAGCGCTTATCTACCTGGGGCGCACAGACTACTGGCTGGCAATACCATAAGGACATAGATTATAAGCGCTAGCTGTTTCCTTACGCTTAGCTCATTGTATTCTACCATGCTTATATGTATCACTTGGTTTTGTTTTTAAAGGGTAAGTATACCAAATGGTCCAAAAGCAAATTATCTTTGAATCTTTGAATGTTTACGATTGACGATGTTTATAATTTAAACGGCATAAACATATTTGGGTAATATTAGTCAATTTCTTAATGCATATCATTATAATGACCGATGAATGATAACAACCAGGACATAGACAAACAAATTAAAGATATGTAGGTTTCCAACTCAGGCAGCCTACACAAAGACACACATCGATACTGTAACTTGTGAGAGTTCGTCATGAACAAAATTAGTCTCGAGGGCACCATACACCGTTAGGAATAGTATGGTTTTCGGGTATATTGTCAGTAGGGTTATAGAATCGGAATCGTAAAGTAACAAAGCTTCTAGCATTCTGGCTACCAATGTATACGGTTTCGCGTACGTTTATCTAAGTGAAAATTTTCGATAAGAATATATCATATGGAATTTAATTAATTTATTTGAATGATTATATCGCTTACAAATTAATTTTAATTGAGATGATATGGCATAATTATTTGCAATTTTGTTTCCTTAATATATTTGATATAAAGTAACTGTAAATAATAACGTAAATTAAATACCGTCCCTCTGGGCCTCTTGTAATAAATTGATAGTGTTAGAAATTCTTCACTGAAAATAGATAAATTATTTTGTGGTTACAACAACGAGTATTACGTAATATAATCCAAAAACACATCATCAGATCATTCGTGCCTCGAAAATTTAATACTATTAATTGAACATTTCCATCGAATTATCTAATTTTGTTTTCGAATAATAAAATAACTAACCTATATCGGTATTGTTTGATAGCTTGGCAGGTTATTATTTAAAAGCATCCCGCCGTCGTGTTTGAGTTTGAGTTTGAGGTTCCTTAATTTATTGTGCGATGGAGAAATTTTCACTAATTTCGCGGTAAAGTTCCGCTAACCACCAACTTTACCAATTAAACAGAATTCGATTTATTTTAGTAAACGCCTCTCAATAGGTCTCGCCTCATGGGATTCAAAACAAACTTTCTTTTTCTATATTTTCATTATTCTTTTATTCACTATACCATGGAAATTTTAATGATGTACATTTTCAGCATTTTTAAATTCCTTTTTCTCATCTCGTAAAGCTTATCTAGAAAACTTTTGGATGAGCATCGTTTATTTGAAAAAAAAAATGTTTTGTATGTGTAAGGATTTCACACCATTAATAAAGAAAATAATAGGTACTAAACCTTTACCATTTCTAGCCAATACGCTACGACTTGATAGGACGTTTACTGGTCGATGTAAGCAAACCGATTATTCTCGATGTTATTTATTATAGTTCTCTGTTGACGTTCGATTATAGAGCAACATAGTCTGGTATTCAGACAATCTCTTGTTAAGCTGAGATAAAGTAATACGTCTCAAGTTTTATCCTTTTAACGCTCCACAATGTTGAATTTATTCGCAATCTTGGAATACACTGCGGTCTGCAGATGCGGTGCCGAAGAATTATTGTTACCGTTCGAATTGCTTCAATTTAAATATTATTTTGTCTTTAGCGAAGATGGTTTTTCCATCAGAAGTATTTTGTAGATATTTTAGTTATATTTAAATTAATATTTAAAGAGATTCAATTAGATTTATGTTTCTGTATGATGCGAACGTGTTTGATAAAGAACGAAGACTTTTACAATTTACTAACACGATATTATATACACCTAAATTACAAATATAATAATATTTTATTATTTTTATAGAAACAAACATTGTTTTATTACAAGAAGAAAAGCTAAACACGTAACATTAGATTTCAACTAACTCGTTACAATATAATGAACACCTTATTAAGTTTTCATTAAATTTAATTGCACGCTGCAAAAGGAAATGAATTATCTCTAAGGATGTCAAAACAATGCAATGCTCTTGGCAGAATAAATAGTATCCAGAATTTACTGCTTGTATGTATCAACGATTATTCTTTGTGATTTATTAAAAATAGAAGAATCAGAATTTTTACAAAACGTAAACATTTTACTTTTCGAGCAGCACTTTCTTTCGTTGAAACATTAAGACCTGAAGTGCATTTGTCTCTCGACTTAAACATCAAATTAAAATTCATTTTTACGTAATGGAAAATGTTATTTAAAAATTGGAATTGAGTTCAATTTATTTAATAATATTTTTATATTATTCCACTAAACTTCGTAGCGATTCAAAATAATGACCTTCATTAACTGAAGAGATATGAAAAGAGGACACGAAAGACGTTCAAAAAAACAAGTCTTGTTTAAAGTGAAATTGGACAAAACATAATTAATATGGACCCTTGAAAGATCTCTAGTCCTCTCAATGCGTATAGATTAACCGTTGCCTAGCAACGGATGGGTCTTCAAAAACCTTTCAAGCCAAAATAACATTGACAATATTTACATAAATATACAAGGAAAAATTGGTAAAATTCTCAAAACCAAAACATTGATTTCGATCAGTTTGGTTATAATATCATAAACTTAATTATGTTTGGATATTCGTAGTAAAAACGTTCGAATACCATATATAACTGTGTCTAAAGTAAATCCAATGTATTCATTCATTTTTTTATAAAAAATCATTGAAAAAAGTATCTGTGTTTGATAAGCCGAATGATTCGAAGAAACAGTATGAAATGGTAACCTGTAACCTTAACTCAAGCAATTCGTGGAATTTATACTAGGGCCAGTTCAATAAAATTGATTTTGTATTTAATTTTTTTTATCAATTGACCAAAAATACGTACATTTAAAAAAATCGAAAATACAAGTAAAGTGTATAAACATTTTAATAATAAAGAGAAAATGTCGGAAAACTATTTGTATTTCATATTTTTAAATAAAGCCACGACTTATTATGAAGCGATTTATAATTAGCGAAAGCATTTTAATTAAATTTTGTTTTAATTTCAAAATACTATGTACTTACGTACATAGTATTTTGAAATTTATATATATTTAAATATTTGCAAATCGCCTGAACGATGTCGACTGAAAATATAATACGAATAAACATGTGAAAAAAAGTACAACATGTATAAAAGAAGCATGCTACTGCGCTGTGTAAATAGTAAATAGCGTTAGCGAGCTTTCGTTAAGTTGTCCTAGTGTGTTAACTGATACAACAGAAGGTTTATTTTTATTGTAAATTTAGTTTTTCGTTCTACATTTCAGAGACACGCCTTCGTGTACTGTTTCCAGTAATTTTGTTATGTAAAATATATAACTGTACCAAACTGGTACAGTTCTTACTATGAATTATTTTAGATTTTTGAATAATGCCGTACTTGATTAATATAGAATAACAATTTACTAAGACGATTAGATTTGAGACCTACCTATATTAGTATCTATTACAAAACCAACTCGTATTACCTGCTCGTAAGGGATGTGCCTGTATTGGGGGTCAATTCGTCTATTAAGGTAGCCTCAGACTTTTATAAGATAAACATTAAAATGTTTAATTTGTAATATATTTGCTATAACATAAAACATTAATGCAACAAAATCTGACGATATAACTCTTTTCATGTAACAGTAAAAGAAATTCACTACATATATTCTTACCTCTTTCAACAATAACGATAAGAGTAACTATATAAAAGGCAGCCACATTTAAGTAGCATGCGGATTACGGGCCTTTTATTAGCACTTACTTTACCTTAAGTTCAATTTATGTCAATTACACCATCAGATGTAGAAAAAATGAAAATATCGTATAAAATTGGCGGCACACGTTCCAGAGCCGCCTTCTGATGTCTGAAACCTTTGAAATATTCATCGGATGCCTTTTGAGAGTACCCTGTATCGTTTTATGTTTCTTATATCTATTGAGACGTTACATTGAGATTTTTTTTTTCAAGAAACAAAGAGATGAAATCAAATATCAAACCATATTCATATTAAATATTGAAGCTCGATTTTATATTCCGTCTTTTTTTGACATTCCTAGAATTACTTGTTTGATTGGAAATAAATTTACTCATAAACTGTATGTTATTTAACTTTGTTTATTAACGTATATATAAAAATATATACCAAAACAAAAATTTAATTCGGATTTGTCGTAGCGAAAACTATATGAAGTCAATTTACTTTAATTCTCAAGAAAATTAAAGGAGTTTCACAGTACGTGTGCACTGAGATAACGCGAGGACGATTACTTTGTATGTTAAAATAAATACAAAATGAACTCGCAACAAATATTAGGCTAACTCAATTTCGAAAATAACGCACGATCGTCTTTGTTGATTTAGATAATACAAGAAACTAAAACAATCATGGAATATTTTTTGAAAATTATACATCCATAATCATGTTATTCCATTGGATTGTGTATCTTCTATTTATTACAAATATTATACTCATCACAATGTAAACTTAAAGCTTTATTGCTTACCATACCATCCATACCATTTGTAATTTAAATTGACATCTACTGTTTTAAACAGGTTATCTTGATTAAGGATTTTTATTTTTTTGTGTATGAATTGTCTTCCTTGTGCGGTGTACAGTTCATGAATAGCTGTGATTAGTATTGCTATCAAAAACCTCGGCTTCCTGAATAAGACGTGTTGCTGAATTATTGGATAATTGCTTGTACGGGAACAGCAGTTAAAATAAATAAGCTGAAAGATTGGTCCCCGAAAGCTACTAAATAAATAGCGAGCAGAAACGCGACTATTCGAGCGTAATTGCTACTTCGTGCAAATAAATATTATGAATAAACCAATACACAACATACAGTAAAACTCGTAATCATGAACTGGTACTGCGCTCAGCCAAAATACTCCGGTATACCTTAAAGACATCGATAATCTAGCCTTCGTAACATTAACTGCCAAATCATTGCATATAAATTCATAGTAATGAAAGAAATAATAAATAAATATTCTGATTCCAATGTAAGGAGCTAAAGCACTTGTATTATGGAAAATCTGAAGTAACGATGGTACCAACCAACCAAAGACAGCATGAAAAACTAATATTTTTTTTCTATATCTACTAGGGAATCGAACTCGAGACCTTGCAGTGTTGTGACCATGAAACCGGTGTACACACATATACTTGGGACAAGGAATGGTATCAATCGAAGAATGGTAAAGCGCGAACACACACAATCCAATAATCACATGGCGATGATTGCTTATTAAAACATCTTCCATCTAGGTCATAAAACTTTCGTACAAGAGATCTTTGAAAAGATAAAGTTTAAATTGGTCCATCATACCTCTACAATACTTGTGTCTGATGTAGAATTATACTAAAGTGTGCTCATTTACAATGATATACCTACATGACGAAGTGATACTAAGGATTATAGCGACATACATACAAAAACAACAGCCTGTTAAATTCCCACTGCTGGGCTTAGGCCTCCTCTGCCTTGGAGCATATTCCACATGATTCGCATGTGGCAGAATTTCGATGAAATTTGACACATGCAGGATTGTTGGGGTGTTTTCCTTCACCGCCGAGCTCTAGATGAATTAATTATAAACACAAATTAAGCACATAAAAATTTTGTGGTATTTGTCTGGGTTTGAACCTGAAAAATTTGAAACCTGTTTGAAATTATCGGTTAAGATACACGTGGATACAAATTTATTTTGGTGTGTTTGTGTATTTTGAGTTTTATTTTCACCGTACAATGTACTCCGTTACTTGCGAATTTAAGAACATAATATTGTTTTACGTTGTGCTTATTTCTATCAAGCGCGAGGTTTTATGAGTCCTTAATTTTAGGTTGAAATTTAGTCTTAAATATACGCATAATTAAATCGAATCTACCTTTTTTGTTCGTTTATTTAGAATAAAACACGATTATACATAGTTATTCAAAGTGCCCTCTTGAATAAAATATTTAGTTTGATACATCGAAATAAAACTTGTATTCTTAAGCTTTCTTCAGAGATCTTGTCCCTTTTGTTACTGAAGTACAACTGTACCTTACGAAACCGATCAGTATAGTACATTGTATCGAAAGGCTTTTAATGTAATTTAAATACATAGTCGCCATATATTATTTTTAAATATTTTGATACCTTATACTTTTCCGTCGAATATGTAGTATTAGTTAGACTTATAGTTGAAAAAACATCTATACCGTAAATTTTTTCTCCGATTACGTTGACGTTACATCAGTAAAATCATTATCATTATTATTTCATAGTATAAAACAAAGTCGCTTACCGCAGTCTGTAACCTTTGATGATATTTAAAATTACGCAACGGATTTTGATGCGTTTTTTTTTTAATAGAGTGATTGGAGAAGAATGTTTTTGTTTATAACACATGGACAATGTAGTAAAAAACTGATAATTTTAGAAGTTTCTAATGTGATGTTGTAAATAAAGAAATTCTGTAGTATATGTAGTATTCACATATATATCACACCCGTGCGGAGCCTACTCGGGTTGCAAGTAATTTGATAAAATAGAAACGTCAAGTGCTCATTCTGAAACTACTAAATGATTGAATGTATAATTATACATTCTTAAGGAAATTCATGAATAGCCAATAACCTTAACAACAGTACGATTTTTAAGACATTTTTTTGGATTTTCCGAACCGATCCGATTAGGGAACCTTCAAGAAAAGAGCGTACTCCTTCCTTAAAGGCCGGCAATACAACTGCAAACCTCCCGGTGTCGCAGATGTCCACGGGCGGTGGTAATCACTTTCGATCAGGTGAGCCTCCTGATCATTTACCCCTTTATTTATATAACATAAAAAAATAAGAAAAATTAATAGTAGTTATAAGTAACTTGCATTATGCTACAAATATAATTGTGTTAACATGGATTTTGAAAATCATTCAGTTTTATCTTTATATGCTCAGTTCGTGAGCTGAGCATGATAATTTTGAAGCAAAGCATGATAATGGTTGCATGCTAGTTGGTTATGAGTACAATTGCGCAGTAATGCGCTTACGATGTTAGCACGTTTAAATTTCAGCTGCGTTTTTGTTTTTAGTATTTTCTCGCATTAAGGTCTTAAAACTTCCCTTTGTTTTGTCTTTCCTGAAATTAAGTTTAAGTTATTTTTAAATGTGTGATATTTTAATTTTAATCTCAAAATTATATCTAACGTACTAATTGTTATTTAAATTTTTGTTTTATATAATTAAAAATATAATGTCTCAGAATTTCCTTCTCAGTTATATCGCATATGTAATAATGACCTACATTCCTTCGTCAAACAACACAGTATTTGATAAACAATTGAGGGTAATATTTTTATTTCCATAAAAAAATTACACTTTTGACATAAATACAGATTTTAACTTACATTAAGAAATTAATACAATTTTTATTGAGTATTGTCATTTAAATGACAAACCTTTATATTCAAAAGTATAGTAACAATAAACGTTATAATAATAAAATACACAGACCTACCTACAAAAAGTATTACGACCCTAATATAAACTCAGAACTGTCTTCGAATGTATCCGAACACAATTTTAATATGTTTTCCAACAAACAAACACAAACTACTGTGACCCGTCAACTTTTCGCGTGTAGCTTAACCCGTATCGCTCCCCGGGGTCTCGGGGACCTAACGATTAACTTTCGCCATTATTATACTCCTCCATAGACATAATTCAACATTTTTGCTGTCCGAGCTTGTAAGAGGAAAAAATTTATAACCCCCAAGCTGTAAAGCCATGTTATTTAATTACATGCGCGTTGATTTACTTGTATTACCCTGACTCTAATCCAGGATGAGAATATGAACCGGGTTTCTTATATTAAGTGACATTTTTCAAATATACTGGAATAATAATCTAGTGTATTTTACTCATTGAATTCAATGTGATAAGTAATCGATTTTCTTCTATAGTAGTTTTATGTGCTCTCTGTAAATTCCAAATGGACAACGGCTATATGTTTCTATGTTAATCCCAGTATTGGGGAGCCACTGTTAAAAATAAAGCATAAATTTATTTTAGCTATATAAAATTTCATACGACATAATATGTATGTTTAGTTACAATATTCTCCTAAAAATTCCTTGCCCAGTTTTGTACGCGACCTTCGATTTAAGTTTACATTTGTTGTTCACTGGGTCATTTCAGCTCGGATTCATTAACGTATATGACTATGAAAATCGAGAATAGTTATTTGTCCACCACATTGTGTTTATTTAGGTTGGAGATATATATATGCGATTATTCTTGCTTAGGAAAGCGCGTTTAATTGTAATATAAGAATTATTTAAATATAACCAATAAATTTTATTATTTTAACTATACGAAAATTTTGTTAGCAAGTAAATATTTTTCAGTGACACTCGTTAGAATAAAAGTAACTATGGAAATAAAGAACTTGTTCTTTTTTTGGGACTACCTTAGCCACAGTGAAGTTCCGAATATATATTCAACGGAGGCATTTTTTGTACACTCGTCTTTTCCGTTTATTTTTATTTTATTTTTTCAATTTCGCAAAAAATTTTGTTTAACTTCGTCGTAAAACATACGGAAAGAGTTTTTTTCATTTAACATACTCGAACTTTGTCGGATGAAAAAACATTGGGAAAAAACTGTTTAACAGATTGTTGTCGCTTTTTTTCATTTCATTATTTTAAGGAGCAGAACATGACATGTACGGTTTTGAGATATATTTATTTTAATTTAAATTTAGTAACAGCTATATTTTATAATGAATTAATTAATAAGTGAGTAAACCAGTGGATAGAAAATGCGGATCTCAGTTAAAGGCGGTTTTAAGCTGAACTATGTATTGAGTTCCTTGTAAACTTTGCTAACGACACTCAAGTCAAACATCGTGATAAAATTTGCGTTTATGCATCCATGTGTGCAATCCTTCAACAAGAGCTGAGCAAAACTAGTAGAAGCTACATCTTTAGCTAGAAATTTACGGGAAGGAAAGGACTGGCAATAAAATCTTGACCTTGGCAACTAAAATTACCCTAAATCAGAAGCTGTGGATAAATTATTATAATTTATTTCATTTTCATTATAACTCAAACCAATTTTCATAGTATTCATATTTCTTATTTATAATATAATACATAAATGAATGTTTTAAAACAAGTGTACGTACCTTCTTTCTAAACTCCCTTCACATCTGAATAGTTCATAAAACGCACACGTGTGAAGCCGAGTCAAATAACTAATGTCACATATACTCGTACTAATGAGGCAAGGACCAACTACCCCAGTTTCATTTCGTACTCAATTATTGCATTTTCGCTGATCATATTTCAGAGTTTTATAAAGTTTTCGAAGCAAACAGTAGAAATTTGATCGTTAAAAATTTCAAAGCGTTCATGAAAATTTTTGGGTTTTTGAGCTCCGACTTATCCGCAGAAATGGCTAACCAAAAACCTTTAACGTAATTCATGCTGCGAGGATGCAATTTGCGAGGCGAGCTCAGGAAATTCGATTACGCGTTGAATTAACTAGTTCACTGTGTACCTGCGGTTTGGAGGCGAGATCTTTTATCTATAGATTCATTTATTAAAGCGTTGAAGATGAAAAATTGTGCCGTTTACAATAATCAGGACAAATAACACATTGGTTTATATAAATGTTACATTCATTCGGTTCATAGACGACATAGGTAGTGTAAATGCAGCTTTTCGACTTAGATACCATATTAGCTTTAATAATCCTTACGAAGAGACACAAAAAACGTTGACATATTTCTGCAATTGAGGAACTTTGATTGTAATTATTTTGTGCCATTTCCTCTAATTTTATTTTTAAAATAATGCGAATCACATTAGTTACATCGTTAAAGTTGATCTATCGTGGTTCAATGAAACATCTCCTTTGATATAGAATCCATATGTCCGAGAGGATTGCAAGCCATAAATTATTCGACAATACTTGGTCCCCAGACAGTCCACCTCAGCAATTCTAATAGAGACTAAATGGTTGTGATGTATCTACAAATGGTTTTAAGTTGACTGATCACATTACGTTCCAATTTAACTAAAGGTCATATAAAAATGACGCATTTTAAAAGGTGGTTTAATAAATATCAGAAAGCAAAATACTATACGCTTTTTTACAAATATACAAGTATTAAGCGCTGGTCATCCAAATGAAATACCTATGTCCTTCATTTTACTAGGAAGTTTTGGTTAGTTTTAAGCATACATAGACTTATTCGTATATTTGCATTGTCAAATAAGGTTCTATATGATTCTCAGCATTTGGATTTGTTTGATCTTCTTGATTCAATTTAATAGTTGCGAGGGATTGTCAACCTTGTTAGCATATCGAGAGTCCTTATTGGGTGAGTGAATAAGAAATAGTTTAGGGATAATTCGTTAAACTTTGATATCCAGCGATGCGTGAAAGGTTTGTATAAATTGTTTTTATACGAAAGTTTGTTGACGATATCTTAACTGATTTTAAGGTGACTCTGAACTATATTAGCATCAATGCTTGCTATACCCACTGAAACTCATCAATATACGTATCAATAACACAAGGACTTACTGATAGAAGATTACCCAATCACCTATCACTCTACAGTAAAACAACAATACTCTATTGCTATGTTCTAGTTTGAAGGGTGAGTGTACATTTAAGGGTCGTAAAATTTAAGATAGCATCTTTGTGAACTTGACTTTGTGAATATTGATGTGCAATGAGCTTTGAATGTATCAGTGCAGAAGTTTAAGACATTACTCCGAAATTTACTTGTTTGTCTTTCTGAAATCAATAAAAAAATGGTACTCCAAGACCACAGCGGTCAGTGTGGTGACAAAAACATCAAATGTTATATAAAACTTAGGTTGATATCATCAATGTTAGATAAGGTTATTTCCTGTTACAATCTCAATGTCAACGAACAAGGGATATCGCGAACATCAAGTGCCCTATTTGCTCGTCTATCTTACCATACTCCAAAAAGAAACTAACGTATTTTGTCTTTTGCTTTTCAAAAATAGGCCTTATGAATTTTCGTGGTTTCTGATTTTATTTTAATTTTGTCTTTGTGTGATTACCGTAAACATTCCGTATACCAATATACCTACCACGTTAGTTTAGTGACTAACTCGTGCTTCTTCTGATTGGATTCGATAAATTTGTTGGATTTTTTCTTTAAGAAAAAAATCAGTACCAGTTCGGGGTTGAGAACCTCTTGTTTTAAAAAAAATCCATCTAGCTGTTAGTCCTCCGCTGATTTTTCTGTATCAGGCTGTTGCGACCTTGGACTCCCCCTCAAGCCTCGGTTTGCGTATTTACTCGTGTACAATAATATCTCGTACGCAGGATACTTATGAATCATCTTCTACTAATTACTCGTTGAATTTATTATTTAGAACTTTAGACATCATTTAAAGTGTGTTTTAATCGATGTTTAAGTCCATCTTAAGAAATAATTTTCCGGAACTAATCAAATCATGTTAATTACTATAATAAGGATTTCAGCATTATAATAAAATCATAACTAAATCATAATACCATATATCAATTAATGGGAAATTAATACCAATTAATCAGTAAGCTCGATAAGCGAATGTTTTTAATACGAATTTCCAATTTCAACTGAAACGGAAATCATTTATATGATAATGTATAACGTTAATCTCATAATGAGCATGGCTTGTTATCTTAATGGGTTATGGCTAACCGACTACGGAAGTAAAGGTTCTATGTTTATCAGACTTCCATATTATTATCTTACTGTGAATTGTATATTAGCTTATCTGAAAGAAAAGTAAACTGATGAATTAATTATACCAGTAAGAAAAAAATTAAACAAAATATAAGTTAAATATTGTGTTTTCATTTGACAAAGAGATCTCTAACTAGACTTTGTATCAAAGAAAACATACAAGTTCCTAGATATAATGTTGGTAGGATTTCCTAGAACCAACTAGATAACAATTGTTGACGTGGAAAACGCAGGCGAAAATTTAGTTTAGAGGCGAAAAAATATATATACGTTCCGTAAATCGTGCCGTAAAATGTACTAAAAATTCGACCCTCCAAAATGAATGGAGTATAAAAATGTCACGTTTTTTTATTCAGTTTCGTAACCTATAACACTTATTTTGCAATAGCCAGGAAAAAAAAATAAAGTGGAAACAGTTCAACGGGTGTCGGGAGCCAATAAAAGCGTGTTGAAAAATTCTAACTCACTCGTAGCTGTATGTCGAGTGTAGATGGATGACGAAAAATTTGACACTGGATGAGATTCGCAGGAAATAGCTCCATAAATTGATCCTAAGGTTTCTTTGACACTCAGACTTTAAAATGAACGATTTTATAGATTTTACGTTTACTTTTGTCCGTTCTAAAGTCACAAATAACTTAATCAATATTATTGTTTAAAATAATTTAAAACTCTATTAAAATAGATAGGTGTTAAAGTAAATATTCGTAAATATTAAAATAAATAAATTATAATTCTAAAGTCGATGAGATAAGCGTAGAAGTAGAAGAATAAGTAATATTAAATATAAAGTATAAAGATTAAATTAACAATGAACATTCCAATTAACACTAAGTAAAAATTCTTAACGATAAAGCCTAAAGGCGCCCGTTTCATAATCCCGTGCAAGTCCGCAATTTATATAAATCCTAATCTTAATATAAATCAGCGAAAAAATTAATTTCACGCATCATCGGCAGAAGCTAAGTGGTGAATAGCGACATTCTGATAGTCAGCTACGGCTTAATTAGGTTTACCCAACACTAGAATCATACAACTATCCAAAGCGATAAATTTTAGCTGTAAAAAAAAAATAGTTTTGTACAATGATTCGAGAAACTTCTTTTTCAAGCTTTTATATACAATATATATTGTCTATGTGTACAAGACTAGTTGTTGCCCGCGGCTTCGCTCACGTTTTATGGGGTTGGTTGTCATGAGCTAGGAAAAAAACGTAGCCATGTGCTTCCTCGAAGTTAAAATTAGCTTCATTGCAAATTTCATCAAATTCGGTTCAGCGATTTGGTCGTGAAAGAGCGACAAACAGACAGACAGAGTTACTTTCACATTTATGATATTGATACATACAAGATTATAGGTATGTATGTACATATTGTTATTTTTGCTCTCTCTTTTTAATCATCTCTCGAACTTTGTCTCGCTATACAAAAGCATACAACTTTCATTTGTTTTATTACTTGGTGGTAGGGCTTTGTGCTAGCCCGTCTGGGTAGGTACCACCCACTCATCAGTTATTCTTCCACCAAATAACAGTACTCAGTATTGTTGTGTTCCGGTTTGAAGGGTGAGTGAACCAGTGTAACTACAGGCACAAGGGACATAACATCTTAGTTTCCAAGGTTGGTGGCACATTGACGATGTAAAGAATAGTTGATATTTCTTACAGCGTCATTGTCTATGGGTGACCACTTACCATCATGTGGCCCATATGCTCGTCCGCAAACCTATACCAAAAAAAAAAACAAAACGTACAATTTTTTTAAATACGGTTTTATAACCTTGATTATGTCGTTTCGTAGTTGGTAAGGCTAAAATTCCCTCATCGTAATACAGATTCTCGAGTAAATTAAATCGGAATGGCGGTTAAATTTTACTATGATATTAAAAATTAAAGTTATTATCTTCTGTGAAATAACGGTTAACGATTGTAAATTGTTTTCAACTTTTTTAATTTTATAGATACTTTCAACGTCGTTTTCATTTTTAATACTATAATTTAATAAATTTATTATTATTTTCGTTTTAAATAAGAAATTTATGTTAAACGTAAAATATTTCAAAATGATTTGCTCGGAATTTATAGATTATTCAATTTTGTATATAATGGATATAGCACTGTTCTTTATCAGTGTGGCTATAATTAAATAAATGGAATATTCTTTTATAGATAATATTATCAGCGATGAAAAGAAATTAATACAGAGAAATATTAAAACTTTTTGGTACAAAAGATTTATTGGCGTGCCAGTGTGCTAACACCAATATACAGACAGACTACAGACCTATATACCGCTTGGTATACCGTGATGACAAACAGTACGACCCTCCCACCATGCCTCCTTTTTGCCTTGCATGCACACTTTCTTCTTTCATAATATGAACGTGGAACTTCGTTAGCTTACGTAATTTCTATTAAAATAATAAAAAATATATTTATATTTATTTATTGACTGTTTCGATAAATATCGATACTCATCTGCGTTATATGGTGAACATGTTTTTAAAGGATGTTAGAGACATCGTAATTGATATTTGAAATACTTATATTTAAACAAAGACCGCCAAGTATCACAACAGCTACACTCTGGCGCTCCCACGAGTATTATCTATACAATTCAAAATCTGTAACAATATACGCTTAATATTTTATTAGCTCAGTGCGATTTTGAATCATTACGTCGTGTAGTATTTGCCAGAAAATAAAGAGTTTTTAAAGAAGAAAAAATTATATAATTACAGTGACTCATCAAATCATAGCGATATGTGTATAACATTTATAGCGATGAATAAGTATTCAATATAATATACCAACAATGCTTTCCACGAAACTGAGTTTCTCGAATAAATTTCGTATATTTTCTACAAAAATTGAACATCATATGTTTGTTCATACTACAAATGTATTTGGAATCTATACGATGTTAATGAACGATCTTTTCCTAATCTATTATTACACTTCGCTCTATCTGTTCAACTAAAACCTTATTCCATTTCATAGATTGATATTGCGTGTTTTCCCCACCTACTTATCTGAGAGCGTCCGAGATCAAGTTTCAAGGGAGGAACGGGATAGGAGGAGGGAGTTATGCTGAATGACCACTAAATATATAAGCTGTAAAGTAGAATCTACAATATATTTAATGAATATATTAATGATATATAAAAAAAGTAAATATGTAATTTAAGATTAAGATAGGTAGCAGATAAGAATGTAGATATCAATAATCAATTAAATAATATTTCGTATAAGCACAAGTTATGAAATCTAAATATAATGTTACACAGTTAGTGTTAAAGAAATGAAATACGTTAATAGAAACTCAGAAAATCCTAACTGTTGTGTATTTTACGTTTCTATAAAAACAAATGTGGAGCGATATTCTGCTTTTCGTTTTTTCTATCAAGTGGACTATGACCTTAAGTGTTATTACGGCGGGGTCAAGTGTCTTTGTGCCTGTCACATGTCAACTGTGGATCCCATTATGTTCCCCTTGAGCTCCTTTTATTTACGCTAACTGTACTCGATAATACTCGTGCATTTAACAATCTTGTTACTTTCTTTAATGACTGTTCTGGTGTTTATTACTATGAGTCGTTTTGTTTCATGATCACAATAATGATTCATAATATTATTTTCTTCTTGATTATGATATGATTTCCCATTTCCTTCTCATCTGTTAGAATCGAGCTTCCATCCTTTCTACTTACTACATAGCTGATGTCTTACTGAAATTATAATATTGGTATGGTTATTTTTCAACTGAATCAAATTTAAATACGTTTAAAAATTAAGAGTGTCTTAATTTTTTAGGTGTTTGAAAGTGCAAACGGTTTTTATTCGTGAAAAAGCTCCGACGACATAATCTGAATAAATTCACCAGATGGATGGACAATCCCGAACGTATATTTTTTTGAATAATAGCCATCAAATTTTGGCCTGTCCTATTAAAAGTTGCCAAGATTATGGGCATTAGCTTCGGGGAAGGAATTCAACTTTTCCATAGGGCCTTGGATATTTTTTTAGCGAAGTTATTTGAGTTCGTTGAAAGATGAGAGGAGTTTGTGTTCGGTCTCATATTTTATAAAACTGGGCTAAATTATATTTGGTATATATGATTACTTCTGACTTTTGAATTAACTGTGAAGCACTTCAAATTTTGTATCGGATACCGTTTACAAAACTTTATATCGAGGTATAGATATTTCATATATAATCGAAGGCTGGTGAGCATTGCTTTATTACATTGCTCCCAATCTGCATTAAAAAATGAATGTTTCGGGAATATTGCAAAGTTATTGTATTTATATGTAACCAGAAATACACAGTATATATACCAATAAATGATTTCATAATATAAGAAATGACTCCACACATCGCTAAGTCAATACATATCATATCACAAATACATGATTAAATATAAATTGTAACATAAACAAATAATCTGACTCAAGTAGTACGAAAAGCCTTAAACGTAAGGAAAATATTTTTTTCCTTTTGAATTAAGTATATAATTTACAGTAAGTGAAAAAAATAACCTTAACTATAAGTTTTAATTTTAATATCGAAACCTAGTAGGGAGCTAGTCTGTCGCGAAAGAAAGTTGGGCGTCTTCATTTCTTGTTTTCTCTCCAAGTAACCCGACGACGGATTCAGCTTTTTAATATTTGAAATGAGCTCTGCTATTCTTCGGATTTACTTAGTCCGGGTTCCAACTTGAAAATACCTCTAAAGGTTAAATAAGAGAATTTTTATTTCTTTCATCATCTTGTTTGTAAAGGATTTGTTTGCTGTGCGAATACAAGATTTGCTACACCGGCGTCAACTTTTTAGAGTCTTTAGATATTAGCAAAATTTAACTCTATATGATATTGTGATATTTTTTTAATAATACGTTTAAAAGTCGATGTTTTTTTTTTTAAATAATGAACTTTAAACTTGAGGTTTAACTTGCTTGGCTTGGCTTGCTTACCGGTGACGTAAAGGATAGCTTAAGTAAGAGCAAAATCCTTCATTTTTTTAGTAATTCATTACATTGATTGAGAGTTGAGTAAGCCAGTATCAGTAGTAGTAGAAATATAATGCACCGTATTGGTGGAAAATTAAGAAGTGATATTGACTTTTATAAAATCAAAGTTTATAGACAATTTCCCATCAGATTATTCATCGCCAAACATAATAAAATGCTTTATAACAATGACGTCATGATAAATATAAAGATTTTTTTTAATTGTGAAAGTGTTGATGTTTTTTATCATAAGCGAATATACAGTATTGAAAAAAATTAAAATCGTATGTAACGCTGTATATTTAATAAATATACTGATGGAAAATTGCTTTTTACGACCAATATTATTTTCGTGTAATACAATAAATCAACGCATTGAATCAGATATTATGTGGCATACGACGTTATTATAAAAACGGCGATGGTTATTGGTTTTCCGCTTTCCATCCATATTTGATATATCAATGAACGAATTGTTTATTACATTTTCATAATACCCACACTTACTGAGATAGTCCATTATTATAACACCTGGATCTTAATAGACAATGACTGTTTAAAATTTGTAGAATTAAATAGTTCATTCGTGTTTTGACTTATCTCGAGATCAACGATGAAAGAAACAACTGCTCGAATGAAATAGAACAGAAGAATTTGGTGGAATTCTATAAACTACTGCTAAACTCCCATGTAAGTAGATATAAGTCCACACACTTTTTCACGCGATATATTACGACCTAGTATTAGTTGAAACGTGTAGTACGTGTAAACTGCTATGTAGCAGATTAAAAACAAAACATAATCATTTCACGTATATTATTTATAATGGCAACTGAAATTTTACGATTAATAAAACAGTTGACAGATAATGACCCCTTCGCTACGTTATCGCTCTTACGAACTTTTTGTTAATACATTTTGTCCAGCAAAGTAAATACGTCAGTAAGTGGACCATTTAAGAAATTATTTTCACTAAAACGTTCGGAATGGCCGGTCGTGTTAGCAACTCTTAACCACTTTCTGCTAACGATTTATCTTAGCATCGCTAATAGAACGGGGGACAATTTATTTGACACCAACAAAATATACCGGCTGAGATCTAGTTCAAGGAACGAATCCACATGAATTGGTGAAGGTTACTTTTCCACTAGGAAATACAATTGTATAATATTAGTGTTGTATTTGGTTAGCATTTAGTTTTAAAGTTCCAATATGTTTTGTAGCTTTCTGTTTTATTGTATGAATAATATCTAATTAATTTATGCTAATTCAGTATCTGATTTCAATTAAAATTCAAACAATGATTGTCCCAGACGGGCGAATAGACGATACTTTTGTTAATTGTGTTCGTAGCCCCTGTATCGCACACAGCATTCACGATCGTTTCAATACATTTTATGGATAGACACGTCTCTTAAGCTGTTGTGTATTTGTATTTATTAAAGGAATGGCATCGTAAATATTTTAATATCTGTAAATAAAATTAGGAGCATTTTTAATACGACAGTCTTTTATTTTTTAAGTAACAGTTTCAAAGCTAAAAATGGAAAGAAAATTTGAAGTGAGACTTATTGAGATTCTCCTTTGCTCTCAATGAAACTACGATTTTCATAGGATTTAGCGTCTAAATTTTTCAAGAAAATTGTTCAAACAGTGTACGAGCTAGAGATTTGTAGTAGGTATTGTTATAGAAAACTCTTATAATAAGATATTTTTAAAAATAATCACAAAGAATATTATTGGTCAAACTGTAGTGATTAGAGAAAAAAGTTGACGAAATTACGACGAAAATTTATGTTAAGAGTAGTTGAATCATTTTGAATACCGGTGTCCAAATTATAATAGTGCTTTTAAGAATTTAATTTTATAATATCAAATATATTCTATTTTCCATTCGTAGATAAACAGGTCATAATATTGTTATTCGTATAAATATTGAACAAGATTAAACATTTTTCGAGTACCCTGGAGCGTTCGGACACTACGTCATCCGCAAACGACCCTTCCGATTTTATGGCTCACAAATAGAAAATAACAAATTCATTGCAACACGAATGTGACAATAATTTTTACTAAATATGTCTATAAAGCGAAACAATAAAATCTTAATACAGAAAGTTTCGCGATAAGCCTCAAATGGGTCAAAGAACAACGGGCAATAGTAGCCGTTGTCCCCGAGTAAGCAGAATTATGTGACATTATAATCCTTGATTGTCGACTTTTTATTCGTTTGTCGCTGTAACACTATTTCGTGAGACTGTTTTATGTGATTTCTGAATCAAGTGACTTTATTGTATTTGGAACTAGCCGTGACACGCGGTTTTGTTTGGTTTATTTTTATAAAACAACAGATGACACTTCGATAAATAAATTCAATATCTGGGACTCAACCATACTTACTAATATGTTGGAAATATTACTTCCGTTTTGGTGAAAAAGCTTATAACTGAAGGTTAGACGCTCAGGCCACTTGATTTGAGATTAACGCGTCTAGTTCTGCCTTGTTTTATCTTTAAAATATATATCATCAATAGATCTGCAAGACATTGTATCTAATAATATACTACTACGTCATCTTGATTTAAATTCGTAGTGTAAAAAAGACTTCTTCTAATAGTGAGACGTTTACGAGTTTTTAGGAAATTTTAAGTTAAATCAAAGGGTTGTATTTAGTATTTCCAATATTATATTGACGTCTGCGGGTTAAACAACTACTAATGGTACTTAATTTTATATCGGAAATAAAAAAAAGTTTTTTTTTAATTTTCTAACCAATAAATAATAAATCTTGCTTTTATTTCATATCGTTTGTAGTTTGTTGTTCTTATTTACTTTAACATTATTTTAATCTGGTATTAAATCTTTGATAGAGACTCTGTAAATGCCAAAAAAAAAATACAACAATCAGAAATAGAAATATATTCTATTTAAAGAAGATAATTTCGTAACGATTCAGATTCAGCAATTAAATTTCATATTGTGTCATTGATAACATGACAATTTCGTAGTTTGTCCAGTAGCAAATGAAGTGTAAAGGTATTCTGTTTAAATTACATATAAAATATACTTCAAAAATGATTCTTATGTACACGAAATAAGGAGTGATTAGTTTTATTTTTCGTATTAAATTAATGAATATCACATGCTTACATGAAAATAAATGGTTTCATACTTTACTAAATCTTCCAATATCTTTCTTATATTTGAATTATAGTGTGGGAGTTTGATCTTCTATCAGCCTACGTGATCAAATACTATGAAGTGTAGGAGGTTATACGAGTATATTAATACGATAACATTGAGAATTGTCTTATATTTGCTTAGTTTTTATTATCAAAGGACTAGAATAACTGGAATTTTGATCTTTTGTAGATATTGTGTACAAAAAGATATTGAATTTCAATTATACGAGACAATATTTATATATTAATTAATGTTTAGTTGAGTCTAATTATATAACATAAATAATATTCTTAAGAATAAACTTTAAATTAAAGGGTAACACTTATACTTATGTAAGCTGGTTATAAAGCATTGGTAAATATATTTTGTAGAAAACGCATAAAAACTTTGAAAGGATTTTGAAAGCAATATTCAAGTAAGAATAAATTAACCCTTTTTAATGGGTTTCAGTATTAGTATCTTTCTTTCTTTTGAGATATTTTTTTACCAACGCATGTCTTTACAAATAAATTCAAAACAATTTTATTAAGCTCTTAGTTGAATGATTATTATTTATGAACCAGTAGTTGTTTTATAAAATTACTTGATGGTATGGTTTTGTGCAAACCCGTCTGGGTAGGTACCACCCACTCCACATCAGTTATTCTACCGCTATATAACAGTACTCAGTATTGTTGTGTTCCGGTTTGAAGGGTGAGTGAGCCAGTGTAACTACAGGCACATGGGACGTAACATCTTAGTTCCCAAGGTTGGCGGTACATTGACGATGTTAGGAATAGGATGTAAATTTCTTACAGCGTCATTGTCTATGGGTGATTGTGACCAATTACCATCAGGTGGCCCATATGCTCGTCCGACAAGCTATATCATAAAAAAAAATAAAAAAAAAATGAAACTGCATTTTTGTCGAGGAAATCATTTGTAACATTGAAATTTGTTACTTTTTTGTATAACAATAGTAAATTTAATGTATTTACTATCTTGCTTTTATATAACTATAGTATATCTAATGTATTTACTATTTTAGTTTAGAATAAGCGTCCAAATGAAGCAAGTCAGTGCTAATAGCTGTTAATAAAGTTAATTACCAAACCAGTATCGCAGCCGTTAAAACGAGAAGGATAAGTCGAACTTGACGCTTGACTAATGATTGTTCCAATTATGTTGATTAACATTATTATTTGAAGTTATCGCTGAACCAAGTAAAGGTGAATTGAAATTAAATCTATAAATATAAATTTAATTCCATACAAAAAAAGGTTGGGTGTTTTGATTTTAATAATTCGAAAAGTAATGACATTATCGCCCTGACAAATTTCTGCACAGCGGCTTATCTCAAAAGAGACTGTCTAACTAAGGACATATTATAGTGCATAAGTTTGCGTGAATACAGCTACACACTATACTCTGTTTTTCTTCTCTCTCATTAACCAATGGAGAAAAAGAGAAAAATGTTTAAGCGCCAACGGCTACACGTGCTTTCCGTGATACGACAGTGTACACACTTAGAACTTCCTGACGCCGGTTTGATATTTTTTTATAAGCAAAACCCAATATCTTTTTAGCGGCCCGATATGAACCCAGAAAGTGCGGCATTTTGTCTAGCCATTGGATTAACGTCGCAGTACCAAAACAAGTGTCTTCCCCTGGAAAGCTTTTTGACCATACGAAACATAATACTTACTATTATATGACGATATAATATATTTTGTGTCAATGGTAAATTTTCGCTCGAAATACACGCCGTGATCGATATCGAACAAAAGATAATGTGAAAGCGAATATTGCTTATTATTATTATATATTAAAGCACCTATTATGTTATGTCACTAACGAATGAATATTATACATAAGTTAAACCATATAGCGGATGTTATTTGGCAATTTAAATTTATAGTGACGTCATCCCCTTTGACATTCTCGACAATGCTATAAATCTAATGTCAACTCATTTGTCAAAATTAGCTGTGCGTTAAAGTTCGGATAACATTATAGACGCGCAAACAAAAGCCTCAAAAACAACAATATAAATATTATTCTGGTATAATTTGCTAGATACGTTTCTACGTGATATAAATACGTTCTATAATACATCTATACAATTGTAAAGAACAAATTATTTTTTTATATAATTTTAGTTGTATGCTTTTAACCTCGCGATGCATATCACGTTTTATCTTTCTATACAAATAAATAAGAATATATTTTTGCTATGCCTACCTAAATGCACTAAACGGTGATACATTGAACTTTAATCAAAATATGATTAACGACGTTTATATAATATTATCATGTATGTATGTACCTACATAGCTGTTTTCCGCAGTTTATCCCACTTTAGCTTAAGACAATAGATTTGATAAGTGTGAATTTCATGTCATTGTAATCAATTTCAACCCTGGAATATTTATACTACGAAAAATCGAGGCAAAAATGTTTTTTACTCCAATCGTTTTCAAAGAAATCAACTTCGAACAATCAAAACGAGAGATTCTCGTGCGAAGTCGTCATTTATATCATTAAGGCAAAATATACTTATGTTATTTAAGTACGCTCTTGTAAGTATTTTGCAAGTGACATTTTATAAGATCGAATAATTATAAAGGAGACGAAGAAAAATAAGCAAAAAATTAAGCAATTATACTTGAACTTTAAAACATTAAATTCAATACATATTATAGCTCATTTACTCATTGATATTATTAAACAAATATTTTGAAAATGATAAAAAGGAATTTTTATTACTTTTATTGTATTCTTTTTTATTTACAACAATTAAATCTATGTTGAATTTTAATATAATATTTTGAATTCGAATGAAATGTTTTTCGAACGCCCCGGAAGAAACGTTATTACAAAGTCTTTAAGACTTGCGGCGGAGTCGAGCCTAAATAATATAATAGCTTAAAATATTTTTATTTTATGAGTTGTTCATACGAACGGTGTTATCCTGTAAGCCCATGCGGGATATCAAATAACAGATTTTCATTGGTTTCGCCGGACTTTTATTTAATCGCGGCGTTCCATTTTATTTTTTTGTTCCCGATATAAAAAGGTATGCCGTGACCACAATTGATATTCTATTTTTGTAGAGACCGTGGGAAGATTTTTATGCACCACGATGGTTTTTTATTACAGTATTATTTTATCGTTTCTGATTGTTTAACTGTGAATGTAGATTTACAAAATAAGACCTTTTCATTGAGAATAAGATATGGATACGTCACTAACGACTGTTTCAATAAAATTAAACTATATGGTAGAATATTAGGTCTTAGAGAGAAAATTAAATGCACAGTGCTGTACAATCGCTCAGTATCTTGCGCGGGCTCCAATGATCCAAAAACTAAAAACATCGTCTGACATAGAAAGTGGTATACCTTGATATAAGTTTATGTGTCTACTACACGGACGATGGTGACGACGCTATCGGCAGATTCATCGGCCGAGCGGCGGGTGCTTCAGAAAGGACCATCCTAGAGCACAGCCTCAAGACATCTATACATAAACGCGACATCAGAGTCGCCGAGGCCGTGCTCTCTCTGATCAAACGCGGACCAGGACCCACTGGATTGTAGTAATTCGAACACATATACTGCTATATATTATTTATGTATTATTTATTATAGTTTATATATTATTTATTGTACATTAGTATATATTATTTAATAATAAATAAAAAAAAAATCAGTGTGGGCCACGTCTCCCAAGAAGACGACAAAAATGATTTCCAGCGAAGATCTGCTGATGTTTAGTATAAATAAAAACGCCAAAATGTAATTGAATATAAAATGTAAAAAAAGGCACGGGCATCTACGAGCCTGTGGATGTTGTATTTTAAATAAATAAAAAAAAAATATATAAGTTTATATCAAAACGTCGTAATTTCAACGTTCTTTTCTATCAGTGCTAGTAGAATACCGGATGGAGATGATGAATAAAAAAAAAATATTATATTGTTTTTTCAATTTGTAGGTACTACTGATAAACAACAATTATCAACATTTAATCTTTTATCATTATGGCATACATGATTTAACAATAAAATATTAATAAAACTTCTACGGTTTTTCAGTAATTTCATAAAGCTTGATACTACGTGTAGTATCAACCTTAACGTATTAATTTAAAAAAAAACTCTAGAACATCTGGTGTCTAATCTAGGCTTAAAATAAAACAAAATACATGTATAAGTTTTCGCTTCATAAATTTAAATAATAATTGGTTGTTTGAAATTGTTATCGCTTTGTCAGTTATTTCAGCATAAAATCATGAGCTAATCGCCTGATGTACCGATAAGTGCCGGCCCATTTAGTCTTAATGGCGCCGAAATTAAGTTACACTCAAATTGAGGCGTTCAACACTTCAGCGCTCGAGTATTGTTTGAAATGGGGGCGGTATTGATGTTGTTAAATTTTATTTTTACTTCCAAATTATGAATTGTAACTTTAAGTACGGGAGCGGCTAATCGTTGGAAATTAAACTTGGATATATATTTGGAATGAGCAAACGCGAATAATGGCTGATTTATGAGTATACGAGGGGAATTATAAATAGGTTTTTATATATGGATAAGAGAAAAGTTTTTAAAGGAATTACTAACATTTTATGTAGATCTCTAATAGCATATATCTTGGGCCAGGACTGGGTACAAATTTCGAGGATAGGAAATCACATAATTCTCTACCGGGTATTGAGTATCGAATATCCTACGAAGATTTCATCTGCAAAAAAGAGTGAAGATAGCAACCATAGTAATCCCATAAATTGCTGTGGTTATTTATCTAGATTAAAACAAATTGTGCTAAAATAATGTGAGTAGTAAAGTAATAATAACAGTAGTTCTCTTTTGACTCACAATTCTAATGTTCTTCACGAAAATGTTTATCACGTTTCCTGTCTGAAGTAAAGGCAATAAAACGGGGTATTTCATGTACGTTACCACTTAGATTCTAAACATTATATATTTCGTAATACAAATATGACGCAGTTGAAGAATAATTCTGTACGCAAGTACAAGAATTTCATTTTACTGTTCTCAAAATATAACACTCACGTTTTGTATTTACTGTTGTTTGTGCTATTTGTTTGTATTTGAAAACACTATGGGTTGGTTATTCGTGACGTGTCTCTTGTAATCGATTGAGTTAATTTCTAGAAAAGATTATTAGTAAATAAAAGTTACATATGACATAAAAAAATATATCTATTAAAAATTGAAATGGGCGGGTGGGTGCACTATTTGTTCTAGGAAAGATTGACAGTGAGAGTAACTTGGCAACTATCAGTAAAAATATCTTGAAGACCTAGACCGTAAGAAAAAAGGATTGATGATATCAAGAAAAGCCAGTGAAAATTAAATCGCAAAAGCAAAGAACACACAAACATGGAGCATGGAATTATAAAATATAATTTGGAAATTTGACATTATTAATCATTGCTTTTGTTTAAGTACAAAATAATTATAATACATTTACTATGCGATTCTAATTCAATAATCACGATGTCTACTGTAGTATTTTATTAACTTAGGTGAAATTGAAGAGGCTATAATATTAATGATTATTAATATATTTAATAAAATACTGATAGACTTTAGTACACAATACGCCAAACCGAAATACAACGTGAAATAAATTCAAAAAGTTTATCCTTTACACTAGAACAGATTTTTTCCTAGAAATGATAAAAGGATTTTATAGAGGTTCGTATGATAGTTACCAGTCATCAAATATGGCGCAGCAAAATAACAATGCCTCGTAAGACTGTATTTCAATTTAAAGGGTGAGTGAACCAGTGTAATTACAGTGCACCGGCGATAGAGCTTTCCCAGGCCTGTCTGGGTAAGTACCACCCACTACTTACACTACCGCCAAACAACAATACTTTGAATTACGTTGTCCTACTTTTAATTGTTAGTATATTTTTAACGTCTTGTTCTTAAAATATTTTTCAAGTTAAAAGAAACATAAATTATTATGAGAATTTTTGACTGCAGCGTGACTGAAAAAGAACCAGAATGTCATTTGTAATAAAAATATTTGACGGTCACTTCATTCAAAATCTTTCATGATACCTAACTAAGCTATGCCGAGTCAATTCGAAATGATACTACATAAAACTGCTTCCCCCTTCACTATGAACGAGGTTAAGGCGCTTACTTGCGTGATTAGATGCGCCTTACAAATATACCCTAAGTCGGCCCTTGCGAGACCCACGGGGCTTACATAGGGTATCTCCAAACTATAATACTTTGACGGTACCACGCTACTTTATACACTATCGTCGTCATTATATAATAGGAAAGTGATATTGTTTTAAACTTTATTTTATAGAAAACTGAAGGAAATTGATTTATGGGTAGTTTTTTTTAATTGGCACGTATCACGTCTTCAATTAATCTTCGCAACTTTGCACGACTACAATTGAAGCTTATTAAGTTTTATAAGATTAGTGATACGATATATAACATATAAACTATAACACAATCAGTGTCAAGTCAAGTAACAAGAAATTGTGTTGCAAAAATGAAACTGCTGTTGCTAGTTTATTACAGTAAAGTAACAGCCTGTAAATTTCCCACTGCTGGGCTAATGGCCTCCTCTCCCATTAAAGAGAGGGCTTGGAACATATTTCACCACACTGTTCCATTGCGGGTTGGTGGAAAGCACATGTGGCAGAATTTCAATGAAATTAGACACATGCAGGTTTCCTCACGATGTTTTTCTTCACCGCCGAGCACGAGATGAATTATAAACACAACTTAAGCACATATATATAGTGGTGCTAGCCTGGGTTTGAACCCGAAATCGTCGGTTAAGATGCACTTGTTCTAACCACTGAGCCATCTCAGCTCATCTCTAGTTTATTATACAAAGACTTTTAAGATCAGGTCCTAACTACGCCTTCATACTAAATTGATAAAATTACAATATATATCAGTTCTTCATTGGTTTAAACCTGCATCATATCAAATTTCATCAAGTTCAGTTCAAAAGTTTAGTCCGAGAAGATAAGAGACAGATAGACATATAGAAAGAGACAGAGACATACTTTTACATTTATAATATTATACCGTAGGAAAGTTGCAAGTGCAATATAACAATAGTTTTTGCTTTAAAACGAACAAAACTCATTTAATGTCTCGTTTCTTAGTTTAATGTTTTTAATCAAAATGAAATTGTATCAGAAGAATGTCTCGCCTTGAAAATGTAGTGACCAATATGAATACAAGTTTCTGTTTCTATCGATACAACTTCATTAAAAGTCAGCAAGCAGTTCCTTGCCACGTTTTGTCGTAGTTCGAAGCTTGGAAAGTTTGAATGAAATATAGCTGAGCGGTATTTTACTTTGGATAGATGTTTATATTTATTTTAAAAGTGAAGCGATAGTTGGAGATTTGTTTTATTTTGAAAGGAATGGTTCTTTTTCCTTTTTAAACTTTATGTAGAATATCGTAAATCGAAACAGTTTTGATTTGTCCATATCGTAAAGTAGATGATTTGATGTTCTTAACAAAACACTGTAAAAGGTCTTTTGGATGTAATAAGCTGATAAGCAAATGGACGAACAGATGGAACTTTAAAAGATATTGATTTTGTGTCACACCAATACTCCTCCAATCTAAAGAGTTTTAATGTTACGTTCCTTGTTCAAAACACAACAGAACGAAATATTGCTGTTTGGCGGTAGAATGTCTGATCTGTGAATCATAGTATCAATGATTGATATGATAATGATTGATCATTGTCAGATTGTGATTAGCCTGTTTATCTATTCGCAAGATTAAACTAGCAAAAAGTCCGCGATTCTTAAAAAAATAGCCCAAAGTCAAAACGCTAGCAGTACTTACTCTCCCGTGCTTCAAAATCCTGGTAAAGCCATCCGTTCAGTACATATTTATTTTTCGGTTGTGTCGGATTTGTTCCTCATCGAATAAAAGAGTATGTTTATTGTATTTTTGAGTATGTATTTATCTTATGCACATACGTGTCTGTGTATCCTGCACAAGCAACTCTTTATTAAGAAAGGTGGACTAGACCAAAATCGTTCCATAAGACATAACATAACATCATGTAATATAACTTATTTTTTTGTGACAGATGTAATTTTAATTTTCATAAAAACAGCCTACTCAAAAAGAAACATCATTCATATTAAATAAGTTTTAAAAGTACAAATTAATAAAATACAATATGTGAACATTGAAAGCGCCCGCATTTTAACTGTTGTTTCCACAGCAAGGTAGCGTTGTGTCTGTATTTTTGTAGGCTTTAAAAATACCTACATTTCCTCACATAATTATATTGTCACGTTTTGACCATTACTTTTTAAAATATATATTGTAATGTACTGAAAATAAAAACGGTTTGAGAGAAAATACATTCGGCAGCACAAAATGTAATTAACAAGTTTATTAAAGCTCAAACAAAACTTTCATTTTATAAATTAAATCATTTAATAGAAGAACAATAGTTCATGACCATATTACTTTGAATCGAAACGTAATTTACTTTAGACAAAGTTTAATAAAGCTTAGAAAGTCTAATTAATGCGTATTAGAAAATGTACTACCGTCGTAATACTGTTAGCAGTTTTAAGAATTGAGATATTTTTCATTTCAACTCCATTACTTGCTAAATCTTATAGAAGTCAATTTTCCTCATTTGTTCTACCCGTTTTTTCTGAAAAACCAATTGATTAAACTTTCTCAATAATATAGTTTATAGTTGCAGGACAAGCTTAGGCTTTATTTATTTTAATCTAATTAATAAATATTAAATATGTAATAATATATGTGTATTAGGTACATAATAAATTATCGGAATACCTGAATTATAGTTATGTGCATGTATAACGTATAATATTTTGATAAAACAGTTTTACTGTAAAATTTTGTATGCAAGTTTGCAAGTCACACTAGTTGACTAGTGTGACTTGCAAAGTAGTAGAGTTAGCGTGATGGGCACTAAATATATTTGAGGAAATAAATAAAGTGATATATACTGATATAGACGTAATCATGATCATTCTGTGAAATTCAATTATTTAAAGGTTCAAGAACAATAAATATAAACATACGATAGTAACAAACAGATTAACTGATAGTATATCAGTCAGGGGCCAGCTTTCAATAGAGGTTCCGAATGGGGCCATTATAGCGAATTTATAGTAGTTTGAGGCGGTCCATTGTCCGATTGCGACACTTTTGTAAGCGTTTCCGTGCGTAATGTAGGATGAAAATTATCTTAGGTGAACACTGCCTTACCAAGTGGACTGAGGATTTGCCTTTCAAGGGGCACTTAGGGCAAATGTAGTTTTCTTTTATGTTAAATTGATTGAAATAATTTGTAATTTAAGTCACATTTAGGGTCACGTAATACCTTTTCAAAATTTTATATCGAGAGAATTACGGTCGATTATGTAAACGGAAGCTGCGCAACTAAAGAAAATATTATAATAGAGTTATTTCTTCCAACGTTTATTGTTTTATTGATTACCAACAACGTCTTATGTTACATAATTTATGATATGATATAAATTTTATAGTAAGATCAACAAAGGATTACATTAGGATTATTTTTGTATGTACTTACAATAGTCATATTTCCTCTTAATTCTGAAACAAAAAACCATATTTGCTAAGTACTAGTGGAGATTGCATTCCTCTTTAGTAAGAGTAATTAATCTAGATTTACTACTTTATTAATGATGTAGGATACCATATTGTACAAAATTTAACCTGAGATATATGTATGAATATTTAGAATACAAATTAATTTAAGTGGGATTGTACGAGATAAGGTTGACGCATGCAAACTTCATTTCGAATAGGAACTTTGGCAGTTACCTGATAAAGTACGACTCTAGTGTCAGCGTGAATTGCAATATAACTTTAATTTTTATTACGATTGTATTAAATGTGACTAGATTTTTTTTAGTAAAAATGTTTTTTTTTATCGACCATTTCAATTGTTATTTCACAGGATCTACTTTACAATTTTAAGTGCTATAGATAAAAATAGAGTTGTGCTTGCCTAGGTATAACCTGCAATATTCGTTAGATATACAAGTTCTAAGATTTGAACCATAACAAACGATCAACAAAAAATAAAAACTTTTTTATCACTTACTGTGTAATTTTCTATTGAATAATTTTGGCTGTTTATATTGACATGCATAGATGTTTATTAATATGCAAATAAGGGTGTGTACAGGATGTTATAGAAACAAATACTATGTCCCTTATTGAGTTTGCGAAGTGAGAAACTGTTTTATTAGTTTATCTTTACTTTTGTTTATGTAACATAATATTTTGTTAGTGCTTCTATCCAAATATTAAATATTATTTTAGTTTGATTTATACATTGTACAGCAAAAGTAGTTTAAATTTAGACTGTTAATATTTTATTTATTCATTAAATCAGTATTACGGTCGCGTCTCCAATCCTCATCCGCTAACCTACTGACCTATCCTGCCTCACGATCACATAAACTAGAAACAGTCAGTCTGCCATCAAGTGACCAATTAACTCATCACTTAGCACAAAACCGTGTAGGTTTTGTGCTAAGTGATAAAATCTGCTAAATTAATTTATCTAGTAATAATAATTACGTAAATTTTAATCTTAGATATATTGACAATACCATTAAATCGAAACAAACTTATACAAAATATTTTGCGGTATATATGTAGGAAATACCCAAATGGCTTTCCATTGATAAAAACCGTTAGCGCCGATATGTAACGAGAATCGAATACTTGGAGAAACTGAGTAAAGTCAGGGCAGGATGCCAGACTGTTGGAAATCTCTGTTACTAGTGCAACCGTAGTTCTAACTTCCAACATAAATTACGACTCAAACTATGAGTGAGCAATATAGAAGTTATTACTGTCGGTTTACGACACAGCAGACATATACCTCAATACGTCTATGTAATAGTATAAAATGTTATGATATCAAGTTTTGACTCAAGATCTCTCAACCGCTATCAGTAGCGCCACTCATTTTAATTACAATGTTATAATGGGGTACATTAATGCATACGCCAGCATTGGATGAACCACATTTGCGTCAAAATTTTATATGTATAATTGTAATTAAATCATTTCTACTATATAGTGCACTATGTATAGTAATTACAATAATAGAGTTTTTAGTAAATTAATGGAAAGAAGATAACAATCATGAACCTGATGCAATAATTACACACTACACAGACTACTACTACACACATCGCTTAACCGCTCTGCTATTCTTTAAATAAAAAGGTCGGAGTTCTTTTTATAGTCTATAACCATTTACAGTCGATTTCATATCAATTCTTTGGTATGAAATCATCATCAAATTACGATCAGATACAAAAATCAAAAAACGTGTAACATACCGAAAAAATCAACATGAATTAAACTATAGTTTGGTCACTAAGGGCATATCCACTCTTTTAGTCAACAATGAATGATATTAAAATTTAATAATAAACATATATTTTTTAATTTTTAATTTATTATACTTATTGCGTTTGGAACAAATTATTAAAGATTTTATTGAAACGTCTTTTTTTACATAAACAGGTTTTTTGTTTTATTTGCATCAAAAAAGTTTCATTTCAAAATATTTTATTTAAATATCAATTTTAAAGATGACACCAATTTCGTTTTATAAAAAATCGACTGCAAAAGTAAAATGGTAAGACAGAAAAGAAAAGTGCAATAAAAATAAAACGATTAATACATGTTATCACGACGGCTCCGCTATCAGTGTGGACAAACACTACCGTAAATTACAACGTTGGCGTGCAATACAGAAGTTACTACCGTCGCTTTATGACGAGATAGAGTCACTATCGTCTGTACTCAATCCTAGTTTAAGTTGTACCGCAGATAGTTTGCATGTTATTGCCGTAATAAGATTTGATTTCTGTATAGTTTTATTTCTATATTCCACATATAAAATATATATATATATAAATAAACGCAACTCCATACTCATGTTATTTTAATAAACTACATACACTTCCACTTCTTTCAGATATTAATTATATGAGGATATCTTGATATTTTAGAATATAAGTTTTTAATTATACTGTCATAAATTAGTATAGTACGAAGTCAAATTCACCAGTAAAATTGGCTTTTTTATTGGAAGATTCAAACACAAAATGAAGGCAATAAGCGCCCGACACCTTGCCTGTTCCCGAGCTCGAAATGAAAGATGCACCCTGTGCTCAAGATTTTTCTGCTTCCATATTTGTTTGAGGGCTTTCAAAGTTTAATATTTTTTAAGAATCCCAGCCGTCTTTGGGATTTCTTTTCGTTTGCTTTTAGTGCAAAAGACGCTGTTCACTCCGAAAGTTTTACCTAAAATTGTGCGCTTCACTTCATTTTAAGTTTCTGTGAAATCCTTTGCGAATAAAATTTTATAATGCTGCAGATGTATAAATTTCAATTTATTAAATTGTATACACACTCCAAAGAAGTAGTAGTAAAGCAACGCATTAAATTTTTCCCATCTAATCATGAAAATTTATTAGCGTTTTTCTGTTAATTGACGTAGAAAACTATAATTGAAATCGGCTTTCCCTATGACAATAATAACAGCCGAAGCCATCTTTTGTAAATGGAACGAAATAATTTGTACCCGTATATATATATCCGGTTTGGATAAATAAAACCAAATATATTTCAAATTATTTTCGTAGATATTACATTTAATATTTACTCCACAAATATACGTTAAGCTGAAATAATATTTATAGTACATCAGATATCGGAATCCGAGTGATCCGTGACTGTGTTCGTATTCGAGTGGCATTGTATTCGTATATACACATTCCGATCACGTGACACAGTGCGATTCGCCTCGAGTTTTTGCCCTCATACATATTGCAATAGTGACATGCTAAATATTTTATACGATTTTGTATTGCATGGATGTCCGATGTAAATCGAAATATGTTCAAATAGTTAAAGTTGTACAAATTATTTCGAATCGACGATTCTCTTTTTTTTATCATTCGTTAAAATAACTTTTAAATTGTTAAACAATATTGAAACAATCGAGTATTCTGTAAATTAAAATGTTTATTTAAAATAATTATGAATGCAAATAAGTGGAATTAAATGTTGCTCAAAATATACGAGAGGGTAAACTGAGTCAGCTTACCTACTATTTAACAATACTACCGTTGATCATTGGTAGGGGCTTCGATCGTAGTTATTTTTTGAAAAATATAAAGAACTTTTTCGTTTTCCAAGCATGATACACAAAGGGAAAACAACTATTTTGTCTTTGTCTATTTAAATAATAAATAAAACATTTATAATATTCGTTTATAATTGTAACCTGATTAAGAAATGATCAGTGACAATTTAAAGATAGAAAAATATTGAAAATACAATTTCATACATTTAAGTATCGAACATTTTATTCGCTTTAAACTCTTTTAACAGTACATTTACAAACACAACTTTCGTTTGAAAGATTTTTATTGTGTAAAACTAGATTTCGAATCGTCGGAACTTAAAAGATTAAACAAGAGTGATAAGTGGGGCCAGTTCCGATAGAGCCCCTATCTGGGGCCATTTGTTCCGACTGAAATAAAACGACTCGCTGTCTGCAGTACAGCGATACGATGCACTTTTCTGTTTTTATACACAACGCCATTCAATATAAGAATACAATGACTGATGACTACTTGCAGGATTTCTTGTTTACTATTGTTGACTACGCGATTCATTCATCATTTATAAATAAACCAGCTCGAGAAAATCTGTTATGCTTGAAATATGTAATGTTATGTTAACTCACTCGTATATTATATTATTTCCATATTACTTATGCTATAAATTTGATAGCTCTTTAATTTATTGAAAAAAAATATTATTATTGTTTATATATCATTATTTTCTATTACACGGTTTACAATAGAGTGAACTGGTAGATATCTTCACTTTCGTAAGGAAAGAAAATTATCTTTCCTCCTGGCAACCTATCTCTCTCTCATTTCTTTTTTCTCTCTGTCTCATTCTATTAAATACGTTTTTTTATAACAATAATTTTTTTTTCATTATTTTTGACTTGGGATTTTGGAATTATTATTTTATCTCTTTATGAATACTTAAATAATAATAATTTAAGTATTAATAATCGATTTCAATTTATTTCGTCGTATCTATATGTTTAATACATAAAACACAGCGAAATCAACCGTTAAGTGCAAATGAACCAACCGAGTGACGTATGATAAATCTCTCTTTTTTGTAGATATTTGAAAGTAGTATTAGACTATAAATATTACAAAATGAAGTTGCTTTCATTTTGTATATTCACCTAAAAAGATATAGGTAAGTATATACAACGGATTTTTATATGCTGTCGCTATTAGAAAAACAATGCTATAATATATATAAGCTATGAATTGTATACATATTTTGAAGAAAATGGCAGAAAGACGATGATATAATTGCTAATCCAAAACAGTTTCAGTAATGAACGTAAATTACAATAATACGTGTCTTATCTTATCTATGTCTTATATATATATCAAGAAACCGTAAACAACCCATTCTGCTTTGCCAAAAATAAAACGAAAACAATGTAGCCGGAGCTGACAACAAAAGAACCTCAGATTGCACGGTGTGTGATTTATTTGGTGCAATATCGCAACCGCAAGGTGCTTTATCATAGTGAGACGGTGGAAAGACCGGGGCAGTACGCGAGACGTGTTAGAAAAACAAAAGAGAACCTTAGTGCAAGTACGACGCTACAAAGAACTTCATCGCTGTCATTTCCATTTTGCAACTGCACCGCAGTACGTGGTCATGTACGGGTTCTGAACGAGCGATTTTATTATTTTATTGGTTGTTCTTTATGTGTTCTTAACACGCACATATTCATTTGTCAGTTTTATGCATGATATTAAACTTACACTGCCTATTTTCTTGTTGATGGTGTAACAAAGTTGGCCGAAATTTAGTAATATGAATGCTTTCAAATGTAGAATTGATTTTTTGTAAATTATACTTATAGCTACTTGGTAAGTTTTCGGTTTTAAAATACATAACTTTTATCTCATTTTCGGTTTTAGTTTATTTGAATGGTGACATTGATTTTTTAAAATGTTATATTTAAAACGGTCAGCCGTTTATTTATATTTAAAAACTGTCTTAACATTTTAATTTTAAATTATTTATTCGCTATTTCAATGGCCCCACCTCAAGTAAACGCCTTTCGTCAAAAAAAGGCAAGTACATATTGCGTTCCTATTTCCGGTTCGGCGCACGCGTCACATTCCGACACTCGGGTAATGGAGACTTTTTGTTTATCACCTATTTTTGAGGCCGATTATGAAACATTTTTAGGATAGAAACAAATAAATAGAAGTAACTTACTGATTTATTACGAACAAATATATATAAGTTCTTAATATATATTGCATATAAATGACAATTTCATTGTGGATATTTAAAGAGGTCAGTGGCTAAGCTATTTTTATTAATTTAGCTTTTTCACAAATAATTTTAAGATGGAAGCTTTTCTCCCCTGATTAAAATTATGCCATTATTAATTAGTCTCTCTAACACTTTAATAAGAATCGAAGATCTTGTCTCATTTTCCTAATAATCCATGCCATTTACCATCAAGTAATCAGGAACATATAAATAGTAATCACAGTCAATCATTAACAATTAAACATTCTCTGGATAATTCAAACTATAATGCAAGTTTTTATACGAGAATATTTTTTTAACAATTGACCTAATTCTATGATGGAAGTTATAAAAAAAGTAATACTTCGTGTTTTGATATATTCATGATTATATTATATATTTATGATCAAAAATAAAAATTAAAATAAGTTTCTTATCGAATCGAATTAAACTCACAACAAGCAAATAGCGTAAGCAAATCTCATTTTTCATTAAATAAACAACATTAACTATTAGAGGAAACAAAGAGCGCTCTTTTATAACTATTTAACGTGCAGTATTTTAGTCCTGAATTATGTAATTGCGTTAAAAAGTATATAACAGTTTCAGCTGCCGCAACGCATCCTGCAAATGTTACGGCAGCCTGGGAAAGTTCGTCTATACAGAAATTACGGCTAGTAACATTTTTGTTAGGCTAAACACATTATGAACAACACGCTCGCTAGAATTAAAAGGTAGTATAATAACGCCTCTAACTTTCTCGGTTGAATTATTGGTTCATATTATTATGTTTTGGCGGTTACTAGTTTAGATTCTGTTTGTGCCTTTGTTGATTAGTTCGTTTCATGCAAGGCTATCTCTACTTAGTGCGTTAATTATTACATACACCATCTATAATGCCAATTTTGATTTGAATATAATATCCTTAACAGATGGGCTGTAGTCCATTTTCTATTCCCTTGGTGGGGCTAGAAGTTGAAGCTGCAGCTTACTACTCAGTACTTTATGGTGTTGTTGTGTACTCAGTACTTTCATGTTGAGATATTTAGTATAATACCGGTTTGCCCTTGCCAGGTATATAAAGTAGGTAATTGGTACTTTTTTTTTCCTTTTTTCGATTTCATGACCTAGGTTGAACATTTAGTTCCTTTTTAGTATATTATTTATGTCATTTTACAAGAATTACTAATCAAGTCGTTGTTAAGTCTTCATCATATAGGTCTCTTCAAGTGCACGCCACTGTGGTCTTTCTCCGGCTACTCGCATCCAGCTCCTGCATGCCGTCTTATCTTAAGTCTTCAGGAATGTAAAAAAAATAACTTTTAAGTGTAAAACGAGTAGTGTTTTTCTTTATAAGTATTAAAAACTAATTTGCTGTTTACAATTTTAATCCGAAATCTTACATTGCTTTTTAATTAACTAAATACCTAAACTTTGAATGTGACTTCTAAGTGTCTGGGTTTTTCGAACTCTTTAATGAGCTCATATGCTTAACAGTATTCGTAGACATCATTATAAACTTTAAATACAATCCGCCTATTAATACATAGTCTAAAGCTCGTCGTTCGTCGTCAAAAAGCTGGATATATAATAAGATAATAGTAATTTAATAATATATATTAATAATTTTATTTCTTAACACATTTATTTATTCTTATATATCATTGTTATTACATTAGCCTGTTATGATACGTTACATCGTGCCGAATTCAAATCCGGAGATTCTTTTTTATTCTAGTCATGTTCGATTTTTAAATGTCTAATAAGTCCATTGGCTTATAAAGATTTCGTGTCACGTGTTTCAACACTATATGAAACAAAAAATAAACAAAATTACAAATGTTATAATATAGTTTCACAAATTTTATTTTATTGCTAACAATAAACATTCAGCACATATAAAATGATAGTTCACTATTATTGCAAAATTTCAGGTATTGTTACCGGAATTATTTTAGTATTGAATCATATAGCTTCAATATACTATTGGTATTTACGATTCCAAGTAAACCTAGATATTACACTGTACTATTCTATAAATTTATACACAAAATTTTCCAAAGCCAAAGCTCTGGATTTAATTATTAGGTATTATAGGTTTAGTAAATGGTAATTTGTGGTAAAGGTATCTAAGAAGTTGTAAGCCTTACAAATTCCTTACAATGTTGGTGTTAGACTTTTTGTGACGTTTTAGTAATGAGTTTTGTATTTGTTCGCAGGTTTAGGAGTCTTGCCAGGTGTAAGCGGGGGAGGGGAGACACGGGCGGAACGGCCGTACTTCGACGACGTGTCTCCTCGTAACGTGTCGACGGTCGTCGGCCAATCAGCTGTTCTCAGATGCCGCGCAAAACATATAGGAAATAGAACAGTAAGTAATATACGTTATTTATGCTTTGGGTATAATAAACTTATTCGCATATTAGTCATGAAACAGAACATCAAATCGCTAAAACAAGCTACAGTTGTGGAACTACCTTTAATAGGTCGGCATTACTCTATTTGTCCGACCATTTCGATAGTGGAAGTTATATGAGAGAATTTCGTTACATCCCAATTTTGAACCACGGATTGGGCAGAGAAAAATGTTTTTTTAAGAAAAAATCTGGAAATAATTTCGATTCGAGAAACTTTTCGATGCTATATCGCACCTCGGATATCACGTAACGTTGTTTGTTCTGATCTCTTCGAACACGTAGGATTATCGTTAGATTTGAATGATATTAAGAAAATAAATCCGACTGTATTTATGTACACATTTATGTACCTACTATAACTTGGTTTAGATGTAAACATAGTTCGGAAGGCGTTTTTTTTTAATTTTCATCAGCTTCAATTTACTTTCATCTTGACAATTTTATTAGGCATAAAACTTTACTAACTTCATTTCAATTTTTGCCTCTAGGCTTATAGCCTTGGAAACTTTAGGGAATACAACTTAGATTAAAATTAAGATCAACTTCGTTAAGTTGACCTCGAACTGAACTTAATCCGACAATTTTGGTTTAATTTTGTTTATTAATACTTTAAATTTTAAATTAAGCTATATTTTATTAATTGAATCGATCATTCTATTAAATACTTTAATTATATTATATATAATTTTAACCACATATTGGAAAATTTTGCTCTGTACATAATACATCAAACAGTTAATAGAAACATATATTTAAGACAATTTGATGACTTTGACGCCTAATTATTGTGATAGAGCATAGTATTGTGTGATAAAAAATTTAATAATCTATCGATATTGGTTTCGTATTATCAATACGACAGTAAAACTTTAATAAAGAAACTTGATCTGTTTAAGGGGTCGAAATCATCAATCAAAAATTACAAAATCCAATCATTTTTAATGAGATGGACTGTGTATTTTTTTAAAAATTATACAGTAGAGAAAGGGTTAACAACTTGGTCAAAATCAATCATAAATAAATCAAATTTATAAATATAACATTAACCCTTCACCCAAACTTATCTCGACACCTGCAGACTATAAAATATCATTTTTCAACGTCGATCTCATTGGGTCCTCGATATCCCTCCTCAGAGCCGCTCCACTGACCGTCATATTAATGGTGGAGGGATCTACGACCCATTTCGGGAAATAAATAGCTCTCTGACATATCCCGCGATGCATTATAATGTATTGTTCGAGATGAATCGTTTACATCATCTTGTATAGTTTTTTATTATATTTGACATAATCGTATATTTCATATTATTTTTTTTAACGGAATATTTTTACTTATTATATGACTGTAAAGGATTTCAAAAATAATGTATCAACTTAAGTCTGTTTTATGTGAACGAGGTGAAAAAGTCAGTTTTCACTGAATCCTTATTTTAAATTAATTATTCTAAGCAATTTTTAAGCTAAGCTTTTATTTTATAAAATATTCAAAACTATAGTAATTCATTATTTCCTTTTAACAGCTCCACGATTTTTATTCGAAAAAATATAGTATTGATTCACATATAAAAATGCAATTGAACTATATTATCAAAGCATTATACTATATCATTGTCCTTTGATGCGATACATGATTGTTAACATTGCAGAGAAGTATTTTTCCATTTGTCAAAAAATAAAGCATAAATACTCACATCAGAAAACAGAAATGTACTAAAAGCCTTAGCGACACTGATACTTTTATGAGATATATTACAAATCGGATTCAATTCATCAAATGAGATGCAGAATTAAAGTGGAAAAAATATTTCTCTTAGGCCTTACTTAATTTTATTATTTTAAAGGCTGTAAAGGGGGCTCGAATGCTTCATCTTGCTTAATTACGACGCAGGCTTACGAAGGCTCACTTGGGCTCATTCTAATTACGTTCAAAAACAAAACCCCTACAAAGGAACGAATTTATTTTCTAATTTCTCTAAGGCATCCGAATTAAAAATATAATTTCATAATTTAAAAATATAATTGTGGGTGTGCTATTAATCAAGGTCCTCCTTTTATTAACAAGATATGAAGCGTCTTCGAATAAAGCAGAATTTCTTTCCTGTCTGAGTCAAAGTCAAGTAAAAGCATAATCTTTTTTCAATATAGAAGTGACTGCGCTTGCTTTTAGATAGTCAAAAATCTACCACCGGTTCGAATTTTAACATCACGGACTTGAGAAGAACCGGCGAAAGAATCTTAGCGAGAATTTTTAATTTTTAAAGTATTATTGAATCACTTAAAATATATTTGGAATAAGTACTATAATTTGTTGGATTATTCGAATACAAGAAAGTAATGACTTTGATCTTATGATGATTCTTAGAAACCTGAATATGAGTACAGCTTTTACGTCGAAACCTGTCATCTTATATTAAATTGAAATTAGATAAAGAACATAACGTTGTAGATTAAAGAGTTGGCGGTACATAGGCTGGGTTAGCAGTGGTTTGTGCTTCTTGTATTGAACGTGTGTGTGTGGGCTGTCTTCTTATGACTCTGGCCAGACGAACTGCGTAGATCTTTAAAATTATGCAACGGATTTTAATGCGGTTTTATTAATAGATAGTGTGATTTGAGAGGAAGGTTTTGGTGTATAATACGTAGACAATATAGTTAAGAAACACCGATAATTTTAAAAGTTTTTAATGTGCTGTCGTAAATAAACCAATTTTGTATCAACACAATAGTATCAACATTGCAGCCGCGCGAAGCCGTGGTCGGCCTCTTGTATTTCATAAAATAATAACAGTCTTTAGGAATAGTAGTATGATACTTACTATATATAGTATGATAGTATGATACGATAAATCATTTCTTAAAAAAAAATGTATTCAACTCGTATTTTATTTTAGTCTCAATGTACTAATCATAGCATACATTGTTCTAGGTATCTTGGATGAGAAAAAGAGATCTCCATATACTGACGTCTCACATCTTCACCTACACGGGAGATGCGAGGTTCAGCGTGCTGCATCCCGAACCATCAGACGACTGGGATTTGAAGATAGATTACGTTCAGCCACGTGATGCGGGCGTTTACGAATGTCAGATCAATACTGAACCGAAAATCAACATGGCAGTTGTCCTAAACGTCGAAGGTGATTAAAATGCAAATGTGACTTGTGTAGATCTGCTTACGTGTGTGTGATTTATTTTAACGAACTTTTCACCTGCAAGGCAATCCATTATCAGCAACTTTTTATAGAATTTTAATCTTTATTATATCATAACTATCAAAATATCATTTTTCATTTCGTATAAGAATTATTCCTAAGTATTTTTTTGATACATTATTACTATAATTTATAATATTTTCACTGTACAATTTGTATATACCGTTTAAAATAGGCATAGAAATTGTTAAAAGTATAATACATTTAAGCACGAATTTTTGTTTGTTGTAAAAATATATTTAGTCGGGCGTAGGACCATCAAGTATTCTGCCGCTAGGTAATACTTAGTATTATTTTATTCCCATTTGAAAGGTGAGTGAGCAAGTGTATCAGGCACAATATAATATCTGAGCTTTAAAGTTAAGGTCGCATTGGCGATGTAAGGAATGATTAATAATTATTATTTACAGCGCCAATGTCGGTATACGGTGGTTACACAAACAACTATAATAGAACAAAATTAACTTATAGAATAATTTGGTTCTTGATCTACTGATCTGTTTTTTGCGAATGTACGAATGGTATGTACAATTATTGTTTTTTTTTGACATGGCGCAATGCATTCGTTGTGATTTTTTGTCACCTCACAGAAGACTTGCTTATTAAAGTATGAAACAAATGCTATAAAATCTTTTCAATATTTCTTCGCTTGGTACGTTGAGCATGTTCCTGGCGTCACGAACAAAATATTGTTTATCATTTTAATGATATCATCAAATTCACAAAGTTTCGCCCTTATGTAATATGATGATGTAATCTCACATTCATCTCGCCATATTAGGAGTGGGTATAACGCTGGTTACAAAGTGGTCGCAATTTCTCTTAGCTATATTCGGTGCACCGCTGGGCTCCAGCCAAGCGCGTGTTGCGAATATTTTTTGATAACACATAGCTGGTATTCAGGAAAGTTTTATAAAGAATACTTTTCACTTAGACGTAACATAAGGTTTTGGGATTTATTCAAGTAAGAATGTGGATTTCGTCTTCAAAGCGTTAATACGCAAAAATGACTTATTTTTCTGATAATGTAATATGGATGGATTACAACTACACTATTTTTGATGATATATTCCCATAAATAGCTTCAATATTTAAGCTGTACTACCTAATTACCGGATAAAACGCATCATGTCTTAAGGAAGTCTAAGTTTTCATTTTCCTAATTTGTAGTTAGCACCACCTGAAGAATAATATTGTTAACAAATTTGGACATCAAACAATTTGGAACAGCTTGATGACATAACTTCTTATCCTATTTATTCTTAATATGATTTGATTAAGAATCACTTCGATACTGTTTATATTTACAATTGTTCATTCAGTTCACGAGTAGGCCTTTTATGAGACAACCTATTAAACAACACTGTAATATTGAGCAGAATTTAAGATTCACGTTCAACCTCTAACATAAGATTAAAACTTAATAGCTATCTTAAATAACAACGGTCCTCTTTATTAAAATTGTATAGCTTAATTAACAAAAGGCGGCTCTTCAAAAATATAACTAAAGTTAAGTCAAGAATGTGAATATTAAGCGTAATGGTGACAATCTTAGTGACCCAAATATTACAGACATTATATATTGTATTTTATATTTACAAAAGTGGCCCAAATAAATGCTTCACTTACAATAAGAAACCCTATGAATTTGATGGGATCTTTTTATTATTACTATTTATATCTTGATTTTATGAATGTGGGAAATAGTATTTAATATAGTATTGAATAAAATTGGACTTATGCCATTGAAATTATTATAGTCCTGAAAAAATATGTTCAATTAAACATATTCACAATCCGTTCGATATTTTTCAAGTGTACCGAAAATAATATAATTTCTTGGTAATTCAATGAATTAAAATGTAAATTATACAATTAAAAACACGGCATACAAATTTTAACCACTCAAGAGTTCTTGGTAAGTGTTCGCTTCGTTGATCACTTGTTAATACTTTAAGCTAATATTGAGAGTTATTGAGGTGTTGGAGGAAGAATTATTTCGCTCAAAATGTAACTAATTTGTACTTAACTGAATTCAGGAATAAATCTGTTAAAAATTAATACGAAAGTATTTAAATTTTTGTCTTAAAACATAAGTAGAGTAGAGACATAAATTTCAACCCAAATTTGCACGCTATCACCACTTACCTCAATGTGCCATCACAACAGACACGCGCATAATTTTTAGGCTTGTTGAATTAATTGGTCAGTAGCTGGTACATACGAAAAGCGCTTTAGTTGTTTTTTTTTATCTTTCTCGTTTGTAGTAATACGAGAGTCATTTATCAGTACACGCTTCACTACCAGAAATATATCAAGCGTGCCTCTCAAATTCTGCTCCAGCCAATTACAGCGCTTGTTATGCTGAAAAATGGCGAATGATAGCAAAATGTGCATAAATTTCATACGCAACTATAAACCTTCCGCTATCGTATTTCGACCTCTCATTAGTGCTTCTTATATTACATTTTTTTATTAGGTCTTCTATTCGATTTTTATTATACATAGGAACTGAACCAGGGACTCAATTCACTTGATTTTTGGATTTTTTGGATTGGTTTTCCATTATCAGCAGCAAACCTTTTTCGTTTTCTACCTTTGACGACTGATAGGCACTCACTTCACCGCAACTAATTTCAATGTGTGCTATTTCTATATATATGTTAGTTGTTCTCCCAAAACAAAACTAATTAGACTTAACAAGTGGAATGCTTTTATGTAATGAGAACCTTAAAAATAGATTGAACTGACATGCTGACAACTGACTGCAGGATACAAGATTGAACTTATACCAAGATTCATTAACACATATTTTAATACAAATAATAAAACAAACATTATTCGCCTAAATATCATAAGTTGACAAGGTTAGACAGACTTACAGCTTTATCAGATTATAATTTAATTTTTAAGCTATCATCTTTTCGCTCCCCATCTTCTAAACTGTTGATCATTAATTTATCAATATTATTTACGAAAATCTTTTTAAAAATAGATTTTTAATCTACTAATAAAAAGTAAAATTAAAATTCTAAGTTAATTTCGAAACGACGTATCCTTTCGCTCGGCTATTAAGGTCATATTCTGTTTTGTATTCCTCATCCCTCCCTAAGCTGTTGTCTTGTGAATTCCAGATGAGTCCTACACCCCCGCGCCTCAGCCACCGGTCCGATCCTCAGGTACTCTCAATTCCTCTATTACGTTTTGTTTATTCATTAGTCCTCAATTAGCTTCAAGCTTTTATTCCTGAGTACCTACTATGCCTTTTTTATCCCGTAGAACATTTTTACATGAATGTTTGATGTATTTCGTTTTCAATCTTCTCGACATTAGATCATCTTAATTTGTATTTAGATAATTGGTTTGAAGCTAAATTTTTATGTATACCTTTCGTTTGTGCCTCAGAAATATTGATTTCATCAAGCGGTAGGTCTTGTACAAATAAAATATTTACAAGCAACAGTAAGTGTTACTTGAACATACATTTATATATTTACTACAATGCTTGCATGTATTAAAGCATTTTAAATATTTTATTTTAAGGATCGATTTAAACACGTTAGTTTTAAAAATAGACGTTACATTCTTCTCAACTTAGGTGAAATATTCTAATGTACTTTATACTCGTATATTGAGAGATTTCTCACCGATGTCAGACACGTCTTAAAGTTCAAATATGGACAGAATAGTACATTTGAATCTAGAAACTTCACAGTTGACTACTCAACTGAGCTGATATTTCTGCAAAATTCGCTTCAAATACACAAGCACTAAGGTTCATATTTGTTTGTTGCAGCTGCGGCGGCAACCATCTGGGGCTCTCAGGATGTGTACGTGAAGAAAGGTAGTACGATATCTTTGACGTGCTCAGTGAATGTTCACTCGTCGCCACCCTCAAGTGCTTCTGTTTTATGGTGAGTTTCTTGTTTAAACCCTGTTTTCCATTAATGTATTTTCATTTCAATTATTCAGTTTCATTTGAAATCTTTTAGCCGTTTATGACAAAAACAAAGACAATTTTATTCTGCCTATTTTATACTGCTAGTAAATAGCTCCTAATAATTAAGTTCAATATATAGGTTATCTTAAGTGATATAAATATAATTTAATTTTTTTAGGCATAACATAAACAAAATTTTCATAAATTATCGTATTTTTCTTTTCAATTGATTTTCAACGACTTTTCAATTAAATAAAATGACATATACCTTAAGCAATCTGATATGATCCTGGCGCTATAGATATTTATTTTCATAATAAAATATTAGACTTCAAAATTTGTTTTGAAAAGGAAATATTATAAATTGTATTACTTTTTTCCGTAGCTTTCTTCTGTTTTTCTTTTGATTAAATTCGATGAGAGTCAAGACAACATAATGGTCCCTCGGGAATGACCCGAGATATATTACTTGAAGCCAATTTGTATTTATAAACCTTTATTAAAGCCTTGAGTATGACAAGGTTATATCAAATCATTAAAAAAACACTTCTCAAAATAAGTTTACTGACATTAATGGTTCCTTTTATTTATATTCTTTAAACGGTTATTAAAATGTTTATACAGCAAACTACTACTAAAACTCGATATAGGTTTAGACCAAAAAGTTACCTATTTCCTTGGAGTTCAACCTTGCTGAGCTGAGATGGCCCAGTGGTTAGAACGCGTGCATCTTAACCGATGACTGCGGGTTCAAACCCAGGCAAGCACCACTGTATATATGTGCTTAACTGGTGTTTATAATTCATCTCGTGCTCGGCGGTGAAGGAAAACATCGTGAGGAAACCTGCATGTGTCTAATTTCATCGAAATTCTGCCACATGTGCATTCCACCAACCCGCATTGGAACAGCGTGGTGGAATATGTTTCAAACCCTCTCCTTAATGGAAGAGGAGGCCTTATCTCGGCTGTGGGAAATTTACAGGCTGTTACTTTACTTTTACTTTACAACCTTGCTGTGTATCAAATATCATCAAATTTGGTACAGTGTTTTTTCTCGAAATGACAACAAACAGACAAACAGACAAACAAACAGACAGACAGAGTTACTTTCAAATTATAATATTAGAACAGATTTAATGCTGGAGTACTTTATTCAAAATTAATACAATTTTAATCAATATTTTCTATATACACACCTACATCCCCCTTCTTTTCACCTCATCACGTGTAAGCCACGATTGATGGTAGTAAAAATGAATATTTATTTAGGTTGGAAGCAATATATAATGGTATATAAATACGGGAATTATAAAATAAAATACTCGGGCTTAATTGGTGAAATAGGAACGTGACAATAACAGACTTTTTTTTGAAGAAATCGATTAAATGAAACAAATGTAGAATACTTGAATATTCATAGTATCTTGTTCATCATTTTAATCTGTAAGGGTTTTGTTTAGGTACCACGGCAACGCAGTTGTTGACTTCGACTCTCCACGCGGTGGTATCAGTCTGGAAACAGAAAAGACGGAGGGAGGTACCACTAGCAAACTCCTGGTCACAAAAGCCGCCCTAACAGATTCCGGCAACTACACTTGCGTGCCCAACAATGCGCATCCCGCTTCTGTCTCCGTTCACGTACTTAATGGTATGTATTATAATTTTATCTTTAATATATTTTTTGATTAGTTAATAAAAGTGTAACTTCAGGCACAAATGTACCAATGTCTATGTGACCATATACTAACGGAAGACCCAATTGCCATCCTACCTAATAGAATTGAAGAAGATGAAACTTATCCAAATTGTTAATTTCAAACAACTGGTAATCCACTTGTCTGTATAATTATATTTCTTTCGAGATCAAAATGACACCGTCATTTCACTTCTGGTCAAATAACCTTTTATGTTAGGTTTTTGCAAATAATAATAACGGTATGCAAGAATTTCTAAATTGTTTTCCTCAAATTACACAAGAGTGGACGAAATGGGGCATGCATGGAATAAAATTATTACAGAATATTCCGTACAAAGCACCGTCTGTTGTATGCGAGCAAATAAAAAGACGACACGTTGTATCTTGCATTTCTAGTATTCCCAAAAACGAGTTTACTTCTTTTATTTATGAACATTCTTGAACTCGAAACATAAGCTTGTGTAATTTTACATTTTTATTTACAGAAATATTTAAACAACTATTTTTAAAATATGTAACCTTCTTTGGAATTTATACTTTACGACAGAATAGATCTATTCACTCACGGGGGCGTGCTCCCTCGTTAAATTATTGGCGTTTATTAGTATTTAATAACGTCCTTACATACAAGATGTCTTAGTATGCGTGAGATGATTTATATGAGAATAGAGACAGCAAAGAATATAACAAATTGGATTATATTACCTTTGCTTTTAAGTTTTACGTCTAGCTTATCGTACAAGGGCGTACCTTCGTAAATAGCGAATTTTGAATAGATCTATATATCTGGTGAATTTGTGTGATTGGTACAGTTTGAAATATCTGTCAATTTTATTGTTAGAAAGTTCATTTGTATAGAACGAGGAAAAAATATAAATTAGGCAAACTATGTGAATTATTCGAATGTAACGTGAATGCAATATAAATATTTAACGTAGGCGGAAACAGGTAAAACCTAGTTACTAAAATAAGGTAGAATGTCTGCCAAGTTAATAATTTTCTAAATTATTATCGAAACAGAAGCAATAAGAAAACCTATGCGCAAACTTACAGCACGCTTTTTTTCAGGGGAACATCCGGCCGCCATGCAAACAAGTAATCGCGCGTCATCGTATCTCACATCTCAGTTGAGCTGCGCGGCTTTTACATACCTCCTCTCATCTATGGCCTGCAGATGATCATCTTAAGATGTTGTGAACGGCTGGGACTTTTGTTAAGCTACCAACACGTCGAATGTTTAAATTAATAAATTAAATATAAGTCATTTTGTAATAATTATTTCGTTGAAATTTTTGTAATATTCTGTGATTAGTGTTGAGTAATTTGGTGGATTTAGGGGTCATTATTGTTGCAACGTTAAATCATATAAATTTATAGTTAAGAGAATAACAATATTTCCGACATAATTAAAAATGTTTCATCTTTAAACTAAATTAAATATTAAATAAACGCTTCTTTATAACACAAGCAAAACAAAAGCTCCAGTCTATAGAATGAAAGTAATTGTTTAGAGTTAAGTATAGTGTTAACAATCAAATACCGTTGGTATAGTTCTTAATGAATTGCGATACATGGACAAGGGAGAATTTTATTTATATTATTATAAATATGCGACAAAGTGGTTATTGTAATCGAAGTTCGCATAAGTAAAAAAATGTATTCCATACTTTTATTTAAAGGAAAATTTATTTTGTTCTTTACATCACATTGTAATATAAATATTATTTTTATTATTTTACAGAATGATTTCGTTTTAATTCAATTAAAATACTTCTTCTTTTATAAAACAAAAGACACACGTAGGTATATGTTTATTTGGAAATTATTTGTAGTAAAATTTATATTGGGTGAACATTTTAATTCTTATACATTATGAAATATCGCAACACATTTTATTTTGTTGTATAAGTAAGTTTTATACGATATAATTTAATGTAAATTGTCCGTTTTGTAAATAAGCCAAGTAAGACGATACGTAACGTAGTATAAAGTTTATATCACGGCATTGTACATACTTTGAATTGTTGTAAATAATAATAATAATAATAATAAATTTATTAATTTTGTAGAAGTTCCATCGTATGAATGATGGTTAACGGATTGTTTTGTTCCTAGAACGAATATTAGTCAATAAGGTAGACCTCTTTTCAAATATAGATTTTAAAGTTTTTTTTTTAAATTGTGTTTTCATCTTTATTTGTATATTCTGTATACGAGTCTCAACAAATTTACCGTTGGTCGTTGGACCATGTAATACGATATCAGTCTCATGTGACTAAAGTTACGACTGTAAATCTACATTGACAACACGACATTGACATTACGATTAATTGTGCAGTATTTTACAGAGAAATAATAATATATGGTAACTAGCATCTTATGAGTCTAAAGATTATCAATCACTAAATTAATTAATTTACACACGCAGTACATTTGTGAATCAAAAAATGCTCCCTTAAAAAATATATGATACAAAGTATACAAGTCAATAAAACCCGACCTCGAGGATGTGACTGGACCGCCTCGCTTGCTTACATAACACGCAGCCCCAACTCTGCTTCGAAACCTAACTTCGACTTCAGAACACACGATATTTAACTCCGCCCTTTTTCGAATTCCTTCTTTTTCTAACGCCGTGTTTTAATAGATATACGAAAAAATATGATTGCATAGATGGTATATCTGTGGTATTTATCCTGAAAGGTTGAATAGGCGGAACATAATAATGATGTGTCTCGGTGTGTTCTAATGCAATAATTTTTTTTTTTTACTCCAAACATTCTAAACTACCATATCTAAAGACATTTATATCATTGCGAACTTTAATTTTATTTGAAAAACGAAATGAAAGTCTAAATTAAAAAAAACAAGCGCGAAATATACACGAATTCCTATGTGCATTAAGAGCTAAAAATTACAGTTTTAATGAAATAATTGTACGTATCTCACGTACGAGTATGAGTAACAACTTTACACGCTTTATATTTGTTTCACTTTTATGTATTAGCTAACTCAGTAGGAGTTTGCGAAAGTTCATGGAGGTAGGTACCACCCACAGATATTCTACCATTAAGTACCGTAAGTAAGCTAAACCAACTACAAAAATCGAAGCAACCAACAAGCACAATCTTAGTTCCCATAGTTGGTGGGGTATTAGCAATGTTAGGAAAGGTAAATTTCTGACATGGCAAATGTATATGGACTGTGGTGACCATGTGTTATTATTTTACAATAGGCAACATATTAAAATCGAATTTGAGTGGTCAGACTTTATTTTCTATAAATAAAACGATTATTTTATAATTTACAATCAATTTATTTCTAGAACAAGCCGTTTTTGGATTATAATAATGTAGTAATGCACAAAACACTTGATTATTCATTTTCCAAGAATACAATGTATGTTTACCGCCAGCTATACCGAGAAGAACCAGCAAAGAGCATAGCAGTTAATTGTTTTTGGAATTAAAATACATATTAATTTTAAACATTATTCAAAGTAAAGTTAGTTAAATTAAATAAGTTACATTTTAATTGAAAAGGGGTCTAAACACGTATACATGTACTTTTTAGGTAATAAAGACAAATAAAATGATATTATTAAAAATCTATTGACTGTTTTCTATTAAAACATAAATAAAAATCTTAATCTCTTCTGTTGTTAAGCTCGTATTAATTAAATTTGTACCGCACAATAATTGTATTTATATAATGAATACCTTATTATGTATCTATTAATGGTTTAGAAGTAAAATTATAAAGGAAATGTTTATGTAAAATATATTGTAAACCTAATCTAATATCTATGTTTCTTACTACAGAATACCATGAAATTGTTGTAATCTATCAGAAATAAAAAAAAAACTCAAAACGAAATCAGGAATACGCACTTAAGCAGTCGAGTATGACCTACAGTAGGTTGTTAATACAAATCAAGGATTTAGACACTGTTAGTCGAATGAATATGTTTTAATCCGTCACAATTTAAGTGTTAACGATTAATATTATTTGCTATCCAAATATAAATTTCATATAAAAAAATACTTTTGAATTTAAAATCGACTATATCTGTACGCGTATAATGTATCTCTGAGTAAATTGATATTCGTTTGGTTATCAATGCATGGTAAGTATTTTTTTTTATTAAGTCGTAATAACATATAAGTAGATGTGCAAATGTGTTGACTCTATTGTTACTTGTGCTGGATTTTCCGAATATACATTGAAACTGATTTATCTACAACACTGATACTTCGTGAAAGAAGAAAATTTTCGACTTTTTCCTTATCTTTGAAACTATATTAAATTAATTATTTTACATAATAATAATAAATTCTAGTTACATGTTCAATGCTCAAAATTTATTAATAAAACATTTATTAGTTGCCTCTACAAAGAAATTAAATAAAAATATACAGCAACTTGAATTCGTTGCATTACAAAGAGATCAATCCCTTTCAAAGTGAAATATGGAAACATGCTTACGGATGAATTCTTGGGCAAAGCTGAGATAAATGTGATTTTAATACATTTATAATTTGTGCGGTGTAAATTCTATTAATAAGATGTCGCCTGAAACTGTTAAAATTTCTATTCCCCTTCTTGTAAAGTAGGCTAATATGAAATATTATAGCACGGTAGAAAATTATAACTAGATATGTTCCTTATAATACGCGTAGGATGTTATATTTAAATGTAATTCGAAATAATTTGTACGACCGTACAAGTTTTTTTTTTAATCAAACCAATTGTAAATGTCCCCCGCAAGGTGGTTTTTGTTTTTTTCTTTTTGTATTTTGTAAATATTGTAACGAACGAAGTGGGATATTAAGAAATAAACATTGAAAATTGTTTTTTGTTTCATTATTATTTAATGTAAGATCCAATGATGACCTCCTTTGAAAATATAGCGTATCATAAAATATACCTTTGCTTAGATATTCATAAAACCTTTGGTTAAAAATACCTATATTACTATCAACTTATAAGTATGTTCATGATTTATTTTCTATCAATTATGATGTATGTTTAAATCTACTTACATGACAGTGTGAAGAAAAATCGCTACAGTCCTTATGGAAAATAATTACGATAACAGTATTTCTTTCGTAAATAGATAACAGTGACTATGCTTATATTTTAGAAAGAAGCAGCAAAATACCTAAAATAATAAAATTTCAAAATAGCAGTCTCTAAGAGTTAGCCGTGGGTATAAAGCCGCCTCTTCACTCCATAAGGCTAATAGCTTATTCTATCACGCTCCAGTGCAATACGCATTTATAAATACGTGACAAAATACCCGACACATTAGGGTTCTTCTGTGATGACTGTATTTTTATATGATGAAAAAGAGTAACTCTGAGTTTCTGAGTAGAACCTACTTCGCGTACAAGTGGTAGCTGCACCTAAAATAGTTGTTAAATGACGATTCAAAAATGCCTATAAAAACCTACTTGAATAAAGTATATTTTGATTTTGATGTTTTCCTTCATCGTCGAGCACGAGATAAATTATAACCACAAATTAAATACATGCATTGGTCCTTGTCCGGATTTAACCCTGCAATGTATGGTAGATATTTTAAACTGGCCCATCGTGATTCATCAGTCTCAAACTAATAACATATATAATACGTAAAGGATTCCGTGGAACAATGGGACGTATGGTAACATTTTATTATGTATACTATGATACAATCTGCGATAAAAATACGCGGAGATATGGCATAGCGTTAAATGATTGCATAATAGTATTAAATTACTATTTCAAAAATGTTTCAGAACAGTGTAATGGCATTAATTCGAAGCCAAGGAACTCCAAGTCAAGAAAGCATTTGACCAGCTGTGAGTTTTTTAAAGGGTGCTACTTTTTAATTTTACTTGAATCCTAATCGTAACTGAGGTCAAGCCACGAAAATAACTAACTAACCAACAAAGTAAAATAATTCGGCACGAATGTGAAGCTATTCATATACCGAAATGAAGACGTCTAAGAAAATCTTATGTTTTTCGAGCAAAATATGAATCCAAGTAACAGTGTGTCTGCTATACAAAATAATAACACATTTATTTTCATATGTTCGTATTTTTTTGCCTCGAATAGTACTTTAGATTCCTGAATCCTTATATCCGTCAAGTTTATGTATCTCCCATCTTAAGTCGTTATGATTTTCATGAGGAAAAAATAATTTTCTCAACACACATCGCATAATGGTATCTAAATTTGGCGTTAACAAGAAAGGAGGAATAAAATTCGCGACGATGTTTCGAAACGATAAAATGAATTTCGAGGGAAGGAATGACTTTACAAAATCACTGTATTTACAAAATTGATACATAAGCAAAAAAGTCTTTTGAAGTACGAATGATGGAAATTATATTTCTCGAGTAATCCTTTAAGTAGGCCTTTTCTTGTTTGAGTTATACCTTCAAAGATTTTTATTAAGTCATTTAATGTGATACACGTGTAACATTTATTCATTATTTGCTCATACGTATTTTGTAGGATAGATTATTATATTTCAAGAAATACCTATAAATATAGCGATTAATATCTAGCGACAATAATCTTACCCGAATAATAACAGATTTAAGATTTGTATTCAAAATTCCAGTGATCTGTGGTGAAGGAATAATTAAATCTATTTTTGTAGTATGAAAATCTGTCTCATGTGTATCCAGAATGCGAGTTGCATTGAAGCAGCTTGTCGGAATATATAATATAAACCTCAAAGGAAGAGGAAGTCTGAGCTTTGGTACTGGGGGACATTTACGGGACGACTGTTCACTTCACTTCTTTCAAATAAAAAAAAATCAAGCATTATCTTATTGTATATTGATATGGGTTCCATCAGTGTTTTGCTTATTTCTTCAGGAAGGTTTAACCCTAATACATAATTATAGAATAATAAAAAAAGTAATTGTTTACCAATACAGTAAAAATTACATAGTTGTAAACAAGTAATAAAATTAATGGTATGTATAATGGGCGATCTCAACGGTACCAGAGCGATCTCTTCCAGACAATCTTTGGATAAAGGACTTCAGAGAAATACAGCGGTAAGGACGTGTTTTTATTTCGATAATAGTAGAAAAAGGACGCTGTCTCGTATAAAGCCGTTTAGAGGTGCTTTTAGGCTTGGAACATGATATACTGAACTTAAAGAAACACATACATCAAGAAAATATATATTATACAAGCTGCTCCCGCGATCTTGTTCGCGTTTGAATTTAACCCAAAAAAAAATATTAGCGTAACTCGTTATTATATCAGTTATCTGCATGCATGAAAGCCCCGTTAAAATCGGTCCAGCCGTTCCCGAGATTAGCCGTAACAAACAGACAGACATACAAAAATTGTAAAAAATGTTGTTTATATTAACGGTATAAGTAGCGTCTATATATACATATGCATTGAGTAAAAAGGGCTATTTTAATATAACAAACAGACACTCTAATTTTATTACATGTATAGATTTGCTTAGGTCTCACAAGACGACATTGCAAGATCATACAAAAGTACATTACAAGATTGACGCGTAATAATTCATACTAGTAGTAGTAGTAGCTAGAACATCACTTTGCATTAAAAAAATAATATATTTTTGATGGCCATCATAACCAATGATATTTTATAAACCAAGTAACACTTAGAGACATAACAAGTAAAAATATCCAATTCATTTAATTTAGCGGAATATATATAAGGTCATGAAAAATGTAATCAAAAATATGTATGACAAACTATAGGTATAAGGAAAAAGAATTTACATTAAAAAAATATGTGATTGTATATTTTTTGACATAAAAACATACTTAATAAATTTAGAAGAAAACATGATCTCTTCGCCGTAATATAAAACTCTCTGAAATTACATCCGTCACATATCAACATCTTCATACAAGATATTAAGAGTGGCAGGCATTAAAAATACAAACTTCTGAAATTGACAGACAAAACGTGAAAACATTTTAAGGCGGAACTTAAGACAAGTACATTCGGAAACAAATGACTTGACGATTATCATGAACATAAAAAAAGTGTGACAATTTTTGAGATAATTCACATCACGTATTGTACTATTTTATCCTAGAAAACCTAGCCTTGCCAGCATTATGATATTACAAAATCAAATCCAAACAAATTACAGTTACAATAAAGAGCTGGTTAATAATATAATACCATAAAGATATATAAATTAGACGTATGCCAATGTAATACGTGTTATCAGTGCTATTGGTCGTAACTAAAATATATGTGATTTTTTTATTTGTCTTTCATTTCACAGGGTAAAAGCTTTCTGCAAAAGGAAGTCTGTATTTTGTCAGAATAGATTGCAAGCTTCAATTCGACCAAGTTTTATTAGAATTCGTTTCATATTTTCTACGTACTTACAATAACAGTCATATAGACCAAAGAACAATGTTTTCGTCAGGAATTAATGAAAAATTTAAAAAAAAAGTTATCTTTTTTACGTCATTTATGAACAGACTCTATACTAATTTACAGATTGACTTATACTAGTAAAACAAACATATTGCATACAAGTAAATAATATTTCATTTACACTTTTTACGAGCTTTTATATAGTTTCACCTGTCCCTATATTTGTGTAACACACTTTTATTAATAAAGATATATTTTTCTTATCAGGATTTAATTACACTTTTGACTACACAGAACACAATTAAAGATTGTTTGTACTTTTAATATTATCTATCTAATAGTTTTTCTTTTATATGTATCTTACTAAAAACTGAAAATACATTACCTTTATAATTAAATAAAATAAAAAAAAGCCTTTTATTTCTTGCACAGTGCTGCTTTTAGTACAATTTTGGAAAAAAGAAAGATTATGACTATTAAGAAAAGAAAGTTAATACTTATTTAATAATATTAGGAAAAATATAGTTAATTATTACTAGTTTTTACAATGTTTAGTTTTTTTTTCTATTTCTTTTTTTTTTTTTTATAGCAAGAACCCTCCTCAGGTGAAGGTGAAGGCCTCCTCTAAAGAAGTCCATTTCTCTCGGTCTTGTGCTATTTGCGGCCAGCAGGGGCCAGCAATTTTTATGATATCATCTTCCCATCTCAGACAAGGTCTGCCTCTGAGGCGCCTGCCCTGTGGGCCCTTCCATTTGGTTACCCTGTCGGTCCATCTCTCGTCCGCTAGTCTCGCAACATGCCCTGCCCACTTCCACTTTAGCTTTCTTGCAAAGCATAAAGCATCTTTGGCTTTGGTGATTTGCCTGATTTTTGAGTGGCGAATTTTTTGGAGCTTTTTAATATTCAACATGCTTCGTTCTATTCCGCGTTGGCAGGTAATTATTTTGTTTTTTACGGTCGTGCTGTATTTCCAAGTTTGGCACGCGTATGTAAGGCAAGGTAAGAGGCATGAATTCCAGACTTTTGTTTTTAAATTTATTGGCATGTTACTTTTAAGTATTTATCTTAAGGACCAGTACTTGTTCCAAGTATTTTGTGTTCTTCGTGCAACCTCTTGTTCATTTTGTTTACTATCAAAGCCAATTTGTTTCCCAAGGTAGATGTAGTTATCTGTATATTTCAAAGTGTCATTGTCTACTGATACTTTTATATTTGTGCCGTTAGTCATGACCATTGTTTTAGAAAGATTAATTTCCAGACCTACCTCTTTGCTGGCTGCGTTTAGTGAATTGAGCATGGTTTGTAATTGCACGTGAGATTCTGAGAGAAGTACTAAGTCATCAGCGAAGCGTAGATGGTTCAAATATTTGCCTTTTATCTTGAGTCCTATTTTGTCCCAGTTAAGTTTGCTTATTATTGACTCTAGAATCGATATAAATAATTTTGGGGAGAGTGGGTCTCCTTGTTTCACCCCTCTTTTGATGGGAAACGCAGGGCCAGTATCGTCTAGTTTTATTTTTGCTGTGCTTCTCTTGTACGTATTTTTAATAACTTATGTATTCTGGTTTAACGCCTTGAGCTTGGAGAGCGGCCCAGATACTGGAGTGCGATACGGTGTCGAAAGCTTTTTTATAATCTACGAATGCGATGTAGAGCACTATTTGCATTTCCTTGTACTTTTCTATTAGTAATTCTAGTGTGTGTATGTGGTCAATGGTTGAAAATCTCTTGCGGAAGCCTGCTTGCTCTATTGGTTGTTTTGATTCTAGTGTGACGCTTATTCTTTTATTTATGATGGAAGAAAACAGTTTGTAGATACATGAGAGTAAACTTATAGGTCTGTAATTAGTAATGTCTCTCGGATCTCCTTTTTTGTAGATAAGAATAATGTCTGATTCTAGCCATTGCGACGGTATTTCAGCAGTTACTAAGATTTGGTTAAATAAATATGTTAAGGGTGAAGACAGTATCGTACTTGCTGCTTTAATGGATTCATTGGAAATACCGTCGGGTCCGGTGCTTTTGTCTGTCTTTAGTCTTTTTATCTCTTGTAAGATTTCATTTTCTGATATTTGTATTATGTTTCCGCTCTCTTTGCTGTATGTAGGCTTAGCATAGCTATGGTTTTTGTCATTGGCGCTATAAAGAGTCTTGTAGAAAGTTGTAGCTACCCCTACAATTTCCTTGCGATTATTCACTGTCACGTCCCCTCGGTTTAAACCATCTATCCAATGCTTGTATGTTTTTAATTCTTTAAGAGCCTTTTTGGAACTTCCCGCTTTTTTTAAATGTTTTTCAAAAGTCATCGATCTGTAGGTTTTATAGTCATGTTTTATGTATTTACTTATCAGTTTGTGTAGTGCTGATAGTTCGTTTTTTTCAGCTCGAGTTTTTGACCTAGTATGTTGAAGCTTCTGTCTTCTCCTGATGAGTGCCAGCGTACGTTCAGTTAGGACTCTATGGGTATCTCTTGAAATTATTTTAGGCGATCGTGCATCACGTAAACTTTGAGTTATGGCATATTCTAGTTTGTTATAGTAGGCTTGAACTGATGTTTTTCCTTGGCATATAATTATAGCTTGTAGATGAGACAGAAGGCTTTGTTTATAGTTTGATATTTCTGTGTCTGTTTTCAATGACGAGTGTTCCTTGTTTTTATATGCTGTTCGTTTCTTCTTTTGTTTTTTTATTAACAGGATTGCTCTGATTGGTCTGTGATCCGACGGGTAATTAATGTTTAGGACTTCTATATTTTGGCATGCGTTAGGTGTATTTGTTAATATGTAGTCTATTTCGTTTTTGTGTTCTTCATTTGGAGAGCGCCAGGTCCATCTTTGGTTGGGCTTTTTGAGAAAGAAAGTGTTTAGAATAGATAATTTGTGTTCGAGAGTGAATTCAATGAGCCTTTGGCCTCTGCTGTTCCTTACGCCATAACCGTATCGTTTGGTTATTAGACGTTCGTCTCTTCCAGGTTGTCCTATTTTGGCGTTGAAATCCCCTAATATGAAATAATATTTATAAGCTTGAGTTATAGCTTTGTTGACATTTGAGTAGAAAGAGTCAATCTCATCCTCGTTTGCTGCCTCAGTCGGTGCGTGTACTTGTATAAGTGACATGAATACTCCTTGAATATCTAAGTTTAGTAATGCGACTCATTTATGCCAACGAAGCTTTCAATCCATTCTCTGCGAGTTTTGTTTATTATAAAACCGACTCCATTTCTGCCTGGTTTTAGTCCAGTATAGCATATAATGAAATTATCATGTTCTTCTATTTTAGTGCCTTAGCGTCTTATTTCGCACAGACCAATTATGTCGTATTTAATTTCTTGTATTGCTTCGCTCAGTTCTATTACTCGTTCATGAGTGGATAAAGTTCTTACGTTGTAGGTTAATATATAATACTTGTCATTTCTTTTTATGTGTATGATTTTGTATTTCTTGAGTTAATGTCGCTTCGTGTGTTTTCGATATTCTTTGAGATTTCTTCTTTAGAGGGTTTTGGTCTTGATCTTCCACGGTGACCAGCCGGGTTGGAAGATAAGGTTTAGTTTTTGTAGTTGATTGTTGCATATTTTCTGTTTCTGATTCTGAGGAGGGCGGTGATTGTTAGTAGTTGTTGCTTGTACTGCATTGAGCGCTAAGTATGTTGTTTGTGTTTTTACTGACAAGGAAGTTAAGTAAGCCTGGTTTCACTGTTCCTTCCGACAAACTAGACGTTCTTTTTATTTGGGTGTGGTGTCTGTTTTTCTTTCTAGCCTGTACATTTGTAACTTCGTTGGTATATGTTTCGGGAGATGGTGTCAAAATTATTTTATTGTTATCTTTGTGTTTGGTTTTAGCTAGTATCACAAGTTTGTCATATTTGATCTTTACTATATTGCCTTTTTCTCGCTCGGTTATAGCCTGCTCTTGTAGCACTTTTCTTTTCTCTAATATTTGCTTGGGATAGTCTTCCATTAGATAGTATGTAGTTTTACCTAGTGCCTCTTTTCTCTGTTTGAATATTTTAATTTTCGTGCCAAGTGTAGTGAATGTAGCGATTATTGGTCTAGATTTTTCCCCTTTTTTGCCGATTCTCTTCACTTCCTGTATATGCCTATGGTTTAGATCTAGTGAGAAATATTTATTAACAAAATCTATTATAATATTTTCCAGCATTTGGTATGAATTTTCGGTTTCTTCGATACCGAAGAAGACTATGTTGTTCTTTCTTGCCTGTTTTTCCATGAAGTAAATTCTTTTTTCTTGGTTTTCTAACTTTTGTTTGAGGTCTTCATACTTTTCATCCCAAATTTTAAATTTTTCTTCTAATATGCTATTTATATTTTGTGTTACGGTTTCTGTTACTTTTTCGCCGCTTTGTAGGATGGTGTTCTTTTGTGAGTCGAGTTCGTTCTGGATTTTACGTAATGCAATCATTATATCTTCCATGACTATTAAGTTACTAGTTTTGTTGGTTTGTTTTGAAACTTCTAGCGGCCTCTGGTGGAATGCGCAGAACTAGCCCCCCTTAACACTTTTCGATCACTGACGGTTCAATACATTACTTGACGACGTAATTAGTTGGTTGTTTAAATAGATGGCGTTCGTTTGTAATTGTAATTTTTTATAATTAATCCCATCGAAAATATAAATGTTAAATGAGAGCCAAGTTCAGTATTATGAAATATACCTTGGTTGTTGACTTCAACGACAAAAGAAGTGAGATCTAAATGGGTGCCACGTTCCATTATCCTTCCTGAAATTCATTTAATACCACATAAAATAACATTTCTCCTTATAACTTAGAATAATATAGTGTAGTCTAAGTTCTGACTTGGCTAATTCTCATATACGAATTATATTATACCCTTCGCAAGTGCTAACCTTGATACAAATATAAGCACACAAGTACTACATTTATATTCATAAGCACAAAAAAGCAATGGTACTGGTCTGGATACGCAATATTTGGTTAAGATTCATGTTTTCTAATGACTGGATTATAGCAGACCTTAATATACGTTAATACTAACTAAGCAATACGAAGCTGTCCTCAACCATTCTTAGATGTTCTGAGTTATAATTTGTTAGTATAAACTTAAATTATAATTTGTATTCATAAACATATAAGAACTATTCAGACCTTAGTCTACTAGTCGACATTGTAGTAGGTGACTAAGGGCTTTCATTGGAAGGTATTGGAATATTTCTCTGTGTGCTTGGACCCGTTCGTCAACATTTTATCGCAACGCTCCTATTCCTGTACTCCGGCGTCGCGTCACACGCCATGTACTGAAATGCTTATTATTATTATTTTTATAAGTATAATGATTTTACACCATTGATGTTTGCTAATAATGGAAACAATAAATCAATACAAAATCCCAGTTAGTAACGTATGATAAGTGCTAAAACGGAATTATTTAAGTAAAAAAAGGGTGGTATTCAACTCATTATATATTAAGACATAAGTTTTAATTAAAGGTTCCTACATCATTTTTTACAGTTATTACAGCAACAGACATTATAAGCATACAAGTGTTCCTAATAGAATCAATAAAATGAAAAATTATAACTAAATGCTAAAAATTTACCAGTTTCAGATTTTTTTTCTTTATATTCGCCTAATTATCCACCTTTATATTTGAACTTTCTAGGTCACCTGGAAGTGGGAAATAGTCTTGATCTATAGGTCAGTCAGTGATATAAATTACGATTCTTGGACATTAATATCTAAATAACAAGTCTTAATATATTTGCCAAATTTGACACGTTTATGTCAAACAGTTTTTGAGTTATGAAGGGGTCAAAAATGGCTCCAAATGGTTCGTGTAAAATTACACACGGTGCTACTCTCCAGTTCTGTTACCTAAACTTGGTTGACACGCTACCGCGTGTCTAGATATACGTTATGCTTAGAGTACAAACGCGATAAGCTTATCAGTCATTTCAGCAAAATACGCTTCAAACAGTTCTTATCTTTGTAAAAAATAGAGAAATGCATGCAACACCGACCTTGTTTACACATCGCTTTATTCGCTGAATCATAAAATATTCTGTTATTAAATATCTTTATTTGAAACATTTCAACGATTAAATTTATTTATGTTTTGTAGTGATATTAATAGAACATGTACTCTAGAGTGAAGTGGGATTATATTTAATTGGCAGATTGCAAACATTGCATCAACTTTCGCAAATATTTAAATGTTTTTTTTTTTCTATATGACATTATATAAATAAAATGTATTATTTTTAAGTATGCCATATATAAGACAATTACATTACATATTAAGATGTTATTTGATAGAAAACGCTACTGGCTGTAGTTTTTGATGACTGATTACGATCATCAGAAGTATATGTATATGTACGTTCGCATTTTTGTAACTTGATCTGGTTGAAGTTTTATTAGAAATTCTTATAATCTTATATTAAAAATAGTACATATCATAAAACGACCGTCACAAAAGTATAATTTCTGTATAAAAATATAAACTTCTCATAACAGTTAATTAATTACAACAATGTATATAGTAATAACTTTCAATTTTCTATCCTATGATATTATGCATGTAAAATCCATGTAAGCCTTTGTCTTGAAGCACTGTGTTTATTGATTACAACCACATTAAAATCCGCTGTCTTGTCTATATGATATTAGAAAGAGAATAGGGACTGAAGAGGGGAGTTAGTTTTATACTATTTAGAGATATGCGCCTCCAACACATGACAAAGTAAAGTACGAAGCGTCAGCGTGTTGTTCTGTTGTAGATGAACACAAAATATTGATTTTATTTTTATATAATTGGTAGGTGGGCGGGCAAATAGACCATGTAAGATAATATTTTATCACATCATAAAAAATGCACCACCTTGAGAGCTATGATATTATGTCCTTACACACTGGCTTCCTCCCCTTTGAACTGAAATACAAAAATATTAAGTATTGCTGTTTTGTCGGTAAAATACTTAGCAGTTGACGGTTCCTACCAAGACGGCCTAACACAAAACCCAAATAAGTCTTTCAGTTACTAGTCTTGATGCTATCAAATCCAAAATATAAAACTAAAATATTTCTATTAGATGGATCAGATGTATTCTTTCCATCAATAAGCGAATTGTTCACGAAACATTAAAATATATTACAAAGAAAAAAAAATTGGAAGCAAAGTAATATGGTAAGTAAGTGATATAATATACGGAAAGAGATTTTTCGTGATGATGTCGCGTTTTCCGCGAAAATTGCTCCGAAATAGCTGTGGGATAAGCCTTCATGGCGCAGATTCACGGGCTCATTAACTTGGCTTTCTATTCATATTTATTAGCTATTTTGCTAGCAGAGCGCACAAGATATCTGATATATAGACTAAATGAATTGCGTTCATCTTCTATTTGAAGTTACTAACATAAATATGTCAAGTAGCAATAATATTTTGTTTCAATAACGTGTTATTTAATTTATTTATTATTTGTATATCAAAAGTTACTTGTAGTTATGATGTTATGAAATTAATCATGATTGATGTACTTCATCTCTTTATCACACACGTATATAATTTACGCATTTATAATAATTAATACAGGACGCATTAATACAGGACTTTTGTCTTTACGGTCCTGTGCTGATCAGGTATTTTGGCTATGACTGGTTATGTGATGTACAAGTTGCTACGACCGATGTTACTGTACCCAGCTATTAGACGACATTTAATTATCTCTTTCCTCCACTTGTATATTTCGATTATATCATAACATCTACCATTTGTAAACATATGAATGTATCATGATGACTGAAATAGTGTGCTTATTACCGATGACACTCGGGGTATTCCAAAGTAGTGATAAGTAGTTTAATTTACTTCAATATTTTATTTTACTATCATTTGGGAAAAAAGTTATCTATTTACTTATGGGTGGGTATGTAAGAAATATAAACCATTCCTTTCATCTAAAATAGAATCAAAATAAGCAATTAAAATTTAAATAATATTTTAATTTATTTCATAATTTTTGGTGCTTGTAATTACTCAGGGTGTAATAACTACTTCTATACATATCATTATTATCGAAACAAGAGATTGATTTTTTTAATAAAATATTTAATTAAAATATGTATTGAGAAATAAAGGTGAATAGTAGTGAACAGGTGAACAAATTAAACCATTCTTAGGAATTTTATCATCCCTAAGTCTTTCAAACTTTTTAGTGAATGAAGAATTTAGGTCAAGCATAATTGAAGACCTACTTTTACTAGTTACGTAACAGATGAACATTAAAATTCATGCTCAATGCGCAAAATATGAGCGATTGAGGCCGACTCGACCGCCAACTTTTCGCATTTTTTCCTCAAAACCCGTAACTCGCATTTGGGTGGCATTTTTCAGAAGCCACAGCATCCGGAGTGTTTGCTTTTATATATGTAAATAGCTTTTACCCATACGCTTCACTGAATTGAATTAAACCTTAGGTATGATGTATTTTTTGTTTTATTATTAAAACGATTAAATGTTGGTACTCTTTACTTTTTCAACCGACTTCAAAAAGGAGGAGGTTATCAATTCGTCTGTATTTTTTTTTTATGTTTGTTACCTCATAACTTTTTAGTGGGTGGACCGATTTTGATAAATTTTTTTTTGTTTGAAAGGTAGTGCTTCCCGTGGGGTCCCATTTTTTTTATTTTTTTTTCCGATGATGGTATCCATGTGAAAACGACATAAGTCTTAAATTTGCGTTATGTATATGCGCGACAAATAGGTGAATAACAGAAAATCACGTTAACCAATTTTGATAATTCTTTTTTTATTATAAAATATATACTTCAAGGGTAATTTGGTGAAAGTTTGGTAAGGTTCTGAGCACAGGATCCATGACAAAGTGACGGAACGGAAGGGAACGGAACAATTCTGAGGAGCACGTTAGCGATACTCGGTCGAATCTTTTATTTATAGGTTATTTGGATATTTGAGTCACCTTCCGTAATGTGGTTATGTTTATGTAATTATCATAGTCGAATATTATAATCAACTAGCTACCCACCCCGGCTTCGCACGGGTGCAATACTGATACTAAATATACTACAGAATTTGACATCACATCGCAAACTTCTAAAATTATCAGTGTTTCTTTACTATATTGTTCATGTATTATATACACAAACCTTCCCCTTGAATCACACTATCTTTTAAAAAAAACCGCATCAAAATCAGTTGCGTAGATTTAAAGATATAGGGACAGAGAAAGCGACTTTGTTTTATATTATGTAGTGATGGAACTCCTATACGGCTCGCAGTTAGGGTGCGATATGGGGCAGAATTTCTTACTATCTTTAATCAAATTTTGTGTATGTGATGTGATGTCATATGATGTACGAAATATAGTTGGTCTTTTTCAAAGCTTTTTTGCTGAGTTCGATTACAGCTCTTTCGAGGGATCCTTGTAGTTTACGCCGCGTGACGTATTAAATCCGCATTTTCGAAAGTCTATTTTTGCTTTATTCGCAAGTTTCCTTTGAAATTGTCCTCGAAGTAGTTTCTGACTCATATAAACGGAACGCTTAATCTATCCATATTAAAAAAAAATAGTTAGTCAACATCAGCTTCACTTAAAATCAAAAAATAAATAAAATTTTAACAAAAAGAAAAACCGACTTCAAACAAAACACTATTTTAAAACAAATAAATATCCACGAAAAAGTAATAAAAATAATTGCGTATTCAACATATTTTTTAGAGTCTTCCTAAGTTAAATGAAATGAAAAATATTAGACTACTTAAAAGTCGATTAACGATTATATCATGTAGTTATAATTATTGTTATATTTGGAGTCGGTGTCAGCCAATAAAACCCTACAGTATATCTATCAAAAAACAATACGAGAGTACTTTAACAAATATGTTTTTTACAAATTACCTTTTACACAATAATATACTGGATCAATCAAGGGGCTCGTATCGCTTCTTTATTTTGATTGTTGGGGCAAGGGCACCGTGGCTGACACCGGCTCCAAATATACCAATAACTATAACTACATGATATAATCGTTAATCGACTTTTAAGTAGTCTAATATTTTTCATTTCATTTAACTTAGGAAGACTCTAAAAAATATGTTGAATACGCAATTATTTTTATTACTTTTTCGTGCATATTTATTTGTTTTAAAATAGTGTTTTGTTTGAAGTCGGTTTTTCTTTTTGTTAAAATTTTATTTATTTCCTATCAAAATCTGTTTTTGACTTTTTAGACACTGTCAGTTATAATTATACATGTATGTAATGCATATCACAAATTTGATTTACCTCTAGGCGAAGATAAAATATAAAAACTATAAAATGAATGAACTCGCCAATCCATGTAAAAATGTTGAAAATAATTTAATATTTATCTTTATTTTACACTAAAAACAGTTCCTGATTATAATATATTTATTAATTATTTCATTATATTCCACTCACCTACTTATATCCTCTTTAATTATACTCCCAAAGTACGTAATTATTTTTTGTTGTATATTCCATAGTTAATATTATTGTATATTTATACTCTCGACAAGTTAGATCGCGTCGAGATCGTGTATTTGGAATAGACTATTTTTTACGATTCAGTAGTACGATTATATGTCGAATTATATATAATGTTTAAGAGATCGTATTAACTAGTGTTAAAACATAAACTTGTACATTTAAATTTTTGAGAGATACTAAGTATACCCGTTTTAAAGGTGTAACTTTATGATAGAAAAATATAATAACAAAAAGTGCTCAAGAGGTTGATGAAGAAAACTCGTGGGGTCGTCACAGATTGTGTATTTCCGAACAGTGCGGAAATAGGAAAGGTAACTAAAAGTCAATCAAGTTAAATAAAATATCTATCTAATTATATTATCGATCAATTGCAATACACTGCTGACTGTAGGCCTCTGTTTCACCTTGTACATCCAGTTGGTTCCTACGATCATCAAGTTTCATATAATTCACTATAGTCAGCAGTGTAAACGGTTCTAACGAACGTTTAATAAATGATATTTTTGTATTGTATCACTTAATTCTACCATAAAATTTATTAATGACGATTGAATAAACAATAACTACTATTTAAAAAAAATAACTTCCAATAAAAATGTAGGTGTAATTTTTATTCGTATAGGTAAAACATATTTAAATGTTAGTTACCTACATCGTACTCCATCAACCAAGACCAATAAGCGCAAACAACATTCGCTATTGGACCAATGTGTATGATTACAACAATGCTTTAGCCCAAACAACAATTATCTATACTATGCTGAGATCGAGCGGAATGAATAATAGTAATTACAACACAACTGTAGTAGATGGTCGTATCGCGTGACAATTGCCGATACAGACCACCACACAAGTTTTGCACCGCAACTGCAATACGATGTGCGAAAAATACATACAATCGTTTTAAAATTATCTTAATATTATAACTGAATATAAAAATATAATATAATGTAATAATACAGTAAGCTTTATTTTTTGAGAAATAAAATTGAACAACGTGATAAATCAACCAACCGACTAGAAAAATACCTAATGGGTAAGCAAAATAAGGTCAACGCTCAGCGGTGGTCCAGTATATTGATATTCATTTTTAATGACAGATTCAAAGACCTCTACTCCTATTAGGGTGGAGATTCGTGAAACCTTTTTTTATGACTTAAGTGGCAAACGAGCAGGAGTCACACCTGATGGAAAGTGACTACCACCGCCCATGGACGTCTGCAACACCGGGGGACTTGCAGGTGCGTTGCCGGCCTTTAACGAAAGAGTCTCTCACACTCTTTTCTTGAAGGTTCCCATGTCGTATCGGTTCGGAAATACCGCCGGCGAAAGCTGGTTTCACAAAGTGGTTGTGCGAGGTAGAAAATGTCTAAGAAATCGCGCTCTTGTGGTTTTTCGGACATCAAGGTGGTGCGGGTGCTTGTTTTGAACATAAGTTTTCTCACGATAATTTCATAGAAAGTAATTACAATAAATTAATTAGAAGTTTGATTCCAGAATATGCAAATATATATTTAGATATCCATTTAATCAATTTCCACTACGGCGTAAATTATATATAAAGTCAGACTAAAACTAGTGCGACATGCGTAGATCACATAAAGATGTTTGCAAACTCTGGGCCATTACTGAGATTTTTTGAGAAAATATCCAATACACTTATTACTTTTTGGTCTCGGTATATCTAACCTTATTAGCATTCAACTTAATCAACGAGGCAGATCTAATAGAAAATTAAAAGTAAATCATCAAATGTTATATCAAAACTTAAGTCGCTCGCCGTACTTAATACTAGACGCGCGTCGCATACCAAAATGCTAAGTTGATTTTTTCAGCACTTTATTTCAGCTTAATGTCAAAACAATTATGAATAATGTTTATAATATACACACCACATATAGATAACGTTATGTTAACGAAAATAGGCTCATTTTATGCCACGATTTGTTTGTGTAACGTTTGTAAATAATATTGCAGCGCGATACATTAGACTAATAACATATATAGTACAATTTCTACTAAATGCGATCGATATAACAAAAAGTAATATTGGCTATAGATCTTATAAAAAATAAAAAGATAAAAACTCATAAAAAAGTGTTCAGTTAAATTAATTTAGTTATTTTAATACATATTTTTTATTGAGGATAAATCTCGCGCCTCTTCAAATAATATTAGAGATATTTACTCCTACCAAGTAAAACCAAAAAGTAAAAAAATATATATTAGATAATTACATATCAATGAAGCCTTGAGTGTCTTCTACTATTAATTAAAATATATTGTAACAGCAGCTGGAGTCCTATGTTTACTTAATAGAATAAATTTCAAAAATTTGGTCCCGTTTTGGCCATATAAGGACTAGCTAATATTAATTGCAGCAATATATATGTACGTTTTCAAGTACTTACAATGTGAGGAAAAATGATAGAATTTGCCCGTCGGTCTATATCATAAGAAAAAATATACATATATAATTATAGTACTTACTAATGCTGTAGCTCTCTACGTACCTGTGAAATGATTTTTGAGCTGCATCATTTAGTTACATTACGTTGGTTAGATTACGACCTATTTACGAGAAAACAAACTTTCCAGTTTAATACTATTAGCATGGACGAACAATATTAATTTTAGCTCTTATTTGAAAAGATCACCATATAAGTAAAGATTTTTATTGTGAGATATTATGGTGTATTTATTATCCAGCTTCTTATAAATTATTAAACGCAAAACCAATTATCACATAGTATAATAACATTTTCGCCAATTTCAAAGTCCTTTTGCAAACATGTCAATATGTTTGAAACTAACTTCAGTAATACTATCAGCTTTAGACATGTTTATTCGTATCCTTATAATCAGGTAAATAGAACGAGATTGCTTCAGTGTTCATTCGTTTAACAATAGTAACTGCAAGAACCAAAATGGTTCAGAGATTGGAATATGTATGTGATTTTAAAGCGAAGATTATATGTTTAACCAACGTACCTATGACCGTTCTCCTCTGTAATTGGCTTTTATATTCTATGACATATGTTATGCTTGGTGGCGATTTACCGTCGTTGTCATATACTACCAGTGAAACAGAATAGTGAAATTAGCTTCAGACTTGTTTAACATGGGAAGAAGACCTTTGCACAGCACAGAACATTTACAAGCTGTTAATTATTTATTTTTTATTGATAACGTCACAACTTATATGAATGGAATAGGTTGGCGGGCGAGCATATGGGCTACCTGACGGTAAGCGGTCACATCACCCATAGACAATGACGATATAAGAATTATTAACGATTACTTACATCGTTAATGCGTCACCAACCTTGGGAACTAAAATGCTATGTCCCTTGTGCCTATAGTTACACTGGCTCACTCACCCTTCAAACCGGAACACAACAATACTACTTATTGTTGTTTAGCGGTAGAATATCTCTGATGAGTGGGTATTAGCTACCCAGGCGGGCTTGCACAAAGCTCTACCACTAAGTAAATTTAATTTATCAACAACAAACAACAACAGCCAGTGCTCTGCAAAAAACAAACAATATCCTGGTGCTGGGCTAAGGCCTCCTCTCCCTTTAAGGAGAAGGGTTTGGAACATATTCCACCACGCTGTTCCAATACGGGTTGGTGAATACACATGTGGCAGAATTTCTATGAAATTAGACGCATGCAGGTTTCCTCACGATTTTTTCCTTCATCGACGACACGAGATGAATTATAAACACAAATTAAGCATATGAATATTCAGCGGTGCTTGCCTGGGTTTGAACCCGCAATCATCAGTAAAGATGCATGCGTTCTAACCACTGGGCCATCTCAGCTCGATCTATCACTTGTATGAAATATGATACATCAAGATAGGTTGAGACATTTGTTGGTATAAGTAACGTACGTCCCTCGGATTTAAGAGATTACATTCGATTTGTCAGATTAACTCATAAAGGGCGTCGAAATAACCGATAAAACATTTAAAACTCCATAAAACCAGCCATACAATCCCCAATGCTTGATCACATACAATAAAAACCTAAGTGCTTATCACGTAGCGCATAAAAGCCATTATTGAACATAACATCTATCATAATACCTTTATCCGATTTTTGCGATATAAGCAAGGCGGATAGATAAATATTAATTGGTGATTAATATAATTAGGAAATCGGGCTTAATTATTTTTTGTTTGATCTTTTGAATGTATCGAGATAGATGTCTATAGAGATAGTGTACTAACATGACTGTAATCAACCAAAAATAAAATGTTACTGGAAGATTTTATTTATATTCAATAAACGCAGGTTAAAATTACGTAGTATGCTTGGTCAGTAAAAATCAATTGAGGTTGTTTGTCAAGAAACTCTCAGACCGCAGTTTGAAAGTTGGTAGTTCTTACCCGAGGTATGGGCTCCCTCTAAAAGCGGTTGTTCCATAACCCGATCTGTATCCAGTCGAGTTGGGTTTGCCTTTCTTTCAGATTATGAAATTTAAGCAACAAAAAATGCAGTATTTTATGTGCTTATTCACTTATATACTTAATTCGATAGGTGTCGCTCAGCTCTCTAACATCACTTAAGAAAGGCAAAGTCAAACAAACCAGAAGGACATCGTTAAAATTGTTATATAACTTGTTGCTTGTCCGGTATCTGGCTTGTTATATAAATAAGGACGTTAAACGTTTATAATAATTGAGCAATATATCCAACAAAATAAATTACTCAAAATGATTTATTTATACTATTCCTTAATATTTATTGCAACAAATTATTTCACTCATAATCCCTTCATGGGATATTCTACTGAAAAGAGCAATGCTTAGTATCGTTTGCCCCGGTTTGAAAGGTGAATAACAGTGTAAGTACAGACATGACATTGTAATTAAAAATATACGTATATAAAATGATGTACGAATATTATGTATGAAAAAGAAACGGAAGTACTTATTAAAATTTAAAATACGAATTTAGTAAATAGTATTTAAATTATAAAAAAACTCAACGCACTGTTTTGATAAAATTAATGAAATTAATTAATTAAACAAAAAGTAACAAAACTAAAATATGTGTTGTATTGACAACAAAGTGATATTTAATAATATTATTACGAAAAATAACAAGTACAATAATTGATCAGTTATATTCATTGAATACAACTAGTAATTATTAAAAATTTCGAATTCTATGACAGATTTCATTGTAAATTGGCGACGCCTGTTTGCTCGTTTTACATTTGTTTTTTTTTTTATATATATACCCAAAGTGACTCTATCTACCTGGCCAGTAACATTTTTCGCAATTTTTTTTTTTTAAATAATAATTTTTGAAATCGTAACAATTTACTAAATTGCAATTAAGAATCCTCTGTCTAATTTTCCATCCATCTAATTTTCTGCAAAATAAAGCCATGATCAATATATTATGTGCAACAGCTATCGCCCACAATCACGGGAAAAAAAATTGACTTACGCTATTAATATATAAGATGCCACACGGCAGATAATTTATAATTGCTTGAGTATAATTTATAAAATAAAAATACATACAATACATAAACTTAAAACACACCAGAAATTTTATTATTTCAATGTTATTTTTCTAAAGTAAAACATGATTCATTAAGATCTACGAAAGGCTTCATATTTCTGAAAGAGTAATTGCTTTCGAAATGAAAGTTTTATTCAGTAGAAATAAACAAAATAATAAAATAAGTATATTTTTAATTAATTTAAAGGATTGATTTATTTATCGCCATCACATTGAAAAAATAAAACAGTCCACAGCGCAAACTTTATTTGTTAATTTATTTTACCACTGAAAAACTGGATTCATTAACTGAATGTCTAATACAAGGGTCTTATATTTCTGGAGGAGCGATCGCCTCGAAGATAGAGACTCTGCCATTAGGAGATAAAACTTTTTATTGGCAGAACGCTCCGACACTTTATGAGCTATCTGCCCGGATAGGTGAACTTCGATAACTGTGAACTAGAGATAATTATACAAAAAAATATTTCGTGGAATAAAAGTGGAATACAATACAATTTCATTTACTCGTAAATAAACGGATAATAAACGGAAAAAGGAAAGGACTTTTTCAAATTACTGCTTTAGGCGCGATGTAAAAGATATTACTTGAAAATTATACGATTAAGTTGATCAATTAATGGCCAGTTAAGTGTCAAGTCGATTGCTTCTTACTAGATGGCTCAGTGATCAGAACGCGTGCATCTTAACCGATGATTGCGGGTTCAACCCAGGCAAGCACCACTATATATATATGTGCTTAATTTGTGTTTATAATTCATCTCGTGCTAGGAAAACATCGTGAGGAAACCTGCATGTGTCTAATTTCATCGAAGTTCTGCCACATGCGCATTCCATCAACCCGCATTAAAACAGCGTGGTGGAATATTTTCCAAGCCCTCTCCTTAATCGAAGAGGAGGCCTACTTTTACTCTTACTATACAATGTTTATTTCTTATACAAATTTTAATTATGATTGTTTAACTTTATGAATTATTGGGTTATTTAATAATAATTAATATTATTTTGTAATAAATTATTTGCATGGTATTAAAAATACACTTTTGCTTTGCCGAAGCAGTCGTTTTTTAAATTTAATTTTTCTAAGTTCCTTCGAAATGTCATTGGTGTATCTTTCCATTTTATTTGATCGCTCTTATTAGTCTGCTGCCTCATTACATAGTTAATTTTTTAGAATCGCAATAATAATAATACGAAAACATGAATGTCTATATATTTCTTATGATATAACAGATTTTAAAAAAGGACTCAATGTTTGATTCTCAGTTTTCTATGTCTTCATCGCCAGTGACAGAAGATCATCGGTCTGTAACATTTGACATTAATTAGCTTTGATTATTGTAAAAATCGTGTAAAGACCTTTGAAAAATAACTTTTAATAGAACATACTTATTGCATTAAAAAAATCGAATCGAATTTTAATACAAAATATATTTTTTACATAAAATATCAAAGAAAATGATTATTATAATCGTTCGATAGTTCGCAGATGTTGTACTTACACCGGTCTCATTTTGTTTCGCCCGTTGAAGAGTTACGACGGGATGACAATACAAAGTTATCTTTCGATTTCACTCACGCGCAAAACTATAAATAAACTGGGCATGTAGAAAACTTTACCGGAATTCACTTTCGGTCCCTAGTATATATATATTTTTTTTTTATCGAAATCATTTCGTTTCATCAATATTATTTTATTTTCATATGCTCACACTTAAATGTTTGGTTGGTTTCACAAGATTTGGAGTGCTATTAGTGTGTTGTTTATATTCTGTTACGTTCGCGAGTATGAAAGTTTTGTAAAATAGTGTTTTTTATACATTTATTTTTTTATCATTTTAAATGAAAATATAAACAATAATCAAGGATTTTTGTTAATATTTTTTAAAATAAAATAAGTCGTTGGTATAATAAAAACATTTCAATCTTTATACGTTTCTACGTATAAATCAATTAATTAATCAATCAATCAATCAATCTTATAATATAAAAGATAACAGAATAACTTATATTGCTTCGTGCACTATCCATTCATTAGTCTACCGCCAAAGAGCAATATTTAGACCTGTTGTGTTCCGGTTCGAAGGGTGAGTGAGTCAGTGTAACTACAGGCACAAGGGACATAACATCTTAGTTTCTAAGGTCAGTGGCGCATTGGCGGTTTAAGGAAATATTAAAAAAATTTATAGGGCTAATGTATATTACGCTGATATCCAGTAAATGATACCCATGACCCATTAACCTAAGTATTGCATATAAAAATAACTTCAAAATTAAAATATAATTCAGTAATTTTATAAAATAAAATATCACCTATTAGGTATGTATTATTACTAAGTAACAGAAAGGAAAATAAATGCATTAATTTCCGTGATTCCACCATCGCGGTACGAATAGGAATATCCGTATAAGGAACAAAAAAGCCAATTAACTTACTATTAACGATGATAAATAAAACGAAATTTACCAACACATTATGAACATACATAAGATAATATATTATGAACATACATAAGAGTTTACCGTGAACTATTATGATAAATGCTCTATAATTACAATTTCTATCTCAGGAAGTAAAACTCCTACCACGCGAAAACGAAGTCTCAAAAAATACTCGTAAATATTTATAAAAAGAAAACCGCCAGTTCATTTATCTCATTCCACACAATTATTATAAAGACAACGGATAAAATCAAAACGTTAACGCGGGACGCTTAAAAAAAATGGAAAATTTCGTCAGACTTTGAAGTCGAGTTAAAACGATGACTAATTCTGATAAAACCATTGTGAGTTCCCAAGGACTTGTGACCCGAGAGATTTATCTTTTGCATTGTAAATTAGAGGAAATGGGTAGTTCAATGTTTTGTTGGGATTGAGCGGTTTTGCTTTTGAAGAAATATGTATGTGAGCATTCAAATCGGATGGATGCTTCTTTTTTGTAATTGCATGTTAAGATAACGCTTTTTAGGGTTCCCTTACTGTTTATCACAATACTTGATTCTTATCACTTTAATTCTGTTATGTGTGGGAGCAGTTTATTAAAGATAGGCACCTAAATTGGAAAATGTCGCCCAAAGTTTTGAGTCTTAAATCTTTTCTCTTTCATCATTCTGGTTTATTCAATTCGTGTTATTTCTAAGAAACATATTATATAGTTAATTGGTGTTCAATGTAAAAGCGATTCCGTTTTAAATTTAAGGAGGTTTTGTACTTTATTTCTTGATTAGGTGTCTTCCAAACCAGTATCAAAGAACGCTCCTAAACTGTTACTTATTATTATTTGCCTAATTCTAATTCAATTTATTATTTAGTTTTAATAGTTATCACATTTATTTTATGTTATAGGGCAAACAAGCAGGAGGTTCACCAGATGAAAGGTGATTACCACCGCCCATGGCAACACCGAGAAACTACCGGCTCATTTTTATATATATTTATTATAAATGTTAGTATTTTGTTACAAATAAATCGAAGTGAAGCCACTATCACGCAAAATTGAAGGGATCTGTCTTCCTAGTTTGATTTAAACAACTAATCTTAATGACTAAGTACTAACATCTGTGCGCCGGAGTTACTGTAGTCTCGTGAATTAAAAAGTACTTTTTGGGCCGTAAATATTATATGTATAAAAATTCGTATTATAAATACACACGCATTTTTTATGCAGGTCTTTTTAAATAATAGTCAATTTAAGTTTGTACTATACTTCTATATATATGTATATACAAAGCAGTCAAATTAAGTGTCATTTTGATACTATTTTTTTTTATTTCATTTAGAATTAACATAGAAATAAATGATAATTCAATCTATATAAAATAAAATTTCATTAATCGAAACATTTCATCTTTTATCTTCGAAAACGATTCACTTTTTCGTGAAATTGCACAAAGTCAGGATGGCCGAGCGGTCTAAGGCGCCAGACTCAAGGTTTCCTTGCCTACATAGTAGGTGTGAGCTGTTCTGGTCCTCTCTGAGGGCGTGGGTTCAAATCCCACTTCTGACAGAATTATTTTGATGTTTATTTTATTTTATTTTTTTACTTTAAGTATTATACAATTTATTTAATTATTAGTTGTTTCCGTGAATTTACGCTCGTTTTAATTAAGAAAAAAAAAGTTAATATTGCAAACAACGCGACAGCGGAGTGGTAACATGATTCTGATACTGTCAACAAACGCCTCGAGAGGATTACGCAGTGGTACTTGTCATTATTGGGTCACCGTGACTTTATTTTTCAATTTTTTATAAACAATTCTAAAACGAAAGTAGCCTAAGCTACTCCTTATTACATCAGCTATCTGCCAATGAAAGTCCCGTCGAAATAGACTCAGCCGTTTCCGAGATTAACCGGACCAAAAATACAAAATCATAACATATTTATCGAGTATACATTTTAAAATTTTATATTTTAATATTACAAACAGACAATTCAAATTGATTATGAACATATGTGTCGAAGCATCAAAAAGTTTAATTAGGATTTATTTATTTTTTTTATCGTAAATGCTGGCAGCATCAGACGTACAACACATGACAGCCGAAAATGATTTTTGTTTCAGGGATTATCGGAAAAGAAAAGTATTACGAATGGGAGCGACTAGACTTATATTAAGAATATCATCATGTCTGATAACGAGTGATACCTAATTCCTCGTTATATGCATACATATATGGATCTATGTATACTCAGCCGATTACAACACATTTTAATTACTTTTCAATATTAATATAGATTATAATTATTGTATAATATATTACAGATTATATTAGATTTTATGAAATAGATTATATTAGGTTACATATACAAACTATATCATTATATATTGCAGTTTAATTTAAACATTTGTATACGAAATAATTGAATCCGAAATAAATGAGTTGCAATAATGACAGATCCAACTTAACGATTGTTTTATTTTCCAATTTTATTTCCAAGTTAATGCGGCATGGTGTCGTGCGTTATGGCTATAATGATCAGCAACTTTCGTGCCATTCAACACTGATTATAATAATGCCAGTCATTATATATATTGCACGAATTTTGTGCATAATCGAAACATTTATGGGATTAGTAGAAAGCAACGTTTTTATTACTGATAGTGTATGTATTATAGTTTTCATATCCATTACAGAATAACAACAACAAAAAAATATTTGTAAATAGTTTTTATTTGCAAACTTTTTTTTAAATAAAAGAGTCATCATTCATCATTATCAGCCCATGTTTGTCCAAAGCTGGACATAGGCCTCTCCAAATGCACGCCACTGTCTTTCTTCGGCTACTCGCATCCAGCTCCTGCCAGTCGTCTTACTTAAATCGTCAAAATGGTGAGTATTCGTAACAAATTTAATTGTATCTTGAGTAACAACCAAATCAGATGAATCAGTCTTTAATGTGCCGATCTTTGACAGGTTCATCCAAGATTTACTATAATATCAATATTATTATGTAAACTAAGTATATAAATGTATATAAGTTAAAGCAAGTGATGAGAGAAAAACTCAGTAACTAAATAGTATGTTAACCGATGACGTCAGAAGCTTCACTAGACGAACGAGTCCCAAAAATGAACTACATAATAAATGAACGGAAACGTATTTGATTTTTCAATATAAATAAAGTAACTGAAAGCCCAATGAAAGCTAAGAAGGAAAGAGATTGAAGAGCTTTAAATTGGCATTATATATCTGTGTTCCATAAAGTTTGCTATGTTTCTTTTATTAATGCTTCAGTTGCATAAAATGCTGTACAAACTGATAATAAATAAATAAATTGAATCTCTCTATTTAATAAACGGAAATTGAACTTTATGAAAGAATTTTTATGTAATTCCTTAAAATTCTTGATAAGTGCTCGAGATTATGATAATATAAACAGGGAGGGTCGTCTCGGTGCCGGCAAAAGATATTTTGATTAAAACTTACGGAATACTCTTTCACTTTTTGTGGTCTAAGTTATGGAAGATACTGGTGCTTTATATCTAATAAACAACATTATTTCTAAATACTTTAGTACACATCAAAATAAAATTTCTACAAAGGTGTGTTGAATGCTACTGTGTTACTCTACAAAGATCTTTAACACGTACATACATGAAAGGTGTACATAATTTAGGAAAAAAAAATATGTATTACAATAGAAACTTGATATTAATTACTTTCTATGACTCTCAGTGTCGAACGCATTTTCGAATATATTACACGGATAACAAACAATTACAAAATACACATTAAAATACCAATTATAAAATACTAGGTGCCACCCGCCGCTATGCTCGCGTTTTAGGGTTTGTTTGCCATGAGTTAAGTTAGGTTAGCCAGCTTAGGTTAAAAAGTACCCTATGCCCTTTATTGGAGCTCCAGTTTGCTGCATACTAAATTTATAATTCGTTGGTTTGGTAGTGAAAGAGCGACATACAGACACACAGACAGAGTTACGTCAAATTTATATTAATATAAATAATCACAAAGCAATCAAGGTTTCACATATAAGTAAAATAAACTATTTTATACTATAGCAAATTGTTAATATAGTAACAACTAAAATAATAAATGAATAATAATTAGATACGACTGAATACAACGTTTATATTTAATTATTATTTTCATCATACTTTAATCAAAATCATATGAAGAGTAACACAAACAGACAACCATTTGGTGTATTCAGAAGTTTATATATATGCACACATTTTTATCTAATAATAATCATACCGACGAAAACATTCAAGATAATATTGAAGTGAATGATTTACAACAGTCGAAATCATCGGAATGAGAAAAATTTCTATATTATCCGCTTGATTTCTTTATAGAAAAATCGCTAACAATAGCAATATTAAAAAACTGAAATAAAAATAACTTTTAATGAATAAAAAAAAATTATAATATGCACTTGAAATTATGAAACAGAAATAGATTAGTTAAAATGATCAATCGTTTCTCTATTAATATTATAACAGGCTGATTTTGAACAAGAAATGCTTTACACGAAATCTTCGAAGTACGTGGAGTTAATCAAAAATATTTTTTATTAGAAGATATTGAAGCTTGTGACTTGTAAATTGAAGAAAAAACAAATAAAAACTTACAAAATTATCAATTTAACTTTCCCGTGATAGAAAGCGAGTTAGCACGGACACCCTTTGACAGATCGTCGTCCTGATTTCATATCGGTAACTTTAGTAATGAATCTTGGAGGTAAAAATAGGGCATTTTGTTCTTTTAGAAAGAGAACAGAATTTAACTTATCGATAGAATTCTAAATGCGGGTCGATCTACTAGGTGTTTAAAAAAATGTCCTGTATTTATGAGTCATTAACATCACACTTATTTATGCTTTTGCTTTTTTTTATGGTATAGGTTGACGGAAGAGAATATGGGCCACCTGATGGTAAGTGGTTACCATTACCCATAGACAATGACGCTGTAAGAAATATTAGCTATTCCTTAAATCGTCAATGCGCCACCAACCTTGGGAACTAAGATATTATGTCTCTTGTGCCTGTAGTTACACTGGCTCACTCACCCTTCAAACCGGAACACAACAATACTGAGTACTGTTGTTTGGCGGTAGAATAACTGATGAGTGGGTAGTACCTACCCAGACGAGCTTGCACAAAGCCCTACCACCAAGTAGGTTCATTTTAGTTGCGAACACAGCAAATCACTCATATCTTACGAAGTATCTTACTTGTATATGTCAAACTTACTCCATTGTCGAAACGTAAAAGTCTGTTTCACTTAATATTTCTAAGAGGAATCGATAACGGGTCATTTATTAATACAGACTTATTATAAATACTTCCTGTTCTTTAAATTTATCACTAGAATACCTAGGTCAAATAATTTTCACTTTCTTAATAAACTAAGGGCTACACAAATATTAGATTATATAGCCCATTATCAATTGTAATTTAAAAAAAAAATAATAACTTGTTCTTAACATGTATATCCATAAAAACCACTAAATTGCTGTATAGTATAAAACTAAACTTAGTATTAAAACATTTTTTTTTTTATAATAATAACATACAAAGCAAATCAATTATTTTAAAAATAAAAAGGGAAATATGTCGCAAAAGTAAACTATTCTTGTAGTGAATCGTCCATTAGTGGCAATAAAAACTTTATGGCGTAGCATTTGCTGGGAATTCATACACATGAGTTAGTTCTTGTACGAGCAGTAAAATATTTATGGCGGTTATAGTTCCCGAGGCAAGAAACACTTGGTATTAATAATAAATTTCGTCTTTACAGGACATTCTGTTACAATTTGAAGCGTGAATTATGCAGAATTTTCAATCTAGATTAAATGTGTCAGTTAAGATTGTCAACGCAAATAACTAAATTGACAGAATTGGTAGGACTAAAATAAACCTAAATAATAATTATATTATCATTATATATAGAAGTAGTTTCCGGGAACGACGATTTGAGGTAAAATCTTGACATTATCATCATATGTTTATATGTCATCCCTTTAGTATTTCTGTTCGAATATCAGGTCTTTTAACAAATCCTTAAGAATGGTCACAAAGGTATCATTTAGAAAACATTTAAAGGAATATAATTATTATTTATCAAGTATAATGGCACCTAAAATGAAATCAATCGGCACACGGTAATCGGTTACAGTTTCATAACATATAATTTTTACAATCACCTGATCACTTTTGTCTCTCATTTCCAAAGTCCATTTAACAACTGATCTGTTCTTAGACGAACCCATTAATCCCCGCACTGAAAGCTTTCACTAAATAATAAAAGACTACTTTTCCAGCACATAAATCAACGCCATACATCTCAGCAACTAATGGGTTCATAATCTTCTAGTGGCCATGCCGTTTTATTTTCAAGGCAACATTAAAACTTGTACGCTTTGACGACAATTAATGTACAATGTGACTGTTCCATTTGTTTCCTTGGAACAACACGTTTGTGATAAGCCAGCGTTCTTTTAAATCGGAACTAAGCTTTATTTACAAAAGAATTTAAGTAAAAACTTTAACAGGAATTTATAAATTATAATTATAACATTAAATTTAACTTATTAAGTTATGTTTTATATAGTTATTATTATTTTAATTTTTTATTTAATATATGCTCTAAGAAAAATAATATTGTGATCGTGAGTAACGCGCGAACATTTCAGCTCAATTGATTAGTGGAACTAATTTAAAATTCGGTTAAATTGAAACCGGGCATACATACATATACATCCTTTTTTGTACATTATTACACTTATGTAACATTATATAACAATTTTTAAAGTTATATATTTGTTAATTTGATCATCATCATCCTCTTGGCCTTATCCCAATGTTATTCGGGATAAGTATGGAATAAAAAGATGTGCTTCTTTCTCTTCTTATTCCCTACTAATCTGTAATATCGACTCTTATACAATCTATCCATCTTTTCTTTAGTCGTTTCCTATCTCTATATCCATCTACATCTATGCTCAAGATGTTCCTCGCAACGTGGTGATCATTCCTCCCTATAACATGCCCATACCAAAACAGTCGGTTTCCATATAATTTCTCGATTACCGGTGCCACTTTTAAGTATTAATTTCTTACTCTATCCATTTACGTAACACCACATATGTTTTTCAGTCATCCCTTATGTAGACTAGCAGGTCTGACCGTGGTCTTATAGATCCAATTCATAATTTATGATGGTATAAAAGTGATACAATGATGATGGGTACAAAGGTATATAGAATAACAAACGAAGGTATTCGGTACATATAGATAATTACTTTTCCTCTTGTTATAGTTATTTTATGTTTATCTAATTTGGGTTTCACGTTTAATGTTGATGCAAATTTTGGTGTTTAGAATGTTTACTTTTTGCTCCGTATTGTGTGATAATGCCTAATTAATATGTATGAGTCTGTTCGACTAGCTGAGGTGTTTGACCTCGCAAATTACGCATCAACACGCTTCTACTAAGTAGGCGTGCATCTTCCAATCGTATTAATATTAATAGCTTGTATCTGTTGCAACTGAATGCATAATTAGATCATGTGCGTTTGTCTTTGATAAAAATAACTCAGGTGTGGCGTGAATTATGATAACTTACGTGTAATTATTATGTAAATTAATATAAATTGTCATAAATAAACTAAGCTTTACATATTTTTGTCTAAACATCATATATTATTATCAAGTCATAAAAATGTGCTTAGGTTATTTATTTTTTTAGTTCTTGAAATACTTGATTTTTAGAGTAGTAGTGCCACGCTGTATACCTTCGGGTTACAGCCGAATGGGCCGGCACGCCCGGGGAAGTACCACTCTCTCACTTAAAATCGGCGTAAAGTGGTAGCTATGCTACCGCGTTTCGCCCGGTAAGTGAGAGTTCCGGAGGCCCAATCCCCCTCCCCCCCCCAAAACTTGATGGTTGTGCAGAATATGGTTAAATTGCCCCAGGAGGGTACCATCAGCGACAGCGGTGGAGAATCCCTCTCTGGGCATCCATGCTCAGGACATACACCACCTGAGCAGGGATGCCCAGGCTGCCCTCCGAATTCTGGGGGGGGGGGCAATTTTGCGCTCGCCACTGTTCGAGGCAAGCGGAGCAGGCATCATAAGGCAACCCCTACCACTTCTGCAACATAAGGGGACTCAACTCTAACCTCAACGCCGTTCACTACCATCTGGAAACGGCGAAGCCGGCCTCTTTCTAACCGAGACCCAGATATCTTCTCCTGTCGATACGACTTTTCTTTCGTACCCTGGGTACAAATTGGAACATTCCTTTGTACCACGAGCTGGGGTATGCGTTTTCGTCAGAGATGATATCTGTTCTCGACGCCTCGGCAGCCTTGAAGGACAGGACCTATCGATTATCTGGCTGCGAGTAGACTGCGATGACCATCCGCGAATCTATGCGTGCCTTTATAGCTCCCATAGCGGTAATGCCGAAACCGACCGACTGGTTGAGCACGTCCAATTGGCTACAGATTCCGTGCTGCAGCAGATTAAATCCGCATAGATCATTATTCTGGGCGAATTTAATGCCCACCACGCTGAATGGCTCGGCTCACGCACCACCGATCATGCGGGTAGATCTGTTCTGGACTTCGCTCTAGCATATGATCTGACACAACTGGTCAACTCGCCAACGCGAATACCGGATGTGGAGGATCATACACCTTCCCTGTTGGACCTTCTGCTGAATTCGCATCCGGATGGCTATCAGGTTACCGTCGATCCCCCTTTGGGCTCGTCGGACCACTGTCTCGTCCGGAGTACAGTGCCGGTTATGCGGTACTCACGGCCTCGCTTTGTTGGGTGCCGCCGAGTATGGCACTACAAGTCAGCAGATTGGGATGGGATGCGGTCTTTTTTTGCATCTTACCCATGGGGGCAGATTTGTTTCTCGCCGGATGATCCGAACGCTGCTGCTGACTCTGTTGCCGATGTGGTGCTTCAGGGTATGGAACTATTCATTCCTTACTCTGCAGTACCCATCGGTGGCAAGTCCCAGCCTTGGTTTGGTCGCTTCTGCAAAACGGCATCACGCCGAAAGTGGGAACGCTATCAAACCTGGGCTAATGCATCTGCGTCTCGTGATGTAAATACCAGCGCATTCAAAAAGGAATATAACTCTGCCTCTAGGTCCCTCAAAAACGTGATTGCTAGGGCGAAGACGGAGTACATTGGCAGAATTGGCGAAAGACTGGTGCGCCTCTCTTCAGGAACACGTGCATTCTGGTCTCTCGCTAAGGCTGTCTTAGGGAATATCTGTCAGCCTTCGTTTCCATCTCTGCACAGGGACGGTGAGTCATTGGCCCATACCGCAAAAGAGAAAGCTGATCTTTTAGGCTCTCTCTTCGCGTCGAACTCGACTCTGGATGACCAAGGAAAGTCTCCACCGACAATTCCGCGGTGTGATACCACGATGCCGGAGGTTAAATTCCGGCAAAGTGCAGTTCGCAAAGCACTTCTTTCCTTGGATATTCATAAGTCGAGTGGACCTGATGACATCCCTCCAATCGTGCTACGGACATGTGCTCCCGAGTTGGCACCGGTCTTAACGACCCGAACTCCTGGAAGACAGCTTTGGTGCACCCGATCAATAAAAAAGGCAACCGCTCAGATCCGTCCAATTATAGGCCTGTAGCTATCACCTCCTTGCTCTCCAAGGTAATGGAGTCCCATATTAACTGCCAGCTCCTGCGGTATCTAGAGGAGAACCAGCTGATTAGCGACCGCCAGTACGGTTTCCGTCGGGATCGGTCGGTGATCTTCTAGTTTACCTTACTCATAGATGGGCTGAAGCAGTTGAGAGCAAGGGGGAGGCATTAGCAGCCAGCTTGGACATAGCGAAGGCCTTCGATCGCGTCTGGCACAAAGCGCTTCTTTCGAAGCTTCCTTCCTATGGGCTTCCCGGGAAATTATGCAATTGGATTACCAGCTTTTTGGCAGATCGGAGCATCAAGGTCGTTGTCGACGGTGCATGCTCCGACTTAAAATTCGTCAATGCTGGTGTTCCACAAGGCTGCGTTCTATCACCCACTCTGTTTCTTCTGCATATCAATGATTTGTTGCAAATCGGGAACATTCATTGCTATGCAGACGTCAGTACCGTTGACACCTTATACACCGGCCGCGCTAATATTTCTCGGGAAAACGTCGAAGAGAACCGGAACAAACTTGTGTCTGAAATCGAATCTTCGTTAAACGAAGTCTCGAATTGGGGCCGACTAAATCTAGTCCATTTCAACCCCAAAAAGACGCAAGTTTGCGCGTTAACCGCTAAAAAAACACCATTTGTCGTATCTCCACAATTTGAGAGAAGTTGATATTTCGAGCCTCGTTCAGTTCCGCGGTCAATTGGAAGGCAAAGCCAAATTGGCTTCAAAAAAGCTGGGCGTGCTCAGCAAGGCGAGACAGTATTTCACGTCGGCCCATCGCCTAAAACTTTACAAGGCGCAAATTCGGCCTCACATGGAGTACTGCTCTCACCTCTGGGCGGGTGCTCCCCAGTACCAGCTCCTTCCATTTGACCGCATTCAGCGTAGAGCGGCCCGAGTTATCGACGACCAAGCCCTTTCCGATCTATTTGATCCTTTGGCTTTGCGTAGAGATGTTGGATCACTCTGCATCTTCTACCGCATTTTTCACGGGGAATGTTCCGAGGAATTGTTCGGATGAATCCCGGCTGCTGAATTTCACCTTCGGACATCTCGCCAAAATTCTAAGTTTCACCCGCACCACCTTGATGTCCGAAAATCCACAACAGCGCGATTTCTCAGACATTTTTTGCCTCGCGCAACTACTTTGTGGAACCAGCTTTCGCCGGCGGTTTTTCCGAACCGATACGACATGGGAACCTTCAAGAAAAGAGCGTACTCCTTTCTTAAAGGCCGGCAACGCACCTGCAAGCCCCCTTGGTGTTGCAGATGTCCATGGGCGGTGGTAGTCACTTTCCATCAGGTGAGCCTCCTGCTCGTTTGCCACCTATGCCATAAAAAAAAAAAAACTTGAATATTCTTTAATTTTCTGTGTTCATAACATGAATACAGAAAATTAAAGAATATTCTAATAATATTCAAGATAACAATCTACTTCGAATATTAAATAAATGTGAATGTTATCCAAAGAGGCTTTATTATAATTTTTCATTTCAGTGTGCATGAATTTTACATTTTGCTCAAAATGTCTTTTACTGCCTTTCTAAAGACGCCATTACCACTCAATGTCGCAGGAGTACCTGTTTGATATAACGTCAATAAAATTGTGTGACGTCCTTACAATAGGGTGACCAAACTAAATATGGCATTGTTAATAAAAATATTAAATAAAACTTAATATATCTAAGATGTATATCTTTAAGAATAGAACACATTTACTAAATACTGATATTTTATATAACTAGAACTATCGATTAATACACGTATACTAAGCATGGTCGAAATTTTATTATGAGCAAATGTAACAATTGTTCCAAATTGAATAAAAATTTCAACTTTGACTTGTCTTTGAATCACGTTTGCCTCATTACTTTATTAATTTGGTTGCATATGTTAGAAATACTTCTTTATGCTAATACATTTACATTAAAATTATATATTTAATAAACTCATATTTTCGTAGTGTATCCGATTTCATAAAAGTGTAATCGATTTTAGAACATCATTGGTATGGCTGTATAAAATAATATAAGATGATTTCCCGCGCAAACGGAAATTTAAAAAAAACAAAAGAGGGTCGCGTATGGGACGACAACTAGAAATTATTGTAAATTTGAATTACAATAACAATTAACTTCAGGGCAATAATATTTTATAAAAATAAAACCAAAATAAATATACATTCTACTGGCGTAATTATTACGTATAATGCAAATAACCCATGGTTGGTGGCTAATCATAAGACGAACAGTTGGACCTACAGGCCTTCATTACAAGTATCAGTTATTAATATGTGAATATCTTTTGGTAATGTTACAAATAATTTTGAACTTATGAGGTCGTTGTCACCCTTCTTTGATACTAAGCTGTTCTGTCCACAGTAGGCTATTAAAAATAGCACCCAATATTGCGCATAGCTTCTGTTATCCTATAAAATTTTAGTACCGCCTTAAAGAGTCTGTGAGAGAAGAGAAATTCTTAGGCTACGTAGCCATTTCATCTTTAAAGCCACTCAATGTATTTGAATTTCATTACATACACTATATTATATATACTTATTATTAACACCGTATGAGACTGTAAGATTTGTGAAGTGGTCGAAGCTTTCGCCAAAGGAGAATTATTCGAACACCGAAATCGAAGGTTATTTTAAAATCTTTTGGATTGTCGAATCTCACTTGGGACGCATTAGTATTAACAAATTATTACAGTTATTAATTACGGGATATTTATCATGTTTTTTATTTTTGTTCGGTGGAGCTCGATATTTCGACATTATCTACGAATGTCGTCACGAGACGTTTAGAATTTAAAATCTTATTAACAAAATAGTTAACTTATTAACTATTTTGGTAATGTGTTTGTATACTTAAATATGTGTGAATTTGACGTTCTGCGCCTTCAACTTTAATTAAATGCAAATAATTAATAACTATTGTTATTAATTATAATAATAGTTGCGAGAGATTTGACTTAATTGGCGGTTTAGTGAACAACTTAATCATGTAGATTTCATGTTACTCTGTTCTCAATTATCATAAAAAAATATTGTGATCATATTTTTTTCATAACGCGCCTAAAGAGTATAGCTGCGGTAATTATTGTAAATTTATTAAAATAACACTAAAATTTACAAATATAACATGTAACAGACAAGTGTCACTACTTCAAGCAATTCCTGACAATAAACAAGTTGCAAGACATGTTATGCCGTCAGGTTCCCACTTTTGGGACCTATTACAGATGATACATTTGACTTATATTTAAAAACCAACCTTAAGTAATAACCATAAAGCTTCAATTCACTTGTTTATAACACACAAGGACATGTGAACCTTTGAACCGTAATGCGTAAGGCATTGGATTTAAAATCAAATGTCGAGAAATGTATCTCAAAGGAACGACTTACAACATGTTCCAAAATGCTTACGGTGAAAGCTTTCTTGGCAGGGTTCAGTGTTTTATTTTAAATTGCGATTTATTCCAGAAATGTTAAGACGCGCCTTCATATTGTCTTTTGTCTATCTGTTCTATTTGAGTAAGGAACAGAGTTTATGCGATGGAATCACTGTTTCTTTCCTTATATGCCACCACATAAACTATTATCTATGGTTTCTTCTTATTTTTTTTTTATATTTAGTAATTTAATTGTAAATCAAAGTTCATATGAATGATTTATATGCTTATTATTATATTCAGTTAATATTATAAAGAAAGTTTTTAATTATTATTTTATCTCATATACATACATATAAACAGCTGTCCTTATTTGACATTTTTTGTGACTTTATAATACTTAAGCAAATGAAATGTAAACTTATAAAGTAGCAGAATCTTCAGGCAATGTAATTCGTACCTAAAATAATGGCTCCAATCTGTACTGTTACTTTATTTATAAAATAAATGTAAGTAGTTTTTTTATTAACTTTACACAACCTATTAGGAAAAAAATTAAAAAGTTTACCTGATGATGTTAACACTCATGCTTCAAATCGGAATATAATGATATAGGTATAGCTGCTTAGTTGTAAAGTTACTGTCGTTTACCTTCTACCACTAAGTAAACTTCCCAGCATACCGGATTCTGATTAATTGGATAAGACAAAAACCATGGCATTATTAAACATACTATAATGGAACTGATAACAACCCCCTTTCAAATCGAATCAATTCAAAATATACTTAATACAAGTAGGCTTTTACAAGCACTTTTGAATCGTCATTTAATAACTATACTAAGTGATGCTTAATATGAAGTGAAGTTAACAGGTCAAAAGTCAAGGTAGTCTTCGATTAGCAGGAGAATTCAGCTTTGTCTAATATTCTGGAAAAATTCAAATAATCCTCGAATATACCACAAAATACTAACATTTGAATGAAAACGTTCTTACTGGTGATAGAATGAAGATTCACGTCGCATGTACTTTGCAATTCAAGGCCAAAGAATGAGCTATTCTTGAAGTTTACTCTGAAGGATCAATTTAAACATAATGTACAGTAGCACAAAAAAATTAGTAACAAACTGTAGGCCAATCAAATCTACCATCTACTTGATAACAGATCGAATACACTAGTCCTTAAGTAGAAAACGGTTCTTGGTAAATGTGAGGGGAGACATCAAGGTAAGGAGAAAGAAGTTTTGAAAAGTAAGGTGTCCTAAGAATAGTCTACGTCATGCAGGGTACCGTTAGCTCTTAAGAAAATAAAGAATACAGTTACTATTATTAACGTTCCGTTACTAATTTTTACTAAACTTGCGCCCCAAAATATATCACATTCTAGAAAAAAATATCTGTTTATTTTACAGCGGTAATTGATCACATACGCGAATGGATAGAGTAAGGAATGAGTACATAAGAGGAAGTTTGAAAGTGACACCGATAGCCGAGAAGTTATGTGGAAGGCGGCTATCATGGTATGGGCATGTAATGCGGAGGAGTGAGGAACACATTGTGAGGAAGGCCTTGAGCATGGATGTGGATGGATATAGAGGTAGAGGACGACCAAAGAAACGATGGATGGATTGTGTGAAAGACGATATGGCTAGAAAGAATGTTACTTGTGAGATGACGTCTGACAGAGAAGTATGGAAGGAGAGGACATGCTGTGCCGACCCCAAATAGAATTGGGATGAGGGCAGGAGAATGATGCCTAGGGATGTTGACATTGTATAAAATGCATTACTATCTGCATCGTTTACTCTTACACTTATTTCCACAACCATGGGTTTTATACAACAATACAAAGTATTACAATTTAGCGGTAGAATAAAAATAATTGATGAGTGGGTGTTACCATACGCTCCTTTAATCCGCTGTAATCAATGAATATTCTGTCTTACAGTGTCTAGGTTTATTATTAAATATTATTTGAATTATTATTATCTGTATATTAAATACTAGTATCTATCAATTGGTCTATTAAACATTATATTTTTATTCTGATAACATTGAGAGTTACTCATAGTGACGGGAAAATTTATTTAATTAACTGCGTATAGAGTAAAACATTATTTAAAATGCTTATAATTTTTTTTTAATTAATATAAGGAATGCTAATAAATACTCTTTTAGTACTAATTATTACAGTCTCTTTTATTTTTTTATATTTT